>NC_081411.1:221777653-222092109 GCF_030272615.1 Cryptomeria japonica | reverse complement strand
TCTGACCATATTAAGTGTCGCTTGTATCATATGTTCCTCTCCCTTAAACTTTCACAGAAAAATTTAAAGCATCCTTGTACAAACTCTGATGAATGAGTAGGATCATCACTTATGTAGAAGTGATACTCTCTTACAACCTTTCTATCCTCCTCTATGCTATCATCTGCATGCATGAATGCTATGTGTACAAAAATAGAGACTTGTGTAGAGTGATAATACATGGATTGCACTTCATTTTGAGGTTGTAGTGTATAATTTTCAGCAAAATCAATGATAGAGACAATGGTGCCAAGAGGAAATGTGTCCTTACACAACTTGAATTGCTCATCTAACCATCGAGCTCTATGTGTATGCATTATGTACTCATAAACTAGTTTCTCTTGAAACATTTTCATAAATTGAGCTACACATATATTATTTTTCACTAGCTCACATCTCTTCAAATCTTTTCCATCTTTAACTCCATATGTGACTATCTTGTATTTTCCAAAAGAAACTAGTTTCGTACCAATTTCATGTGTGCTCTCCAAATGTATGCATCTTGGTAAACGTTGCAAACCACCACATATAGTACAAGAACCTTCCAAACAAGGCATCTTATAATAAATGCAACTATCATGTCTATTACATAACACACTTGAAATAAATTCTCTTGCCGACTTAGGAGGTGCTTGTATATTACATTCCTGCAAAACATCGTTAGTGTGCAAAGTAGGACAAATATGATGAAAAATATCATAATGCATGGAAAATTCAATATGCATCCTACAACAACACGTGGTGTGTACATGATTAATCTTAATATAAAAAGGTTTTGCCATTTCAAAAAATCTTTGAGAAATTTTTATTTGAGGAAACTTTTGAAGGAATCTTTCATACAATTTAGTTTGAGTCATATCCAAATAGTGTTTCACATGTGGCTCATGATTTTTAGACCCAATTCGCCCTCTAACAACATCTCTTTGGTTGGGTGATACTCTTGTGTTGTCATGCCAAAAATTTTCAATTAATGTTTTTAGTGCATCTACAACAACCTTGTTTTTGTGTGGTAGTCTACTCGAGAATGCCCAAAGAGAATTATTGTTAGGTTCCTCTATTTGTTCTTGCCTCTTTAATTCTTTACTTAATTTTGTTCTACTAATGTTCAATGAATTACTTGTTTTGCTTATCAAATGATCTTTTTTTATTTTCTTGCTCATTATGGTTGATGTAATGACATGTCGAGTAGCATTAGAATCTTTACTATGTGATTTTGAACCAATAGATTGATATGCATCAAATAGATTTCTGACAATAGTTCTTTCACTGTTACTTTCAGATGATCTTAGGCCTAGAATTTTCATTGTCTCTCTAAAATTCAAATTTTTAATCATTTGAACAATTAATTGACATCTTGCAGTTTGATTTAAGTTATTAAAATAGTTTTGCCATATTCTTTTAACCATTCTCCTACAAGTTTGTTCATTCATTATATTAGGAATTGACTTCAATATATTCTCATCAATGTCAATTAGATACTTTGTTTTTCTACGAATGATTCTAGGAGGTGTTAACATCGGTGCATTATGTACATTCAATTCATCAAGTAGAGAAGGTGTAATATGTTCATCATTTAATTGATTATTCAATGCGGTATCTTCTTCAATTGCATTAGGTTCAAACGGTAAATTATCAAATATTTCTTCTTCAATTGCATTAGGTGCATTATACTCATTTGGTAAATCGAATTGAGATGTTGAGGTTGACATACCTTCTTCTCCCATTGTTCTTATGTCACGCAATTTCGTCATACGCTGCCTTTGTCTTCCTTTTGAGCCTCTCATTGTTCCATCGCTCCTCGCTTGTTCTTTCCCATGGTTGAGATCAGTTGACCTAAATAGAATCATATTACATATATATGTAAAGAAAAGTTCAAAAATAAATAAATAACCATAAGTATGCATCTTATCACTATTTTTTGGAATCAAACTATTAAACAATCACAATTTAATCATTTGAAACCATGCAAAAACAAAAAACTAATAAAAACAACAATTCAATCATTTGAAATCATGCAAAAAACAAAAAATTCAATTACTTTTATGTATACAATAGTGATAGAAGTGCAAACACAGTTCTAGTGGGGCCTTCAACTACCTCAAAAACTTCTTTTGAGGCTATTGAAGCTCTTGGGCAACTAAAACTATGTCTTTAAATTACGTACGTGCTGCTAGGCCATAAAATGTTGGTAAGCCCAATGATATTCTAGGCTGATAAGTAGCGCGTACATGCTACTAAGACTAAAAAATGTTATCCCAGGGTATTGAATAATGGGAATAGTACCGCTTATGAGTAATAAGTACCGCGTACGCGCTACTAAGCCTTAAAAAAGTTATGGAAGGGGTATGGAGGAAGGGAGAGGGAGAGAGGGAGAGAAGAGGGGGGGAAGGGAGAGAGAGGGAGAGGAAAGGGGAGAGGGAGTGGGAGAGAGAGGGAGAGAGGGAGAGAACATGGGGGGAAGGGAGAGGTAGAGGGAGGGAGGGAGAGAGAGAGAGAGAGAGAGAGAGAGAGAGAGAGAGAGAGAGAGAGAGAGAGAGAGAGAGAGAGAAGAGGGGGGATAGGAGAGGGGAGAGGGAGAGGAGAGGGGATAGGGAGAGGAGAGGGGATAGGGAGAGAGGGAGAGGAGAGGGGAGAGGGAGAGAACATGGGGGGAAGGGAGAGGTAGAGGGAGGGAGAGAGGGAGAGAAGAGGGGGGAGGGAGAGAGACAGAGATAGAGAGAAGAGGGGGTGGGAGAGGGAGAGAGAGGGAGAGGAGAGGGGAGAGGGAGAGAGAGGGAGAGGAGAGGGGAGAGAGGGAGAGAGGGAGAGAACATGGGGGGAGGGGAGAGGTAGAGGGAGGGAGAGAGGGAGAGAAGAGGGGGGAGGGAAGGTAGAGAGAGAGAGAGAGGGAAATAGGGGGACAGAGAGAGAGAGAGAGAGAGAGAGAGAGAGAGAGAGAGAGAGAGAGAGAGAGAGAGAGAGAGAGGACGGAGGTGGGAGAGGGAGAGAGAGTGAGGGCAGAGGGGAGAGGGAGAGGGAGAGAGAGGGAGAGAGGGGGAGAACATGGGGGGAAGGGAGAGGTAGAGGGAGGGAGAGAATACATGATAAAAATAAAAGAGGAAGTTGCAGATAAGAAATAAATTCACTTACTTCTATAGAAGTGTAGACACAATTGCAGTGGGGTATGGAGGGAGAGAAGAAGAGAAAGAGGGATGGGGTATGGAGGAAGGGAGAAGGAGAGAGAGAGAGAGAGAGAGAGAGAGAGAGAGAGAGAGAGAGAGAGAGAGAGAGAGAGAGAGAGAGACCTTGTATGCATTTGAGAGGGAGAGACGATACACTTACATCTGTATATATATGTTTAATATATTATATGTATATAAACATATTATATATACAATGTCATATTATACACATATTATATATTACATATATTATATGAATATACACATATTATACATGGAATATCATATTATACAATAGCGCGTACATGTTGTTTAAAGGGAAACAAGCGCGTACGCACTTCTTACATTATAAATAGCTTGTATGCACTTTTTAAACCATAAGTACCCCGTACGTGCTTTTGACTTTTTAGGCTTGGAAATAGGCCTGGATGACAAACATATGGATTGGAAGTTTGATTTCCCTCCATTTCTCTCATTTTAGATGTGTTTTATTTTATCAACTTGGTTTATCGACTTTGTCATCATCAGGTTTACACTTCATAAAGTGGGTATTTCTAAAATTGCCACCATATTTTCACCCATCTTCTGAGCTTTCTAACCAGATAATTTTTTTTCAATTTGAACAACAATAACATATTATTATTGAATTTCTTTTACTAGTGTCTCCATAGTTCTCACAGACATAGGTGCACCATTTTTTGAATAACTTTTGATATACGTATCCAAATTTAAAAAAACTTTATATATTATTGTACTGCACTTGATTATTTACAATTTAAAAAAAAAAATGTATTTTCGATTTGTTTAGTGCAACTTATGCTTCGCACATGAATAGGTACCAAATTTTTAGGATATGCTCGATTGGAAGAATCATAAAAAAAAAATACTCAACAAAAAATTACAAAAAAATACACATCTTCTAGTGCTCACTCTTAAATATCTTTCTGCCAAAGGATTTGTCAAAATGTTAAATCTAACTATGACGTTTTTGATGCACACATCAGACACTATGTTATATTTTTCAGAAAAAAATAGGGTCAGTTTTTTGTGCACAAAGGATTTGACCCCCTTAATCTTATCCAATTTTGAAAAAGTTTAGTAGTTTGGAAACTAGATTCAGAGTACTACAATATTTGTTCTTTGATTATCTTCATATCTTGAGTGGATGACTTTCAAATTTTGCCTCTAAGTTCAGGTTCACCTGATTTCAAAAAAAAAGTGTCCACTTATACCCCCCTTTTTGACCACCATCTTTGTGCACTTACCCCAATGATAAATGTCATTCAATCAAATAGCCATGGAGACCAGATTAATATAAGTGAGCTTCCTTGGTTATTAACGGACCAACAAAGCAATGCTATAAAAGAAGTCATATGAAAAATTTGATTTCCCATAGGATTTGCTGTGAACATAAGCAATCTCATATCAAAGAAAAGTGAATTTGGGTTAGGGATGAAAATGCATGATTGACATACCTTCATTAAGGTAATTCATGTTCTTTTGTTTTTAGTATGTATTTATGTACTGCGCGTATGTGTACTTTTCATTATGTTACAAAAAAATGAAAAGATAATTTTATAATTGTTGCAGTACACTCTACCTCTATCTCTCCCAGACGACTTCGACAATAATGTCAAGCAAGTCATATATGATCTTGGAAAATACATGAGGCAAGTAGTGATATTTGTTTAGTTTATTGTATAGATATTATATTTGCGATTTGTTTTTCTTGTTATGTAATATATATTTTTGCGTCTTGAATACCTTGTAGGTGGTTGTCATGTAAAAAAATCCATAAAGACGATATTAAATATTGGAAGAGAAAAATTCCTCATTTAATGTGTGAAATGCAAAAGTGTCTACCTCCAGCTTTTTTCAATGCACAAGAACACTAACTCATACACCAAGTTGAGGAGATTGAATTATGTGGACCTATACACACTAGGTCAATGTGGATTGTTGAGAGGCACTTGAAATTTTTGAAGGCTTTGGTTCGACAAAGAGCACATCCTGAGGGTTCTATGGTGGAGGGATATATGGTATACCAGACTATGGTGTACATTTATGAATATCTTCAACAAAGATCTACGTGGATCGCATTTGGGATCCCAACACCATTAACAAATTTGAAGGGGAGAACTTGATGGGGAAAGGTAGATTGAGGAAAGTGAGAGGTAATTATAAGATGTTATTGTAGTTAATTAATTCTTAATCTTCCAAATAAATCTATTGTAAGACGTCTATTTATTTTTGTACAGTTGGTTGAGAGTGGGATGCACTACATTTGTATATTGCGAACAATCTTGATTGGATGACGGTATGGATTGAACATTGTCAACATTCTGGACACACATTAACATGGGAAGGTGTGGCTTCATTGGTTAAAGAAGCACATTGTAATGGATATTCCAATGTTATGCAAAGGGAAATTGATCTAGCATATGGTTTAAGAGATAAACAGGTACGTATAAATTTATTAATCACCCATATGTTTATCAACTCACAATGCAATAAATTTTACATGTTTGACATATCGCAAGTCAAACACCACGACGCTATGTGCTGCAATGGTCATAAATTTTGCATAAAAAAATTGGATGACACGAAGAAAACTTGTGATTCTGGCATCATTGCAATCTTTGAGGTGACAAATATTTCATCGAGAAATGACATTCATCCTCAACAGTCTCAAAATTGATACTATGACATTTTGGATTATATACTTGAGTGTGACTTTAATTCCTTCAAATTAGTTTTGTTCGTCGTCAAATGGTATAGGCTACGATTGAATAAAAATGATCTTGATAGAACTGGTATTGAACATGATAGTGGTTTTATAATGCTAAATACAAGGTCATTTGAACCAGTTGGGGATGAGCCCTATGTTCTTTCAAGACAATGTGAGCAAGTATTTTACTCAGAAGTTCCACATAAACTGAGTTAGTCATTTGTTGTGAGCAAGACTTTTTTTTACATAATTAATTCATTATGTTTTGAATTCTAATGCCATTCCATAATTAATTCATGATGCACCTTTTAATATGGAGATGGAGATAGGTGATAGTTCTGATACTTAATATAAGTATAGATCTAATAGCCAATAAGATAAGAGGGGGGGGGGGGGGTGAATCACACAAACTTAATCATCCATAAAAACATCAAATTCAACCTCGGTAACATATATATCAGTAATATAACCAAAACTGTCAAACATGCAAACTCAAAAGCATATAAACATCATAAACCTCATAACACTAGATTTAACGTGGAAACTCATATAGGGAAAAACCACAGTGGGATTTTGGACCCACTAAGAAATATACTCTTCTAGAGATTGCTAGATGTGACCCGGTTAAGGGATTTCCCTCAAATCTGTTAGGATCTTCACCTTATTAGAAGTGACCTTGTTAAAGGATTTCAAACACTCAATCAGAATGTCACCTTGCTAGAGGGTTTTACAAATAAGACTATTTATTCCACTCAGTTAAGAGATTTTCTATCACTTTCACAAAATAACAGTAATAAAAATCTATCTGCAACTTCACATCTAAAATGCTAAAGCAGATTCCTATTTGTTCAATACAATCTAGACATAGAACTAATCTTGTCTATCTGTTGGGCTTCTATACTCTATTATTCAAATAGGTCTTTAAGCTTCTGTGCTCAATAATCACTATGTAGCATCCCTGTGCATACACTTGCCCACATACATTATTTATCAACAGTTTCCTATTTATAAACAATTAGGTAACCGCTTAATCTCCTTGATCACATTTCCCATGATCAATCATAGCCATCAGATCTTCTATCTTTTCTAGATTCAATGCATCTTTCGATCTAAAAACATTTTACGTCGCCTTGGAACTTGCATACATTTCTTGGAACTTGTGCCAGGGTATTGTGGTTCAATCTGCATTGCAGATCTTCATGTCGACTTTCTATTGCCTTAGATTCATTAACAAACTTCATCCACGGCTCACCAATCATTTAATCAGTTCTAGATCATCAGCTTCCTTCATTAGATAACGCATGCAAACATTTAATGCATTCTGTTATAGCTCAGTTACAACCCAGTAGCAACTCGGTTATAACTTGGTGAATACTAAACTTCAATCGGTAGACATTCCGCCTTCATTAACCAATAGCGATAACCTTAGGGTTTACCGACTAGGTTCTTTGCTTGGTAACATAGTATAGTATTAACCTTTACAATTTACAACATATGTATGATGTTAAAACAATCTAAACATCATGATCTCATCATTGTCTGACATGGTAGTAGTTGCCCATTGAATACCTTATTCATCCCCTTATTCATCATATTCTTTCTTGTGTCTTTTACCGATATCTTTATACTCTTTTAAATCATACTTCTCAAGATATGGCAACATCATATTGAATTAGAAAATCAATTTCTTGAAATCAATGACAAAATAATAATATCAAGACAGTAAACATCTTTAATCAGTTTTATCCATAATCATCAACAACCTTCTCAATATTCTTATGAAATGCCAACAATCTTTCATTGTCTGTTATAATGCTATATTGCCAACAATCTCCCCCTTTGGCATTGATGGCAAAACCAATTGATTTGACCTTTAAAAGATGTAGATAGCTGTGATTTTGAAATGCTAAAATGCTCTCCCCCATACATTAGACTTCTCTTTTCTTCAGTCTTCTCCCCTGATATTAGTCTTCTCCCCCTTTGACAACAATGCCAAAAAGTAAAGAACTAAAACAGAATTTCTTTCTGTATGAAGTGATTTCCTGCTGTTGTGTGTCAACTGAGTCTTGGTCAAAGTATTTTGTCTTCAATTCCTGTTCCCTATATAATGTCCTGTAATAATTCCTGTACACCTTTAGAAAACATCCTAAAGTGTGTAATGCAACATCAACTCCTAAAAGATATTCAATAGAGTCATTGGATTGATACTTTCACCGAACTCAATCAGTGAGTAGAAGATAGGGGTAGGACCCCTAACTTACTTCTGAGATATTCAAAAGTGTCCCTTGGTAGTGGCTTGGTGAAGATATCCACTATTTGTTCCTTTGTGCTAACATACTCTAGCACCACTTTCTTCCCTTGAGCTTCTTCTCTAAGATAATGATATTTGATAGAGATGTGCTTTGTCCTAGAGTGCATAACAGGGTTTTTTAAAATATTAATGGCACTAGTATTGTCACAAAATATAGTTACTAGCTTGGTAACTTTCTCATTTATACCTTCCAACAATTGTTTGATCCATGCAATGTTGGTACAATTCAATGCTGCAACAACGTATTCAACTTCTGTTGTTGACTGTGAAACACATCCTTGTTTCTTGCTAAGCCAACTCACTAGTCTTTCTCCTAAAAAGCAAGTTCCTCCACTTGTGCTTTTTCTGTCATCAATGTTGTCTGCCCAATCAGCATCAGTATAAACTTTTAAATCAAAATCATTTCCTTTCTGATATACTAAGCCATAATCCTTAGTGCCTTTCAAGTATCTAAAAATTCTTTTGATTGTTGTCATGTGTGTTTCACTAGGATCTGCAAAGAATCTTGCAACTATACCTACTGCATGTGCTATGTCTGGTCTGATATGAACAACATATTGTAGCTTTCCAATCATGGATCGGTAAAGTGTCTCATCAACAGATGTAGATTCATAATTCTTTGATAATTTACAGTTGGTAGTCATAGGAGTACTTACTAGTTTTAAATCTTCCATTCCAAATTTCTTCAAGATTTCCTTTATGTACTTGGATTGAGTAATGAAAATCTCATTTTTCATTTGCAGTATCTGTAAACCTATAAAATACTTTATCTCACCGATTAATGATATCTCAAATTCTTTGCTCATTTCATTTCCAAAGTTCTTGCATAAAGAGTCATTTCCACAAAATATAATATCATCAACAAATATGGCTGAGATTAGTATTCCATTTTCATCATTCTTCATGTACATGTTACTGTTCTCACTTGTCCTTATAAAACCAATCTTAATCAAATAAGAGTGCAATCTTTCATACCATGCTCTAGGTGCTTGTTTCAAACCATATAAAGCTTTGTTCAATTTACATACCTGGTCTTTATTATTGTCTTCAACAAATCCTTTAGGTTGTTCAATAAAAACTTCTTCTTCTAATATTCCATTCAGAAATGCAGATTTGACATCCATTTGATATACCTTGAAATTTTTGAAAGCAACATAGGCCAACAATGTTCTTATTCCTTCCAGTCTAGCAATAGGTGCAAAATTTTCACCATAATCAATTCCTTCTTCTTGAGCATAACCTTTGCAAACTAGTCTTGCTTTGTTTCAAATGACCTCTCCTTTTTCATTTAGCTTGTTTCTAAAAATCCACTTTGTACCAATTACATTTTTGTCCTTTGGTCTTGAGATTAGTGTCCATGTGTCATTCTTCTTGATTTGATCAATCTCTTCTATCATAGAATTTATCCAATCTTCACTGTTAAATGCCTCTTTCACTATTCTCAGTTCAAATTCAGATATCAAACATGTGTTCTGTCTCAGTTTGTTCCTTGTCATCACTGGATCATCCTTATCTCTTATAGTCTGACTTGGTGCATGGTGTCTTCTGACATACTTGGCTAATACATGTTCGGTAGGCTCTGTATGATCTTCTTCATCACTCGGTAACTGGATATTCTCTTCATTTTCTTCAACAATCTTCTCGGTAAGACTTCTCAGTTGAACATATACAAATTCATCATAGTCTTCTAGTTCCTTGGAATTTCTTTCATCATTTCTTTCTACAAATTCATCAATTTTCACATTTGTACTTTCTACTATTTTGTTAGATGATTTGATCAGACATTTAAATGCTTTGCTTCTAGAAGAATAACCTAGAAATGTTCCTTCTTCAGTTTTCTGATCAAACTTGCCAATTCTATCATCTTTGTGAACATAGCATCTACTTCCAAAGATTTTAAAATAACTTACATTAGGTTTCTTATCATACCAGATTTCATATGGTGTCTTCAAAGTACCTTTCTTCAATTGAACTCAGTTCAAGGTGTAAACTGTTGTGCTTATTGCTTCTCTCCAAAATGTTTGTGGCACCTTCTTTTCAATCATTAGTGTTCTAGCACAATCCACAATAGATTTGTTTCTTCTCTCAACTATTCCATTCTGCTGTGGAGTTCTCGGTGTAGAGACTTGTCTTTTAATACCATGATCATTGCAAAATAAGTTAAACTTATCAGATGTGAACTCTCCTCCTCTATCTGATCTAAGACATTTCAGTTGTCTTCCTATTTCATTTTCAACTCTTTCTTTGTACCATTTAAACATTTGAAAAGATTTTGATTTTTCTTTTAAAAACATTACTGACATCATCCTTGAATAGTCATCCACAAATAATATGAAATATTTATCACCATAATAACTTTGAACTTTCATAGTAAGTCTTATCATCCTTGAATAGTCATTCAATAGTGACTCTTCATTTGATACAGAGGACAGTTTTGATGACTCAGAGTATGAAAGTGGGAAGAAGAGGAAATATAGAAAAACAAGACCCTCTTCATCCAAGGGAAAAAAGCCTCAAAGCAAACCCTTGATTAGCATCTCTTCAGAAGGGGAGGTTTCAAATGATTCTGAGAAGGAGAATCCTAAAGGGTTGCTAAAGAAGAAAACAAAAATCCATACCCTGACCCAGAAAAAGCACAAGAAAAAAGAGGAGACTGGCAAGGAACCGGAAGCTGACAAGCAAGCAAGGACCCTGGAAGCTGAGCATAGCTTGGAAAAGGAGACTATGGAAGAGACTCTCAGGGTTGCCGACACAATTTCTGTCCTCCACATCCCCAAAGAAGAACAGGTTACTCCTGGAAAAGTTGCTCCCTCATCTGGCCCTCCTCATGAGGGTTTGCATGGTTTCATGGAAACAATGGAGTGGCTCATTAATAGTTACAAGAAACTCTGTAACAGAGTCTTGATTCTAGAAACCATTAATATTGGGGAGGGAAATACAATGGCCGACTATATTAAGGACCTGAAAAACACCATCGCCAAAGCTGAAGACATCAGAGATGCTTTCAACCCCAAGTTTGAGAAGATTTAAAAGGAGATGCTAGACAGAAAAAGCCTTGCGGACACTAGCGAAAAAACCCTCTCGGACACTGTCACCAAAGTTGATAAAATTGAGGATTGCTTGAAGAACATCACTAAACAAGGCCTAAGTATCTTGAAGATCTTAGCCAACAACACCCACACCCTCATCAGGAGATGGATGACGAAAAGGAAATCCAAGACTTAGAACTGGAAGCTGAAGGAATAGGGGAAGCTCAAGGTCCTAGAACCCACACCAGAGGCAAGAGGAAGGAAAAGAAACCGAACAAGGATTTGGAAGACTTGAAAGCTGTCGGGGCCACCTATGACGAGCTGGTGACAAAGGCGGAGGATCTACTAAAGAAAATCACTATGTAGCACATTCCCTATTTCTTTGCTATTTTTTTGTTAAGCTGTTCTTTCTGTTCGCTGGTCTTTTGGCTAGTATTTTTGTCTACGGACTCTATTGTACTATTCTTCTCGGTGCTTTTTCTCTATCTATTCTATAAAGGTTTTGGGTCCTGAAAACCTATTTTTTAATTAATCAAAACTTTGAACTTTCATAGGACCACAAAGATCAGTGTGCACTAGATCTAAAATTCCCTTAGAAGTGTAAGACTTACTTGTAAAGCTTGATCTTGTATTCTTACCCATCTGGCATCCTCGGCACATAGCATTCTCAGGTTTTTCAAGACTTGGTAGACCTCTTACTCGGTGCTTCTTGCTTATTTTGATCAGATTATCAAAATTTACATGACAAAACCTTTTATGCCATAACCAGGTATCATCTATCTTTGCATACAAACACTTGTTACGAGTTGAGTCAAGGTGAAATGTGTTACCTTTTGTTTGTGTCCCGGCAGCAGCTAACTTTCCATTCTTGTCATGAACTTTGACAATTCCTTTCTGAAATTCTATTCGGTAACCTATGTTGTTTAGCTATGCTACACTCAACAAATTGTATTTCAAACCTTCAACCCAATAAACATCATTGCATCTTGCATTGTCAAGAAGTGTTATAGATCCTTTACCTTTCACCAGACATGGTGCATCATTACCAAATCTAACATAGCCTCCATCATAATCTTCTAATATAACAAACTTGTGTTTATCTCCTGTCATATGATGTGAGCATCCACTATCTATAATCCAAGAATCATTAGTGTTTATGTGAGATATTAAGGCTTTTTCTTCATACCTTTCTTCATCTGATCCATCTTTGATAGCCACATAAACTACTTCCTCTGTATCTGTATCATCTGATTTATCATCACTAGATTCCTCATCAGCTATTAAGAATGTCTTTCTATCTCTTCTTCTGAAGTCTCGGTGTCCTCTGTAATGATTATCTTTCTGTCTGTCATCTCGGTAATCTCTCTTTCCAGTAAAATCTTTGTTAGGATAGTTAGAAGCCATATGTCCTATCTTGTCACAATTGAAACATTTCAAAGATAGTTTTTCTTTATACTTACCTTTGCCTCTCGGTAACCTTTTGGCTAGTAGTGCTTCAAACTCTTCTTGCTTTCTGATTTCCTCATATAGTTTGTGTACTTCTTCCATGTTCTTGTGAAATCTTTCACTTGCTCCACTGTGATCTCCTTCAGAGTACTTATACTTTCTTTCATTGTAATCATTATATTCATCAAGATGAAAAGAACTAAATGCAGATTCAACTTTATTTACCGAAGATCCACTGTTATCAAAATTACTTAACTCAAATGCATGTAGCTTACCAATAGTAGCATCTAATGAAACTGGCATATTAGGTACAGACCTCAATTCATTGATTGTAGAGACTCGGATTGCATAAGCTGGTAGAAGGGTTCTCAACAACTTACTTGTTATATCCTTTTCTTCAATAGTTCCACCTGCTCCTTTGATTTGATTGACAATCTCCTTTAGTCTTGTACTGTACTGAGTTATGTTCTCACCTTCATTCATCCTCATAAATTCAAGTTGTCCTCTTAGACTATCTACTTTTTCTCTTTGAACATGTTCATCTCCTCCATATACTGATATGAGCTTATCCAACATTTCCTTTGCATCATTGCAGCCTTCTGGGTCATTAAACTCTGAGTCAGTCAATGCAGATGTTATTTCAATCATTGCTTGAATATGTTATTGCTTTTCCTTTATCTCTTCCATAGTCAATGGATAGGTGCTCGGTGTAACAAAATCATTCTCCAGATAGTATACAACATATTCTCCAACTCCTGATAGATGTAGCTTCATCCTTTTTTGCCATGTAGAGAAACTTGGCTTGTTTAGCTTTGGTGCATCCCTCTTATACATCTTTGGATCTTTAACTCAAGTGCTTTTAAAATTTTCTTCCGAAGTCCAAAGCTCTGATACCAATTAATAGTTTTGATACTTAATATAAGTACAGATCCAATAGCCAATAAGATGAGAGGGGGGGTGAATCATACAAACTTAATCATCCATAAAAACATCAGATTCAACCTTGGTAACATATATATTAGTAATATAACCAAAACTATCAAACATGCAAACTCAAAAGTATATAAACATCATAAACCTCATAACACCAGATTTAACGTGGAAACCCAAATAGGGAAAAACCACTGTGGGATTTCGGACCCACTAAGAAATATACTCTTCTAGAGTATGCTCGGTTAAAAGCAAATCCTGTTAAATATTACAAACACATTGCTAGATGTGACCCAGTTAAGGGATTTCCCTCAGATCTATTAGGATCTTCACCTTGTTAGAAGTGACCTTGTTAAAGGATTTCAAACACTCAAACAGAATGTCACCTTGCTAGAGGGTTTTAAAAATAAGAATGTTAAGTCCAAACGGTTAAGAGATTTTCTATCACTTTCACAAAATAACAATAATAAAAATCTATTTGCAACTTCACATCTAAAATACTAAAGTAGATTCCTATTTGTTCAATACAATCAAGACATAGAACTAATCTTGTCTATCTGCTGGGCTTCTATACTCTGTTATTCAAACAAGTCTTCAAGCTTTTGTGCTCGGTAATCACTATGTAGCATCCCTGTGCATACACTTGTCTACATACATTGTTTATCAATAGTTTCCTATTTATAAACAATTAGTTAACCGCTTAATCTCCTTGATCACATTTCCCATGATCAATCATAGCCATCAGATCTTCAATCTTGTCCAGGTTCAATGCATCTTTCGATCTGAAAACATTTTACCCCACCTTGGAACTTGCATACATTTCTTGAAACTTGTACCAGGGTATTGCGGTTCAATTTGCGCTGTAGATCTTCATGCTAACTTTCCATTGCCTTAGATTCATTAACAAACTTCATCCACAGCTCACCAATTATTTAATCAGTTCCAGCTCATCAACTTCCTTCATTAAATAACGCATGCAAACATTTAATGCATTCTGTTATATCTCGGTTACAACTCGGTAGCAACTCGATTATAACTTGGTGAATACTAAACTTCACTCGATAGACATTCCGCCTTCATTAACAAATAGCAATAACCTTAGGGTTTACCGACTAGGTTCTTTGCTTGGTAACATAGTATAGTATTAACCTTTACAATTTACAACATATGTATGATGTTAAAACAATCTAAACATCATGATCTCATCATTGTCTGACTCGGTAGTAGTTGCCCATTGAATACCTTATTCATCCCCTTATTCATCATATTCTTTCCTATGTCTTTTACCAACATCTTTATACTCTTTTAAATCATACTTCTCAAGATATGGCAACATCATACTGAATTAGAAAATCAATTTCTTGATATCAATGACAAAATAATAATATCAAGACAGTAAACATCTTTAATCAGTTTTATCCATAATCATCAACAACCTTCTCAATATCCTTATGAAATGCCAACAATCTTTCATTGTCTGTTATAATGCTATATTGCCAACAATAGGGAGAGTGACTATTTATGTGACAATTTTTAAACTGTGTTTATTTATGGAAATTGGATTGTTTATCAGCTATGTGATGGATGTTGATTTAAAATACATATGTGATGGATCACATGTTTATGATGATGCATGTGACATTTTTTGAACTTTGTGTTTATTTATAGAATGTGGATTGTTTATTTCCTATGTGATGGATGGTGATTTATGATACATATGTGATGGATTACATGTTTATGATGACACATGATATGTGATGCTAATTGTGATGCTCAATTTCATATATGATGACACATCATGTGATGCTTCTGATGCTTATGATATGTATGTATTTATTGTTTATCAACTTACAAATATAGTAATGCTTATGATGGTCAATTGATGGTGTTCATTTCACGTATAGTCCCTGTGTGATGCTATCACCCTTGGTGGGAACAGGTCATTGACTATAGACATCATCAACCATTTAGTTGAGGATCCTGCATAATCTACATTGTATAGCACCCTGAACCCCTTTGACGAGGATCTTGCATAGTCTCATGGATGGACAGGTATAACTAGTCAATACACCCTATAGAAATAGTTTATTTTTTAAAAATTACTTGGAAAACAAACTTCCTCAGTTTTTCAAACCTCGACATTAGCAGAAAATATAATACAGTTATCAACACTTGAGGCCTCGGTTGGACTTATTCCAATTTTCATCCCAAAATCAACTTTAGGGCTGACTTCTTCATCAACATTACCCTCATTTGCAAAATTTCTCTCTCATTACCAATTAACTCTCTCATTTCATGGAGTGTAGGTAACCCCAAATAGGTATTTGTCAGATCTGTCTTCGTCGAGTGAGGAAAATGCAGTAATAGAAAATGAAAGTGACACATGTAGTAGGTCTACAATAGGGAGATCAACAAGAGGGCAAAAGATTAGAAGAAAATTCAATAAACACATGAAATTTTTCCTTGCTCAAGGGGGGTCATGTTCTTATGATGATGAGACCAAAGGTGACATTGAGGTGCCACTGAGGTATAGAAATCTACAGAAACAATGGGTGCCCAAGGAACTTCCTCCAATAAACACTGATTTTTGTGTTAATGATAGGATATATCGCATAACACCTTCGTCATTACATGGTTTAGGCTTATTTTCCATGGACGACATAAAGATTTGTTATAATAGAGTTGCAGAATTGATGGAGTTTGTTGGACCTTGTTACAATTACAAACATTAGACGTAGATTGTTAAATATAAAAAAAGTATGCGTAGGTATGCACTGTTAGCAAATTATATACAACAGAAAGATAATGATCAAAGTAAATGAGTGGTTTTATACATTGATGGTCAGCCAAAAACAATAGGGAATATTGCAGGTTTTATAAATAGTACGTGACCTGGGTCAACTAATAAACAACCCAATTGCATATTTGAGGCACGCGAGGGAAATTGTGTATTTGTATGTGTGATAAAATCAATAAGTGCAGGCGAAGAGCTTCTAATTGATTATAGTTTGAATTGTATAGATATAAACAAAGTTAATATCATGGGGGTGGTACGTACTATATACCATTTAAATTAACCAACCTCCAATTAATGAATCCAATATACCATTTTATTATGAATTTTTTTTGCTAAGTCTATTGGTTTAATTTTGCTAACGTTTTTTATATTTTTTCTTTGTCATAGGCCGACATGGATCCATCACATATTGCAGACAAAGATGTAGCTTGCGACACTTCTACTGAGCAAGTAAACCTCATTGTAATTGTACAAATTAGATAGAAGCAAATTGTTACATTATTATGTTCTTTTTTTTTTAGTGATTTATACTAATTTTGTAATCATTAATGATATTCTTGACACAGACGGATGTTCGGGAAAAGGGAAAGGGTGTTGCAGTACCTGAGCACCTTTCTAGGGATGTTGAATCATTAGGGTTAAGCGATGATGACTTTGAAGATCCTACAGACCTTATGAAATTCTTTAAAATGCCTCTTATAAAAATTAGAAAAGAGATTGTTGCTTTGGCAGCCGTGCATCCTATCACTGATGAGATACGAGAGAGGGTCGAACTATTGCTTTGGACAACAGAAAACTTGCAAGTAAGCAGTAATGAAATCTTTAATTATAACAAAAGTTCAATAATGGTTTATATTTTATTCTCTTTTATGTCATTAACTAAAATATGTACTTATTGTTTTTACAACAATTTATCTGCCCTTATCAAAGTTGTTCCCACGATCAGGGTGTTGCAAGATCTTTAGGTGATGATGATTTTCTTGTATTATCACTTGCTTGGCTTATCACTCTGAGTACCCAAAACACATCATACTTGATACTGTCAATTTTCAAAATAAAGGTTCATCCTTGTTTACAATTCTTGCACTTTTCATATATTTAATGTTTGATATATTTAATGTATTATTCTTTAGGTGTTGTCAATGTTACTATGCAAATGCCGCCACCGCCTCATCAAAGGTTACCCTCACCTGTATTGCCGACTACAATGTCGACAACACGTAGCATGCAGACATCCTCTAGTGCACATCATATTGGCCCGCCAACTATTGGTAGATCCCTCTTTTGCTCTATCTTCTGTCATGTGTTTATTTCCCTTCAAGCGTTCTTTCTTGAATTCTAATGCCATTTCATAGTGGATTCATTTTTTGTAGGAGGAGATGTACATGAGGATGTGCCAGAGGCGACTATTGCTGATAACATACAATCATTTCTCAGATCTTCTCGTATTGCTAGTATAGGAATGTTGCAAGCCACATTGGTGGTGAGCGACGAAGAAATGATTCCCTTAAAGATACAAAAGGTTCTAGGTACTTTAAAATTATTATTATACATACTCTAGTTGTAATTTTCTTTATGATCACTCATTTTGGACTAATGATCCCATGAATTTTTTGTAGGCAATGATATTTTCTATAAACATCTTAGTGACATTGCATTGCAGATATTTGGGCCCACTATACGTAAAAGGTGGTACATCATATGTAAACTAACCCTAATCCACTTTTGATTTCATATCATTGCTAGAATAGTTTTCCTTTGATCCAATTCTTGAAGTGTAATAAATGTAGGTTCAGTTCATTTCTGAATCTAACAGGTTTGTTTTTGCTTTAAAAGGTGGAATGACCAAGAAAAAAGGTTAAAAGATGAATTGACAAACCAAATGGTTGAGTGGTTTGGAAATGACACCTTTGACAATACCAAGCTCCTTGAAAAAGCTGAGATATATCTAAATTATGTGAGGGACCAATACAGGACCCATTGGGAGAGGAACCTAAAGTACAAGCGTCCCCCCATGATTCCAGAGAGGGAGTGGAAGGACCTGATTTTGGATGCCAAGGAGAAAATTGAAAGGAAAAAAGGAAATACACCACTAGACGCCAGAAGAAGGTATGGGATACTATTAAGAATGTAATTATATACTAATTAATTACTCTTTATATTTATATATTCTAACATATTTAAAACTTTTTATAGACTGAGTGACATGTCAAAGGAAACCAAGGCAAGGCAAGAAAAGCACGGGCAACACAAACTCAGCTCTGGTGGTTACATGAAACTTGCTGAATGAATTGTAAGTATCTCATGTAAACAAAATATTGCACCAAAATATTAATAAATTGCAAACATTTTTTTTAATCAAACAATGCAAGCAAAATTCATGGTACCAAGAAAAAATGCAGGGCTCTGAATTCAATAGAGTGCCCATACAAGATGACAAGAGAATTTCCTACTAGCAAGGCTATTCAGCCATGGCTGATCAGCTATGAGAATTGAGTGGGCATAAACAACATTCAAGTGCATCCGTCACACAAGTAAATATGCTAAATGGAAGTTGTTTCAAATTTAATACTTTACCAATAATCTAATTGATGTTGAGTTCCAACATAAAGTGACTATATTTGTTTTAAATAAGCAAGAAATGATAACAATGTGCATGTCATTGGAATGCAGCCTGCTAATTGTGAAACACCACTTGCACATGAAGGTCTGGATGTGCATCCCAGTAGTGGAGGTATTAATTTGCTATTCAAATTTATTTATTTAGCTATTAATATAATTAAACACCTTAATTTGTAATTAGAGTAGTAATTAATGTAACCTTTTTTGTTAATATTTTAGAGCATGTAGTCGATGGTGAGCAAGTGGACCATGATCTAGGTACACAACATCAAGAACGTGATGTTCCCCACTCAGGTAAAGAGGACCACTGTTATTGCTTTAAACAAATATAATTGCAATTGGTGTTCAACATTAATGTAAGATTTAGTATTTCAACTCCAGATGATCTAGAGGGTGTTCAACATGTTGAGGTTGAGGCTACACAAAATGATGTGGCCCCATCAAGTAAAGAGCACAACAATTATGTTCTCTAAATTAATGAAATACTTGTAACAATAATATTTTTTTTTTTGAATTTAACCCATTTCTTTGTTATTGCAGAGGACCCCCCTTTGCTTCAGTGTCCTCATCCTTAGTATAGGACTAGGCATACATCAAGATCACGAGCAGTTAGCAGAACATCGGCAGAGGGGGGAAATGATGAAGAAACCGATGTTCCACTTAGTCTTTTCATAGCTTCAAAGAAAAAACAAAGAAAGAAATGATTGTTATCTAACTTATTTGATAATGACTGATTTTTATGTGTTAGTGAATGTAATTATGTGCTAATTAATGGTTATGGATGATATGTGTTAATTAATATTGATGAATGTTGCATGTTAATTAATGTTAATCAATGTTATGTGTTAATGAACGTTATGTGATATTAATGAATGAATGCTATATTTTTTTAATGGTAGAAAGAATGAATGAATGAATGTTATAAGATGTTAATTAATATTGATGAATGTTGCATGTTAATTAATGTTAATCAATGTTATGTGTTAATGAACGTTATGTGATATTAATGAATGAATGCTATATTTTTTTAATGGTAGAAAGAATGAATGAATGAATGAATGTTAACAGGGAATTTAGAGTGATGTTAGGGGGGGGGAGGGGCCAAATGAGCTTCCACCTTCACATGGTTGGCCCTGTTAAGTAGAGAATATTAAACTATTCTCCAAATCAAGTGAAGCTCAACAAGATAACACACTTTTCAATATTTCATTGTGTTGCATAGTTAATCTTACTGAATAATGTATATTGAATCTTAATTGCAGGGTCCAACAGAGCCAACACGAACAACAACACCACAAGTTGCTGGGTATAATGAACTCCCATATTGTCTTGTCTGTACACAAATAATATGAGCTGCTTCTAGTGTTGATATCCAAGGTAGGACTGCAAAAGTTATGAATATGCCTCATTCTTGTAAGTTTTTTTATTACTTGTAAGTAATGAAGATTCCTCATCCTTGTAAGTTTTATTATTACTTGTAAGTCATGAATATTGCTCTTTAGTTGATTAAAATTAAATGAAAATCTTTAATGAATACACAAAACTATATACATATGCAGGCACACCATGGTTGAGATGGTCCAACTCCCTAGTCTCACTCTATGACTAAGCTCATGTAATATCTAAATCAAAGACATCTCAAATACATCATTGATGGAAAGCTTCAAAATGCCATTTTCATACATAAGCAAGGCATACACAATTGGGCACAATCACCAAGAGAATGGTAAAAAGTGTGTTTGAGATTGTATCATGGATGCTTTTAAGGTGCAAAAAATCTCTTCATTAATCCTTGACTCGTGATTGCTATAATACTTCTTTAGAATTCTCATGTCATTTGTTGCACTTCTTCACTATTGTGGACTGAGTTTCAACTATGTATTTGCCTTGACTTATGACTATACCTAGCTTTGTCATATCTTTGTAATCTTCCTCTTTGAATTGTGGTTGTAGCTTTGATAATACCTTTTTAATGTTGCACAATTTGTAAGGAGGACAACTCCTAATGCATATTGCAAATTGTTTTCTAGTGACTAAGACTAACCTTTTTGTACTTGATGTTTTTGACTAGTTGTCATAACCTCTGACTTTGATGATTGTGCCTTAATAGAACTAGATGTTTCTTGTATGCATACTTGGTTAAGGACTGCATTATGATGCTATAGGGCTACAAACTAAGATTATTTATTATATTGAGTTACACATTTGACATGAGTTGCCCTATGACTGCTATACCTCTTGAGGTTATAAGGTGTTGTTCTTGTCAAGTTTTGACAATGCTGCAACAATAACGTGTTATTTATTGTTAAGGTTTGAAAAGACCTTTTAGAAACTTATACCTTGCTATTTTTCACTTAGTAGACTTGATTATTGTCATTTTATTTGGTACTAGGTATGACTGCCTACTGGCGTTACTGTAGACTACAATCTCTCTAGACTGTATTTTCTGAGTGTTGTTGTTCTATACTTGACCATCTATTAGGAAAACATAGCTTGAAATGTCCAAAACAATTAATGAATGACTGCACTATCACCAATCAATCTTGAAGATTTGACTACTCTTTAGATTATGATTATGACTGTCATGATATTTCATGAGACTGCTCTATCCCCATATGAAACCCTTTCTTCCCACAAATCAATGCTTTGAACTTGACTGCAACTTTATAGTGATCATTGTCTTTGTACAGTAAGCTTGCTACTTTCTCAACTTTTGATATATTGGAGGCTCCTAGGATGGCTTCTATCTTATAGTCACAATACCTTGCTATAATTTGCATTTTAGATCACTGCTCAATGATCATATGATTTCTTTGACTTTTGAATTTGACTCTCAAGCTTGCTCTATTTCTTGACCTTTTGAATAATTTTGGGCCACTATTCATTACTTTTATTACCCTATATGTAAAAGACCTTGCTCACTGCTTCCCATACTTGATCTTTATTTGGTTTGTGTCAATCCTACTATTCCACCTTTTCTATTTATGATTAAGATTTGTTTTGGGATTAAAAACTCTTGATGATTTCACTAAATGACTTTTGCACTACTGTACTTTCTAAGCTATCCTAGGGAACAAAAGAGACCTAGGGATTTGCTCACTTCAAGGAAAAATAAAATATAGCAAGACAATCAACCCTTTTAAATAATATGTGGAACCCTTATGGTGAGCAAGAAAGCATTGACAAACTTATAGATGTTGTCATGACACAAAGCTGAAACTATATTATTTTTTATAGATAATCAGATTTCTCCTTTAACCCAACTTTTTCTTGAATCATTACTATAGGCATATCCAATGCATGATTTAAACAATAAGATACTAAAAATTCTAAAATAGGGTTCTGAAAACCCTACCTCCCAATGTGGATATCTACTGTTATGACTATGACAATTTCTCTCCAGAAGCTTTTATGCTAACTTCTATCACGCCTAAACTCTGCATGTGGTTTGCATGGTGTTGGCATGAGGTGCTTTGTAAATGTCCTTATGGATTCTCTTCATATTTTTATGAAACTCCATCGAAGAGGAGAACCTCTCATTCAAAATTTGAAGTAACCCTTTGACTGTTGCATGCAGTCCTTTTCTTATAAACCTTCCTCCTTGCGGTGACGTGCTAAGACATAAACTGAAGGTGTAGCTTGTGGAACCCGTTGAGCATCAAATCTGAATTAAGTAAAATATCTTGATTTGAGAGATTAAATCATAGAAGCCATCTATCTTTGGAAGAAATCATCATTTTCATTGATACCGTAATAACCCATAAGTTATCGAACAAGTCTAATAGCATTCTATCAAAATATCCAAAATTCAAATAGTATCGATGAGACCCAGTGATCTCTCAGCGATATAAAAAGGGTATCGAAGGAAAGGTAACACTGATGAACTCTAAAAGGGACTCATCTAAAGCAATGATTCCATCGAAAGAGGATATCGAAGAAAGCAGAGATGGTTTTCATTGACAGGAAAAGGCTTTTGAGGAAATAATACCATTGGCGCAACATGAAGGAAACTTACCAAAAGAAGCATTCTTATCGAAAGAATGATATCGATCAAACAAAAGGAAGCTACATCGATAAAAGATATCAATAAGGATATGAGTTTCAAGGAGGCTAAAAGGCATGTTACCAATATGTGTGGTTTTATTGATGCAAATTTATCGAGGAAGATTACTAATGAGATCATCGATGAAAGATGATAGTGGAAGCAAATCATCAAAAGAAAGATGGCTTCGATGAAACAATAGACCCATTCATCAAAGGAGTGTAGTGATGTCGATAGAAAAAGTGTTTCGATGGAAGGATAAAGGAAGTTACCAAAGCCCAAGGTTTCTTCGACATGAAACCTGATGGACATCAGATATATATCGATGAGGAAATAGGTTTCGAGGAGGCTAAAAGGCATATCTCTGATATGCATTGTTTCACCGATATAACTTTATTGGTGGAAGACGACAAGAGAGGATAAAGAAAGGCTTTGGTGAGATAATAGATCCATTCATCAATGGGGCATAGTGATATCAATGCAAGAGGTATTTCGGTGGAAAAATAAAGGAGGTCACTGAAGCCCAAGGTTTCTTCGACATAAAAAACTGATGGATATCAAATAGGTATCAGTGAGGAGACAGCCATAGTGACTGAATACAACATTTCGATGAAGGGAGAAAATACCTAGTTGAAGTAATGTTCGAAACAAAAGTGTTAGTTGATGGTTATATGTTGAAAAGCCACGATGCTTGGTGATAATGTATACTCTCATATAAAGGAGGGAGCTTTTGTAATATGGAGGAAATTTAGAGAAAGGAGTAGATTATAGCCTCAGGCTTACCATTGTACTATTTTGGTGAATATATATAATATAATCAGTTGTTTTTCCTTTGCATATGTGAACTTTTAGTAGTGGGGAAAGAAGGAAGAAACAAAGACTATTCCAAGTTCTCTTCTATCATAGTCATGCAAATGTTGCATTCGAGGTGTATTTCCTTCCTTGTTTCCTCTCACATCAGGTATGTATCTATTTCATAACCGACTGAAATGAAGAGGTTAATCATGTATCACTAATTGACTATGGAAATATTACTCATTAAAAGAAAAAGTAAAATGAATTGAAAAGAATATTGCTCTGATAGCCGTGAACATACTATCATGCCTAATTGTGATTATTTGTTTTGCATAGCCATGTAAATTCTGCCTTGAGTAGCTGATGTATAGCTATTGCATGTTCATGATCTTTCTTGTTAAGATAAATTGTAGAGCCTAAATGATTTACTCATTCATTATAAAGTCTTGAACTTAAGGAAGATAAATTTATTCATAGATATAAATCATGAGGATATTCCTTTACTTTTCATCGAATACACTGTCTTACATTATTCATAAGAAAATTGAATACTGCATTCATATCTTGTGCATAGTATGGTTGAGTAGCAACCTCAGAGAATTCACTATAGAATGAGTGCTAGCCCATGAGGGCATAATAGCTGAGTATTATAGCTATTCTATATTTATTTGTTTTCCACTCATAACTCATAGTTCAATTGAATATGGTTCATCTTGGAATCAATGCACATTGGTTATAATCAGATTATAACCAGTCTCCATGGTTGCAAGACCTAAAGAAGGATTCTTATCATCAATTAGATGCATACTTTTGGGAATATACAAAGACAAAAAAATATATTAGAACCGTATTTTTTGTTGAGTCATAATATGATGTGTTAATTTAGCTAATAAGGGAACCAATGTTGTATTAGGTTTAATTCCATGATGATAGTTGAAGCTTGTTAGAGATAGGGGATTTGTAGCAGTTGGCTTGTTAGGTTATGTCACAATCCCATGAAGGTCCTTGTAAACCATTAATGTCAATAGACATGAGACTGTTATATAATGAATTGGATCAACTAAACCTAGAAGTTCTGTAACCAATGAATCAGCTGACTCAAGTGTATGTTAATTATCTTATGATGGTCATTTATGACCATTATTCTTAGTAGATATCAAGCAGTTTGCTAGATAGTTGGTTAGTAAAGCAGTGAGTTAGTTGGCTCAAGTGTATGCTATCTATCATATGATTGTCGTTAATAATCATTATTATTAGTACACATTAAGCAGATGGCTTGTTTAGATGATTGGTAACTAGTGAGTTTGTTGAGCTCAAGAATTGGATGTACAAGTTGAGCAAGGGAGGTGAACACTAACAACGCATTGGTGCTTGCAATTTTAAAACCTTCGCCAAGATGGTGATGCTTTATCTAAGTGATTGTTAGATCCCATGAACTAGATACACCTACTAGTCAGATGGTCATAGTAGTTAGGGGCTACCTATAGTGTGTGACTAACTAGTTGCATGTAGGTGTTGAACACCAAGATCAGATGGCCAGATGTAAAAGAGACCCAATCCTTAGAATGCACCCTCATGAAGGGTTGGGTCTCTTCCAATTGGAAGGGGCATGGGAGACTAGCAAGTCTACCATTGAATGGAGAGGCTCTTGATGATGCTCTCCCTATTCCAAACTATGTCGAGGCTTGATACAAAAAGTTTCAGTTGGAAAGTTAAATGAATTATAACCTCTGAACCTTTATCTCTTCCCTCAAAAATGAAATTTTCCATTTGAATTCCTTTCTCATATTGATTAGCTTAATAATATTTGTTCAATGTTTTTTATCATTAAAAGATTACCTTCCTTTTAGATAAATTACTTAGATTCTTATTATGTTGAAGAACATTTAGTTAGTTTTCTCCTTGAACTGAAGTAGTTATGTTTTATTTTGAAATGCTCAATTTTTTTATCTTAATATAGATCACAATTTATTTTCTTTAAGTATAGAATTAATGGAATATTACATATGGTATCAGAGCAACCAAGTTTGACATTGAACCTCAAGCTTTCCACCTATAAACAATAAGGTAGAAAACTGAAATGAAGCATTTTAGTGAATCCTAGAAGTGGATTCAAACCATTGCAGATTACTGCATTTTTCTACAAGCAGTTGCTTGTGATATTATCTAAAGGAGATAAGGTTACTTGTGTTCTTCTAGTAAAACTCTGTGTTTCATATTGTAGATTTGAATAAAATATTTACTTGCGAATTTTAACTATTCCTCGTATTTCTTCCTTGGACGGTTTCTTAAGGTTAGAGTTAAATTCATTCAGGCAATTTACAATAAAGACATCAAAGTAGAGCTCATAAGAAATAGTAATTGACAGACTCATCGAGAGGGGGTGGGTTTAAAAATTGTCTCATAAGTTTACACAATAAGTCCTAAAGAAATATAAAGACTCTGTAGCCCAAACAACAAAGAAAGGCACTGGTCATCTATAAAACACAACCCATCAATTCATACTTTCACATAAAGAATAATAGGAGTAGTTGAGTAGGAATTCTAGGGTAAATTAGCAATAGTGTATATATAAATTTCAAACACCAAGATCGAAAAGCTTCTACAACAACAATCTTGAACTCATGTGTTATATCTCCATTCTAGGAACTAATGCCATTCTGAGATAGGGGGAAGTCAGATCAAGACACTAAATCTGCTATAAAAAGCATTAGTTGAAGGAACAACTAGTGAGTAGGTATACCCCCCTAGGTCCTACAGAGCCTAAAGTGAGAGAGTTAGTAACCAATTAGGTTCACTCTATAAATTGGCCAAGTCAATTGGAGGGTTTGATCATAGGAGTTGGCATTTCCTTAGAACCTATCCAATCTATTGATTTGAGACCCAATAGAACCCTAGCATAACTTCTAAAAATTGGCTATAAATGGTTCTTTTCATTTGAAACAGAATGCAAACCCTAAAATCACATGATAGCTTATACTTTTAGCTTTCTATTTCCCTCCAAGCTATGCATGAAATTGATTTTCTTGATAATCACAAGGAAGGAGACCTTTATAAAACTTTTGTAAATAAAGAAAGAATTTTATTTGTCTTTACATCTTTTGAATTAAAATGCCTTTTCAAGTGAATTATTTTCCCTCCAAACCTTGCATTATGAAATCTCATTCTTTTAAATAAGCTCAACCTTATAGACACCTTCAAGGTATTAATAAATCCTTTCTCTAAACTTTCCTAAATTCATGATAAGACGTGAGGTATATAATAATTCTATTTTTTATCTCTTGAAGTCAAAAAATTGGTAACAAAGTCATGCCTTCAAACCTTAATTTTTAGATAGTTAAATGCCCATTTTACATTTCTAAAAAATTGGAGGTCTTATGATATTCCACGTGATGGCTACATGTTGACAAAGTTACCCCTCACAACTACTGGTCCCTCTCCCTAATAGGGTATTTGCATGAAAACCCAAGTCCAGCTATGTCAAACCCGAGTTTCACTCCTTCAGACTCAAGTTAATCATTGGTCACATGTAGAACATGCATTTTAAGACTTGAATGACCTTCCCTCCAAAGTATTTTCTTTTGGAAAAAACTTTTGCTTTCATGAAGTCACATGAATGTGCTTCTTTTCAAAAGTTTTTACAATATAATCATAAGAATATAGCCCTTCTTTTCATTTATAAGGTACATTTGAAACCTTTTGGATCCTTTTAATGAGATTTCCAAAACAACAAGGACCTAGGACCTTAGAAAAGACTGGAATAAGCTTTAGGATATTAAAATTTAGACTCAAAGCATGAAGATACTAACAACAAAAAAAACCCTATTAAATGCAATTGACATATAAATGAAAATTGGATAACAAAAACAAATAGGGATATAACATTAGGTATTATAATAATATAATATGTGAAAACAACCAATAATAAAATCAAACCAAATGATATATAGGATTTGGTCATATATGTATATGTAGATATATAGATATATACATAATATGTATATGTATATGATGCTCTGCAAAAAGAAGGATAGTTAGAAATACCTATTTGATTGCTACACACACAAAGAGAAGCACAAGAAACAAATGTTAGTCATTAAGGTTAGCAAATCAAAGATTAAACACTATCCTAATCAAGCATATCAAGAAAGACACTACACAACAAATAAAAAGCTTAATGAATCTAAGAAAAGCTGAACTCTATGGTCTAACTACCAGAGATAGCAAGAAACTCTCCAACCAAAGGAGGGGAGACAAAACCAACAATCTCTCCTTAGGGAGGAGCTCTAGACCCCAAATCTGAAGAAAGAAATAGAGCTAAAGTAAGTGAATTGGATAACAACAAGAATGGAAACTGCACCCCTGATTTGCTAACCAAAATGCTCAAAATTAAATGAAAATCTTTAATGAATACACAAAACTATATACATATGCAGGCGCACCATGGCTGAGATGGTCCAACTCCCTAGTCTCACTCTACGACTAATCTCATGCCATATCTAAATCAAAGACATCTCAAATACATCATCAATGGAAAGATGCAAAATGCAATTTTCATACATAAGCAAGACATACACAATTGGGCACAATCACCAAGAGAACGGTAAAAAGTGTGTTTGAGATCATTGTCCTAATTGTGGTATGGTCATGAAGAGATCACCGTAAATTTGTCAACCTCTTTGTGACCACACCACAATTAGGACAATGATCTCAAACACACTTTGTTCTCTTGGTGATTGTGCCCAATTGTGTATGTCTTGCTTATGTATGAAAATGGCATTTTGCAGCTTTCCACCGACGATGTATTTGAGATGTCTTTGATTTAGATATGGCATGAGCTTAGTCGTAGAGTGAGACTAGGGAGTTGGACCATCTCAACCATGGTGCACCTGGTCATATTAGCTTGAAACCATGCACCTCATATTAGCCTCAAACCTATGCCCCTACTGGTAGGTGGTCGGGATAGAATATCATTCGCTATACATATCAATGACTGGATAATAATTATTTTTTTTGATAAAAATTATCATCGTCGAAATTATGACAAATACCAAGCTTTCGACCAACGATGTAATCGGTGGACATACAACGTTCTCATCGATGAAATGTTCTCGAGTCATCGCACTTCTGACTCAAACCACACAAACATCCGACGAGGATGTTGTACATGTGATGAAACTTTGTAGTCAGATGGTCATTGATGTCTCTGAATGGACTGACGACACAAGTGTCGGATAAACAACATCACCGTCGGTGCAAATTTTGAAATTGTCATCGGCTTTATGATGAAATCTACTGATTCTGATGACTTCTTTGATTGTCAGCAGAGTCCATTGGATTGGCGTATTTTCGACGGGCATGGCATCATCAACCAATCCGATGCCGAGTTTTTGACGGTTGATTTTTTCGGCACTCCGATGAAAATTCATTGTAAATCTGACAAACGGCCATCAGAAATCAGCTCTGAATGTACTAGTGTGTTAGGCTTCTATAAATAGAGGACTAGGCTCTGATACCAATTGTTAGATACTTGATTAGTCCCAAAGACACTGAGAGGGGGGGGGGTAATTAGTGTCTAATCGGTAGATGAAAGATTTAAACTTGTTTGCAACTTTATAACCCAAATTAATATACTGACAAACAAATAATAATGTAGTAAAGAGAAACAAAAGTATAACCATCAATACACACCATAACACAGATATTTTTTTTCAAGGAAACTTGGTAGGGGAAAAACCTCGATGGGATTTTTCACCCACAATATTTACTCACTGGCCAATATGAATAAATATTACTTGTACAATAGGGGCTTGCACATGCAGGAAGGCCAACAACCTAGAGCTCACTGCTCAATACAAAAGTAGGAGTCACACTGACAACAAAATTGGATGATTAAATCCAATAACAATGTACTGCTAAAATAGCATCTGCAATGGATTTAGTACCAATTTAAGCTCTATCTGATACCTCTGCCATAAACCTTGCTTCGCTCCCCTCTTCTCTTATTCACTCATATGATAATTACATCAAAATACATATATAGTTGATTCACTATCATAACCTATCAAATATCATATATCGCTTCCTTACATTACCTAGTTACATTTCATAATGACCTTCAAGATCTCATACATATATGAGTCTTTACAATACATCATGTTGGCTATACAAATATAATTACAATACAAAACAATATTATTTCGAGTCGTCTTAGAGTTTTGGTATGAGTTGTTGTCGGTGTAGACTGGATGACAGTGTGAATGAACTTGTAGCGCCTGTTAGTGCCAGTAGATGATGTATGTTGCCGGTGTATCCTGTGAACCATGTTCCCAGTTGGTTGCCATCAATGAAAACATTAACTATTCTCATCTGAGTGTATAATACCAACACGCCTTTGATGTTCTTTTTTCAACTCACCTTGAGTCTACATGAGCTGCAGAAGTTTGTGATGAGTATGGATGATTGTCTCCTTCCAATATGTAGACCTAAACAATAGCATAAATCTCTTTCATATTTTAGGGCTTTTCTTACCTTTGGGGTTGAGTTTATCTTGAACCAATATTTTGACAGTTAAAGATGTCATTTTCATCTAGATGTACTGATGAAAGATGCTAGACATTACAATTTGTAAAGAACCAATGCTTCTTAAAGTTCTTGATGCCAATTTTTGAACATAATGTGTGTTAAGTATTGATGTAGTCAAATACAAATTTTCTCTCACATGAAGTATTGATGTATAGGTGTTATTTTTTCCTTTTCTACTTTTTAGTTAAAAGCATACCCCTAAATAAGTTAAATTACATCAAATAAGGGAATTATACCTCTAAAATTTAGAGGAAAATCACTTATTTAATAGTGATTTCTTCAACTATTAGTGATATTTGTCTTTATTGGTTCGGTAATTCAAGTCATTTGAATTATTATTTTAAAAAGACAAATTTGTTTACTAATAATAGGGAATGGTTTAATGAATGTAAACAGTGCAAGAATACTCAAATTGGTTCAGTAATTCAAGTCATTTGAATTATTATTTTAAAAAGACAAATTTGTTTACTAGTAATAGGGAATGGTTTAATGAATGTAAACAATGCAATAATACTCAATCTTTAAATAGTTATTGTTATACATGCAACAAGTTTGGTCATAAGGCAACTAACTGCATATCCAATACAAGAAGTGAAAATTATCCACAAGACATTACATGTTATAACTGTAACAAATACAAAAAATATTAATAAGTTTTGCAGAGGAAATAATACCAAGTCTTTTCTTTCACAGAAGAAGGTTGATCTAACTCAAATAAAGAAGATGGAAAAGATGTAGGTTCAAATATTAGAAGAAAAGAAAGATGATGAAGTGAAGGATGGATCTAGAGCTCAAAATGGTACATATGGTTCTTCTAGAAACTAAATTAAAAGGGGTATCAATTCAGGGGAAGTTATGTTTGTAGATTTTTAGAACCTTTGAGAAGAAAAGATGTTGAAATCTTCAACATATTGGTATAACATACTGTGGACATGATGAATTGAAAGTACTAAGTCAATTGGCTTAATTCCCAAAGCAAATGATCTTCTTGTAGAGGATTGCATTTAACATGATTCATTGATTTAGCGAGAATGTAATGTAGCTTTGTGAAGTCATTTGTGCCAAGCGACCAATATCATGGCAAACACATTTGACATCAACCACTATCTCAAAACACTATCACATTGAAGATATCATCATTGTGACTATTTAATGTTGATAATGTCTCTATCTTTGTTTGATATGTATAGGATCAGGATGGGAAACCACCAAAAATGGTAGGACATTATGGTATTGGAAGTTCAAGATGCTAGTGAAGGTTTGTGTCATTTCTCTTCAAGGGATATTTAGTGGACACCAATTTGTGTTGAAAATGATTCAATGACAGACCTCTGTGCAGCAATTCCACTCGGTAGATTGGATACATTCATTAGAGGGGAATCATTGCATCAAGGTGTTGAAACCCAATTTATTTGAAAGTGACAAAGTGAGCACGATAGTGTTGTGCACAACACGCATACAACAAAGTACAGCTAGTTAGTACACACATTCTTTCCTATTCTTTTTCTACGTTTAATGACATTAGGGCTGTTGTTGATAATACAAGAGTTGTTTTTTAAGGTATTTATGTTCATATGGACCAGAAGACAATAGGAAAAAGTCACTGAATAAGAAGCACACCTAGACATATCAGAGAAAAAGAGGTTGTACATGCCACTTCATTGTTAAGGTGTTATATGGTAGGATAGATGTGGCCAACTTGATATTGAAGCAACTGTCGCATGTAGACAAGAATGGTGAAGCTTGTCATGGTGTGGATGATACCAGCAATGAGTTGCTCTCTCAATTTGCACCAAACCTTTTGGATGAATGCAAAGCATATATAGAGAGGTTGTTGCTGATGGATGTGAGAATTGATGCTATTATGGACATACATCTTGATGATCCCATTTTTCATGACATTTTGAAGAAGAGAGATTCATTCATCACACACAAGAATGTTATGAATGCGGCGATGAGGGTCCGTTCTATTCAGTCACGAAAGCATGTGCACGATGCCACTAGCATCTTAGAATGAAAAAAAAAAGATGAGGCTAATTTTTTTTTCAACGGCCAGAAGGTGCCAACAAACCTTTCATTATGGGAATACAAGAGTCTTGGATGCTTGACATGATGGTTCGATTCTTGCATGACTCAATCATCTCAATGGATTCGACATTTACAACAAACAAATACATGGTAAGTCTCTTCAAACTTAACCTATTTTCAAGAAGCCCATTTGATTTGTGGATGCTCATGATCTTCTTGTTTGTTGTTTAAAATAGTATCAATTGTATTTGTGTCTTGTATTCGACAAGCAACAATTGGGGGTGCTTGTTGCATGGGCTATGACATTAAGGAACAAGATCAAGGATATTCAGGTGTGGTTGATGGAGTTGCAGAGACGAGCAAAGGAAAAGAGGCTTGATTGGAGGATCAATGTATTTATCATGGATGATGTGAGTGTAGAGATTCATGTGATAAAGTAAGTGCAAGAGAGAAATATTTGTCTACATGAAATCAAACATTATGATATGCTGGTCTAAGTTTAATATCAAATGAGTAGGCTCAATTAAACATTTTGTTCATAACAAGAGTGTTTTTGAATGTCGTGTCATACTTTGTATTTGACATGTGGGTCGATCATGGTTGAAGAATGTGTACAAGTATGCAACAAAGGAAAGAGCAATGGATATTTTCACCATCTAGGGGTGATAATAATGGCAATGCATGAAAGTGAAGAGAGAACTGTGCAGGAGCTACACACTTTCTTTGCTGAATTTAGTGATTATCCATGTTTTCTAGAGTACTTCTACAACACATGGTGTCAAGGAGAAGGTCGTATTAGTGAGTTGGACATTACCTTTGATTTGTCTTTCTGACTTGTTATCCGTTTTGGTTGTCTTTTAGTAGTTGACGTCTTACTACTATTTTTAATTTCTTTTTTTCTATTTTTTTTTGGCTAGCTATGTGGGCGAAAAACTTTAGGAATTTCGCTCATGCTAACAAGGACACAAATAATGCCATCAAATCATACCATGGAAAATTGAAGTCTCTACACCTAAGAGATGATAAAAAGACATGCTCGAGGAGGATGGGCAATTTGTATTTTATACTTGTGTATAAAGTGGAACCATTCTACCAGCACAAGCGAGAATTGCAGCATTTTGGATTTATAAAAAACTATAGGTTGACACATTTGCAAACTAGTATGGAGAGGGAAAAGGCAAGTCCTGATGTTGATTGTGTTCCAGAGGACACTACTCTTGGTTGGTACTTGGTGAAAAGTCAGCCCTTGTGCAATTGGTATGTGGTTAGGAAATTTGGGGATCACTTCTACATCTTCGAATGTCTGTTGAGTTTGCGAGGAAACATGTGCAAGCATGCGTAAAAGTTTGTTGCAATGATGAACAATTCATTTCATGATTCACGTGTTTTGGGTAAGTGGATGTTCGTGAATGTTGATCTTTGCTAACTTAAAAGATGTGTAGTTCACTCTAAGATCTTGTTTCATACAAAATTTATTCCTATGTTGACTCCAACATCTGCTAATACAAATGAAAACCCAACACCTGAACCTGTCGTAAATAGCATTTCAAATGCACGTACAAATTTAGAGGATGTTGACACTGTAATTTGGAATGAAGCAAGTAGAAAGTTAAACATGTTGTCACAAACAATGCCAAGTTCAGGTGATAAACTATTGGCATTTGTAGGCTATTTGGATAGGTTCATGGATGATCTTCATAATGTCAGTGCCATGTCATTTGATTTTATTCTCTCTAGTGATCCAGTCAATACAACCACCGAACGTATATGACCTTGGTTTAGTGCAAGTCAGGTCCATCATCGCAATCAGCGGCAACATAGGAAGAGTAGTATGAGTGAGATCTGTCATGATGTTCAACAACCTATCACCTTTGAGCTCCCCTTTGAGACTTCTAGGAGGAGAACAAGAAAGAGGCAATTGGACCAAGCACCGGAATTGCATGTCCTTGCCACTACATCGGTTATGTCTAATACAGGTTGGTACTCTAGTGTCACCTGGAAGTGGTTTCTAAACATGTGAATCTTGAATGCATTTATTTAGTCGTTATGTCTTGTAGTTGATGAAAGTGATCCACACTTATGTGTGATAATGTTCGGCACCCCCTCAATACCTAGCCATAGGAGTCATTGTCGGCGATTGGATTTTGATGGTCTTTTACATGGACAGGGATCACAAAATGATCCTCACTGATACTCATTTTGGTATTATTTGTTCAGATTAAGCTTTTTGTTTGTAAGTATGTCATATATGTGTTTCATGTTTAGCCATTCTTCATTCAACCTATTGTGTAATATGGAACAACTTTGTTTATTGTAGTTGCATTGTAATGTTTACTATTACTATCCCTAACCATCTTTTATAATGTATCTTTGTATGCAAGTCCCTTTCTTTTGCTAGTTTTATCCCTTAATGGCTTTCACATACACATCAAGCAACAAGCACAAGTTTTATGCAACTTAATTTTCAATATTACGCTTTAATGTCTTCAATTTATTGAATGCTCTAGTTAAATAATTAATACTCTTATGCTGTGATTATGTCTTGCATTTTTTTAGTGCTTAACACTCTTATGTCTTACATTTATCGAATGCTATAGTTATATTACTAACACTTTTATAGTATGTATATGTAGACTGCTACAGAGGTTGGCAAAGAACGACGAGGAGTCTGCATTATTTCAGCACCTCCCTGATATCCTTATTGCAGATATTATCCGAATGATAACTCCCATATGGGCCAGTGAGTGGACCATTATAATTGGAAGACATTATACCGAGGATAAAATGTACATTGTGCACATAGAAGAGGTGATGTTGTTCGCCCGAATGTCGACTCCGAGGATGATCACTTTGTATAGGCAACTATGGCCAATGTATTTTGCCCTTACGTACTGGCCAGTCACTCTCCCTTGGTTTCACATAATGTGTGTTGACAAACCCCATTAGAGACATGGATGGGCCCTGGTGCCACACTCCAATGAGAATATCGAGATGTCATGACATTCTTTCCATGGAACCTCCCTATTATGGACTACACCCACTTTTTCACTGGTTATGATAGTCCTTGGCCAACACAGAGGTTTGTCAGGATACAGAGTAGATTCCCAATGCAGAGGAGGTCCTCTCATTAAAATTGTATAATTTTTCTTGTATGACTATGCTCTTTTTATAAAATAGTTCATTTCTATGGTTACATAGCCTATCTTCGTACATCGTTTGTCTTGATTATGTTTATGATTTATATGTTTGAGTCGTTTATGTTTACAATTTATATGTTTGTCTCTATACACTTTATATGTCTACAAACCAATACACTTTATATGCTAATTTAAATATAATAAATATAATCCTTTCTCTGAACATGTCATATCATTAAGTCTACTCTAAAAGGAATAGCATTGACTTATGTAATAACGCAATTTTGATATGCAATGAAATTAAGATGTGAGATATGGAATGTAGATGTGTAAATTGTGAAGACTTGGATTGAAGAAAATTTTCTCTCCTTCATGATGATGCAAGTATGTCAATGATTCGTTTAAGATAGATCAACAAGATTAATCAAGGAGGTTAGGTTTTAGAAATGCATTATTGTTACAATATAAACAATCCATTACATGTCATCAAAGGGAATGGGGCAAGATAATTGAAGACAACACTAGACTCTGTGTATTGTTGGCATAATGGATGAATTGATTATGTTTTGCATTGATGTTTTATCATTGATGTCAACACTAGTTGTTATGGTTGGTTACCGACATATAAGTTTTGGTTACCAATAGAATATTTAGTGTTACTGGCAGAAGAGACTATCTATTGGACACTTCCGACATCTTTGGATAAGTGAAGTATATTTGATTTCATATGTTATATGCTCCATGAGAATGTTTTGGTCAGTCTGTATTGGCTTGGTAATCGGATGCTATCATACACTCTGGTAAACCCTTACTGACACTGGTTTAAGGCTTTATAGGTAGAGCTTTCATTAAGGAATCATGATAGGATGCATAGTTGGTGTTGGTGCAACTTCTTCATGGATTTCAGGATGCTGAAGATGTTCTATGATCATGCTTCAACTGCTTGAAGACATTTCTTTGGTGTGGTGGACCCAGAATAGGTCTGGTACCTATCTAGGTTATGGACCGATATCATGCTAATTTGTACTCTACACATTAGTGGGATGTTTCGAGAGGATTTATGGATTTGTTATTATTGTTTTGGTCTTAAGCCGACATGGCATATCATTATAATATGGAATCATGTAATGATCTTATTGTAATATCTTTTAGGTGGCTGACCTAATCAATTTAGGCCTTAGGGTTTGTATAAATAAGAGGTAGAAACTCTTTCTAAAGTATCATGGTTATTGGAAAGGTTAAGGTCAAGGAATGTAATGCGCGAATATTGTAATATCATTCAGGTAGAGGAGTTGGTTGATTATTGGTGATCGAATTGGATTCTGAAGAGGATTTATTCCTCCAGCATTGAGCTTAACTGGGACTGTAATCAGGCATGGTAGATTCTATTTCTAGTGGTTCACTCTATTGGATTGTTGTCCATTTTTCTTGAGATAGTTGTAGCCTCTCTATAGTCAGTGAGACTCTTTTTTAATGAACAGTACGCTTTAGGCAATGTTCCTTCTTGCAAGTGTAGACCCCTCATTGTAACACAAACTTTCTGCAGAACTATCATTTGATTGTGGATAGGCTTCCCATAGTGGTTTTTCCCTTTCTGGGTTTTCCATGTACAAATCATGGTGCTATGTGGTATGGTTTCTTTGCATTGATCATTTGGTTAATTGTTAAGTTGTATTGTTTACTGATATCTGTTCCTACCGGTATCTGTATATGTTTTACCAGTACTTAATTTGTTTAATGTTGTATTGTGGATTAAAAGTTATAATCTGTTAACAACTGATTCACTCCCCCTTCTCAGTTGTTCACCGATTATGCTAAAAATTGGTATCAGAGCTTTGGTCCTCTTTTGCAGAAGCTTAACTACTTGAGGTAGATCCTATGGCAACTAACACTTCTAATCCACCAACAACTATTTTCAGAAGAGAAATCCCTAAGCTTGATGGAATAAATTACAGGATATAGAAAATTCGAATGGAGACTCATCTTAGATGTCTTAGCAAGGATATTTGGGAGATCACTGAGAAAGGATACACACCTTATGATTTGGCATCTAGCAATCCTACTCCTACAGACATGGATAAGAATATTGAAAATGATTGCAAAGCTAGAGAAGCCCTCTTGTGTGCACTTACTGATCAACAGATTATGGGATTGGCTGATAAATTATCGAATAAGGTTATGTGGGACAAATTGAAAACTTTGAATGAAGGTGATCCTACTGTCAAAATTACTAAACTTGATGGTTATCAGGTAAGATATATAAACTTGAAAATGGAAGATAATGAAAGAATTGTTGTGTTTATGGAAAGAGTAAATGAGATTGTTATGGAAATTCAATGTACTAGAGGATTTCTATGTGAAGATGAAATAGTTTCCAAAGTCTTGAGAGCCCTTCCTCCAGCTTACAAGATGAAAGAAACTATAGTTAATGAGTTAAGAAAAATTGCAAACACCTTAGTTAACAGAGACATTCTGATTGGGAAATTATTTTCTTTTGGAGTTGTAAAGTATGAACCTGCTTTTTATGCATCATCATCAACATCTACCAGAAAAAGTGATAGGAAAGCCCTATATGCAAAATAATTGGAAGACATGAGGAAATAAGATGAAGAACCTGAGCAACTTGAAGCCTTATTTGCTAGAAGTATACCTAAAGGACCAAATGGAAGTAAGTATGAAGGAAAATCACCTTTTAAATGTTTTGCATGTAATAGGATCGGTCATTTTGCATCTATATGTCCTGAAAGGAATGCAAGGTTTGAGGAAAGAGTTAATAAATATTTTAAGCCTAACCAGAATAGATATAGTTTCAAGAAGAGTAAAAAATGATACATAGCAGATGACGAAGGAGTAACTGATGACTCTGGAGATGAACCAATAAAAGACTCTACTAGTGGATCTAGAAATGGAAAGGAATGGGTGTTCTATGCTTTGAAGGAAGATGAACCAGAACCGGCTATTAAGAATGAAGAAAATGCCCTAGCAGAAAAAGTTGAAGATAAGGATGAATGGGTAATTGATAGTGGATGCTCACAGCATATTACTGGAGATAAAAGGAAATTTCTATCCCTTCAAGAATACAATGGCGGTCAAGTCAAATTTGGAGATGACAAGGCATGTATGATCAAAAGTACAGGTATTATTTCTTTGTATGGCAAGCATAACACTGATAATGTCTATTATATAGAAGGTTTAAGGCATAATCTTTTCAGTGTTGGTCAATTGGTTGATAAGGGTTTTCAAATTCAGTTTAAAGATAGAAAATGCAAAATCATTAATAAGACTAGTTTGGAGATTGCAACCGGTATTCAAAGAGGAAGTAATATCTTCTACTTGAACATTGGTAATAAGACATGTTTGACTTCTCATATTGATAAGAGTTGGCTATGCCCTAAGAGGTTGTATCATTTTAATTTTGATTGTATTGTTAAGATCGGTTCAACTAAGGCAGTTAGAGATATACCTAAGATTATGAAGCCTCATAATCTGGTATGTAAGGAATGTCAATTGGGTAAGAAAGTAAGAAGTTCTTTTAAGAGCATACATGATAAATCTAATGATGTACTTGATTTGATTCACATTGACTTATGTGGTCCAACAAGGACTAGAAGCTTTCAAGGTGATAAGTATTTCATTTTGATTATTGATGACTATTCTAGAATGATGTGGGTGACTTTTCTAAGGGAGAAGTCTGAAGCTTTTGAGAAATTCAAGATCTTTAAAGTGTAGGTTGAAACTGAAACTGGATTTAAAATCAAATGTCCAAGATCAGATCATGGTGGTGAATTCACTTCTCATGAATTTAACAGTTATTGTGAGACAAATGGAATCAGGAGACAACTGTCTGCACCTAGGACTCCTCAGCAAAATGGAGTAGTTGAAAGAAAGAACAAAACTATTTTGGATGCAACTAGATCTATGATGATGGAAGCCAAATTGCCTCATATCTACTAGAGAGAAGCAGTGAGTGCAACAATCTACACATTCAACAAAGTTCACATCAAAGGTGAAACCGAGATATTTCTTGGTTATTCAATTCAGAGCAAAGAATATATATGTTATAACAAAAGATTACCAAAAATTGTGGAGAGTGCTAATGTGAAAGTGGATGAATAGTACAGAAATCATTCTATATCATATGACAGGGAACCAGCAGTGGAAATGATCATAACTGAACCAACAATGCCTCAACTGGTACAGGAAGCTGAGACAGTTACACCAACACAATCAGAAAATTCAACTGTGACTGATGATCAAAGCAGTGAACCTAAAGTTCAAAAGACACCTAGGTATGTAAGATTCAATCATTCTGAAGGTCAAATTGCTGGAGATAGAAACAAGGGAGTTATGACAAAAAGAAAACTAGCAAATGAAGAGGTATTTCTTATTTCTCAAGTTGAACTGGAAATTATTATTGAATCTTTTAAGGATAAACATTGGTTAAAGGCTATGGAAGATGAATTAGATCAAATAGAGAAGAATGAAACTTGGTCTTTAGTTCCCCAACCCAAAAATAAGAATGTTATTGGAACTAAATGGGTTTTTATAAATAAAATGAATGAGGATGGTCAAGTTATAAGGAACAAGGCTAGATTGGTTTGTAAAGGATATTCTCAAATGGAAGGAATTGATTATGGTGAGACATTTGCACATGTAGCTAGAATTGAAGTTGTTAGACTATTTCTTGCCTATGCAGCTTATAAGAACTATAAGGTTTATCAAATGGATGTTAAATGCGCATTTTTGAAGGGTGAGCTTGAGGAAGAAGTTTACATTGAGAAACCTAATGGATTTTCATTGACAGATGATAAAGATATGGTTTGTAGATTGAAGAAAGATTTATATCGTTTGAAACAGGCTCCTAGAGTTTTGTATGCAGGGTTGGATAAATATCTTTTGAAGCTTGGTTTTACTAAAGGCAGTGCTGATGGTAATCTATATTATAAGATCACTGATAATGATATTCTGATTATTGAAGTTTTTATTGATGATATCATTTTTGGAGGAGAAGATAAACTGTGCATGGAATTTTCTAACAACATGAAGAATGAATTTAAAATGTCCATGATTGGTGAGATGAAATTTTTCTTAAGTTTGTAGATTACTCAAACTGACAAAGGCATCTTTATCTGTCAAACTAAGTATCCAAGGGAATTGTTGATAAAGTTTGGTATGGAGAATTCCAAACCGATAAGTACTCCGATGGATACAAGTGAAGAATTATCTATCAAAGATACTTCTACACCGCTAAATATGACAAGGTATAAGTCTATGATTGGTGGTCTGTTATATCTAACTCAGACTAGACCTGATATTATGAATGCAGTAATTATTGTTTCAAGATATCAAAGTAATCCTAAAGAAAATCATGAATGTGCAGTAAAGAGGATATTCTGGTATTTGTAAGGAACAACAAAATATGGTTTATGGTATTCTAGAAATGATGATTTCACTTTATGTGCATATACTAAATCAGATTGGGTAGGTGATACCGATGATAGGAAGATCACTTTTGGTGGAGCTTTCTTCCCTAGAAAGAAACTATTTTCATGGATCAACAAAAAATAGTCATGCATTTCTTTATGTACTGTAGAAGCTGAGTATGTTGCAACAACAACTAATTGCACTCAAGTCTTATGGATGAAGCAAATGTTGAAGGATATCAGGGTAAATTGTAGTGAACTAGTAGTTATCTACTATGATAACTCTAAAGCTATTGACATGTCTAAGAATCTGGTATTTCACTCTAAGACTAAGCATATTTCAATAAAGTATAAATTTCTGAAGGACAAGGTTGAAGCAAAGGAAGTCAAATTGGTTTATGTGAACACTAAAGAATAGATTGCAAACATATTCACTAAACCATTGTCTAAGGAATCATTTGAGTATTTGAGAGACTGGTTAGGGGTCTCTGCCCCTCCAACAGAGACTTGATTGATGAAGTTTTTCATTAGTCTGACATGTATTACTAGAGATGTTATTAATTTTGGCACTAATGAGTAGTGCTACTACTCAGGGGGAGTAGTCAGCTTTGAAATTCAGAGGTTTATATCATTGCTTTGATATTTTTGTTAGATTTCTGGCATTGATGTCAAAGGGGGAGTGATAGTAATGTGAAAAATCATTTAGAACCTTACAGAGATATCATTCACAAGGGGGAGCTATTGATTGCTGGTTGTCTTCCATAGGGGGAGACTTGTTTGGCATTTCTTGGTACTTAGATTTTTTTCAGATCTAGTTTCGCCATCAATGCCAAAGGGGAAGATTGTTGGCATAATGGATGAATTAATTATGTGTTGCATTGATGTTTTGTCATTGATATCAAAAATAGCTATTATGGTTGGTTACTGATAGACAAGTTTTGGTTACCGGTAGAAGATCTAGTGTTATCAGCATAAGAGACTATCTGTTGGACACTTCCGACATGTTTGGATCAGTGAAGTATATTTGATTTCATGTGTTATATGTTGCATGAGCATGTTTTGGTCAGTTGGTATTATCTTGGTAATCAGGTGATATCATACACTCTAGTAAACCCTTACCAACACTGGTTTAAGACTTTACCGATAGAGCTTTCATTAAGGAATCATGATAGGATGCATAGTTGGTGTTGGTGCAGCTTCTTCATGGATTTCAGGATGCTGAAGATGTTCTTTGATTGTGCTTCAATTGCTTGAAGACATTTCTTTGGCATGGTCGACCGAGAATAGGTCTAGTACCTATCTAGGTTATGGACTGGTATCGTGCTAACGTGTACTCTACTTGTTACCGAGATGTTTTGAGAGGATTTATGGATTTTTTATTATTATTTTGGTCTTGAGCCAACATGACATATCATTGTAATATGGAATCATGTAATGATATTATTGTAACATCTTTTAGGTGGCCGACTTAATCAATTTAGGCCTTAGGGTTTGTATAAATAAGAGGTAGAAACTCTTTGTAAAGTATCATGGTTATTGGAAAGGTCATGGTCAAGGAATGTAATGCGCGAATATTGTAATATCATTTAAGTAGAGGAGTTGGTTGATCATTGGTGATCAAATTGGATTCAGAAGAGGATTTAGTCCTCTGGCACTGAGCTTAACCGGGACTGTAATTAGGCATGGTAGATGTTATTTCTAGGAGTTCACTCTATTGGATTGTTGTCCATTTTTCTTGAGATGGTTGTAGCCTCTTTGTAGTCATTAAAAGTATGGTTGCCGTTGCACCAAAAGATCGACCTGCTAATTCTCGATACAACCACTGGACTTTTAGAATGCACAAGACTTTTAGAATCCACAAGAGGTGGTTAAGCCATGTCACAAACCCAAGCATTTTGCCACACAACACAAGGAGACCAAGGGCAGACACCATGCAACAACCCCCCCCCAACGCAAGCGAGGGGTTTGAACCTGTGACCAAGCTCTGATACCACTTGTTACAAGTGTGGTTGTTGTTGCACCAAAAGATTGACCTATTATTGCCTGATACAACCACTAAACTTTTAGAATCCACAAGAGGTGGTTAAGTCATGTCACAAACCCAAGCACTATGTTGCACTACACAAGGAGACCAAGGGAAGACACCTTGCAACAATTGGTAACTGATTTACCACCCCCTCTCAGTTGTTCGCTTGTTATCCTAACATGTATAACACTAGCAAATAGTATAAAATAATTTCATAAGTGATCGATAAGGAGACTTAAAAATTGAACATAAATTACATATAGTAGAAATTATCGAGAAAGTTGTCAAACATGCTAAAGACAAAACAAATTGCCGGCCACGCAATCCACAAAACAACAAATCCATTGTTTCATGGGGTGAAAGGAAATGGCAGCTAGGCAGTCCATGAATTAGAGAAATCGGGTAACATATCGTGTTAATCGATTTCATCATTTCGCAAGGCAAAAGGAAATGGCAGCCAAGCAGTCCGCGAATCAAGGAATTTTACTAACATGGCATGTTAGACACTTTTGCCGTTTTGTGGGGCAAAAGGAAATAGTGGCCAAGCAATCCACAAATGAGTGAAATGGAGTAAGACACCGTGTTAGTTGATTTATCTGTTTTGTGGGGCAACATGAAATGGTCAAAGCTATTCTGGCTCCAAAACAGACCTTTCATACAATGTGATAGCAACGTGCTAGTCAATCACATCTGTTTATTGCAAAATTGATGATGTAAAACGTGTGACTAACACACATGTTAGGCAATCTGTATTGTTGTTTTGGAGCCAGAATAGACGCACCCAAAAGAAATGGTGGCTAGGCAGTCTGCGAATAAATGAAATCAATTAAGACAGTGTGTTAGTCAATTTCGTTGATTAATGAACTGCCTGGCTGACATTTTATTTCATCCACAAATCAATGAATTAGACTAACACGTCATGTTAGTCGATTTCACCATTTCACAGGGCAAAAGGTATTGGTAGCCAGGCAGTCCGTGAATCAGCGAAATCGAGTAAGACACCATGTTAGTCAATTTCGCTAATTCGTGGATTGCCTAGCCAACATTTTATTTCATTTGTGAATCAGTGAATTAGATTAACACGTCGTGTTAATTTATTTCGCCATTTCACAGGGCAAAAGGAAATGGTGGGCAAGCAGTCCGCAAATTAGCAAAATTGAGTAAGACGTCATGTTAGTCGATTGTGCTACTTCGTGGACTGCCTGGCCAACATTTTATTTCGTCTGTGAATCAATGAATTAGACTAACATGTTGTGTTAGTAGATTTCACCATTTCATGGGGAAAAAGGAAATGGTGACCAGGTAGTCCGTGAATCAATGAAATCGAGTAAGACGTCATGTTAGTCAATTTTGCCATTTTGCGGAGGAAAAGGAAATGGCGGCCAGGATTTCGCTGATTCACGGAATGCCTAGCTACCATTTCCTTTTGCCCCGTGAAATGGTGAAATCGACTAGCACAATGTCTTAGTCAAATTCGCTTATTCACAGACTATCTGGCCACCATTTCCTTTTGCCCCGTGAAACCGCGAAATCGACTAACACAGTGTCTTACTTGATTTCGTTGATTCGTGGACTACCTGGCCATCATTTCCTTTTGCCTTGTGAAATGGAAAAATTGACTAACATGACGTGTTAGTCTAATTTGCTGATTCATGGACAAAATAAAATGTCAGCCAAGCAGTCTATGAATCAGTGAATTCAACTAACATGACATCTTACTTGATTTCACTAATTCGCGGACTGCCTGGCCACCATTTCCTTTTGCCCTACGAAATGATGAAATCAATGAGCACGATGTGTTATTCTAATTCACTGATTTGCGGATGAAATAAAAAAAGATAAGCAGTCCACGAATTAGTGAAATCAACTAATACAATGTCTTACTCGATTTCACTAATTCATGGACTGCCTAGCCACCATTTCCTTTTGCTTCGTGAAATGGTGAAAGTGTGTAACATGACATGTTAGTCAAACTCATTGATTCGCAGACTACCTAGCTGCCCTTTCCTTTTGTCCCATGAAATGGTGAACGCATCTAACATGACATGTTAGTCAAATTTGCTGATTCACAGACTGTCTGGCCGTGATTTCCTTTTTCCCCATGAAACGGCAAAATCGACTAACATGATGTCTTACTCGATTTTGCTGATTTGCAGACTACCTACCTGCCATTTCCTTTTGCCCCGTGAAATGGAGAAATCGACTAATAGGGTGTGTTAGGGTGAACTCACAAAGCTGGTTCCCACTTTTGCCAATGAAGGAAATTGGCGAAAGTGGAAAATTTTGTTTACAAGGGGTTCGAGCGAAGTGGGGGTGTTCGAACGGAATACCTTTTGGGGTTCGAGCGAAGACCCCACTTTGCTTGAACCCCATCTTTCGAGTGAAGCACCTTTAATGCCCATTTATGTCATTTTCAATTATAGCGCGGGGGTTCGATCGAACCCCCCCTTCATTTGAACCCCCCTAAAAATGGGGGGTTCGCTCGAACCCTCATTCGTTCGAACCCCTTTTTTAACACTTCTCTGCAGATTTCTACATTTTTTTGCAGATTTTTGGCCTTGAAACCTCTGGTTGAAGGCTCAAATGGAATGATCTTGACAACCCAAAATGCAGTATTATAGTCCTCAAAGCAAGCTTTCCAATGAATATAATTTTATTACATATTGATTTTATTATGAACTTGTTTTTTTAATTTTACAAAATATAGGTTTTTCACCGAACATGAACTTCTCTGTTCAACGCATTGGGAAAAATAGGAAACTAATTCAAAAAAATTCTGAAAAATATCTAAGCCCTAGGTATTGATGTCTTCTTTCTAAAAAAAAACCTAAAATTGAATTTCGATATATATAGAATAAGTTATGTGTTCAAACCTAAACCTATGTCTGAATTATTAATAGTCAAACTTCAAAACTTAATAAAATGAAAAATATTGAACATATCACTATCAAACCAACTGCAAGCCTTGGATATTGATGTTACAAACCAAAATTCGAAAGAATTGAGTTTTTATCATTTATAGAAAAAAAGTTATACATTTCGGGAGGCACGTCACTCTTATAAAATGTAGTTTGTTGTAAAAAACTACTTTTCGAGGGAGATGGAAATTTTTTTTAAAAGTCCTTCAAAAAAATTTGAAAAAAATATATATAGAATCTACAAACAAAATTCTACAAATCACTAATTTACATCATCTTTAAATTCTTAATAGTTTAAAAGTTATAGTTGTCAGAAGTTGAAGATTATTTTAAAATTGTTCATCTCAGTGTCAAAAGTGGCAAAAAAGTGGGAACCATTATTGTGAGTTCACCCGTTAGTCTAATTCACTGATTCACAAACAAAATAAAATGTTAGCCAAGTAGTCCGTGAATCAGCGAAATTGACTAACACGACATCTTACTCAATTTTGCTGATTTGCAGACTGCTTGGCCACCATTTCCTCTTGCCCTGTGAAATGACAAAATCGATTGACATGATGTCTTACTTGATTTCGCTGATTCATGGCCTACTTGCTCACCATTTTCTTTTGCCCCACGAAATGGTGAAAGCATCTAACACGCCATGTTAGTCAAATTCGCTGATTCGTGGATGAAATAAAATGACAGCCAGGTAGTCCACGAATTAGCGAAGGCGCATAACATTCTATCTTAGAGGCTTTTGCCATTTCGCAAAGCCAAAGAAATTTAAAATGGAGTATGACAGGTTTTTGAGGACATAAGTGATCAACAATGCAAGTTAAAATTTTTGTAAGTGATTGACAATGCAACTTAAATTTTTTACAAGTGATTGGACAATGTAACTTAAAAATTTCAAAATAGATAACCCTATTTTCAGCTCCAAATTCTCATTCGAGGATGGAAATTCATGAGGGTCAATGGCAGAATTTGGGGACAAAATTGGGTGGAAACTTGCAAGTAAGTATACAGTCTCTCCCTCAAATTGATATATGTAGATGCATGTTTGCAAGTGAGAAATATGGAGAAAAAATGCTTACACGAAAAGGGGAAAGTAGGGACAGAGAAAGTCCAAAATGAGAGGTCAGCCCAGAAAACAAACCTAGGATAGTAAACCTGGCCAAGAGGCCTATGCAAAAATCATTGTTAGATGCATTGCCTGGTTCTACAGATAAATCAGCTAAGTGTTTTTTCAAAGACACTTTAGAGGGTTGTAGAGATGCTTTAATCCGAGTTCTCGGAAAAAGCCTGTTTTGGTTTTTTTATAAAAACAAAAATGAGAAAATTCCAATATCAAATGCTTGGACATATGATGTAGCCAAATTAATCATGCCAAATGTGTTTATAGACCATGAGTTGATTTAGGTATTGGCTGACAATTACGACCCTATCACTAATGTTGTGAGGATGTCGAGTGGAAAAATTTTGGTGGTAATTACTAGGTCTGCGATTATTGATTGTTTCACATTGAACAAAGAATCCTTCACTAAGGTAGACCTAGAATAATTTAAAATGGAGTATGATAGGTTTTCGAGGACATAGAGGAAAGATGAGCTCCCATATCATAGGAGAAGGGGTTTGAAGAACCAACGGTTGATAGTTACAGGGAGTGAGCCATTCCCTGTCGATGATTTCCTTTGGTATTTCTAGAAAACCTACTTTGCCTTGTGTCAAATTCTGGGGGAGTACACCATTCCTAGAATGCTAGTGAGTTTTATGTAGATGGCTATGAGAATTCAAAGTTCAGATGTCAATGTAGAGTTTGATTTTTCTTCGAAAATTGAGAGGAGAATACAAGGGCAGTTGGTGACATGGAAGGAGAAGAAGAGCATTGATTTCGACCACTATTCCTTATTATGTCATCTTATCTAGTTTTAAAAAGGGTAGGCATTTGTAGAAAGATTGAAATTAGGAATAGTGGATGAAAATGGATACAGGCTCCCATTATAGCTTTGGTGTTACCTATGGGATAAGAGATGTAAGGATTTAGATTACAAGGTCTTTTGCGACTCCTTTGTTTGTAATATTCTTGTTGCTTTCCACGGAGTGGTTGACAGATTGTCTCCTAGAATAAGGAAAGTATTGAGACCTTTGGCCTATGACCCTGAGAAGGGTCACACTCAAAATTTTGTAGATTGGTTTTACATGGGTGAATATACTATTTTAGGGTCTATGGTTATCCCCAAACTCCCTATTTGGTGCCCATGTTTGTATCGGAGAGGCTTGCATTTTTGGAATTTATATGGTAGATGTTATGTTTGGAAAGAGAGATGATTGTTCCAAGGAGAAAAGGGTCATTTATGCCTCATCATGTGACATTTGGTGGATTCTCAATTGGGTCCAACATGCTCGAAAAGTTACAAAGTTATTTATACATCAATTTCAAGCTAAGACATGGTAAGGAAAGAATGTGTGATCCTGAAAACCACATCGGTTGTGTTATTAAGGTAGTTTTACATGAGTTACTGATAGAAGAAGACTTGGTCAGAAATATCACATAAAATGGAGAAATTATGGATAGAAGGAAGAAGTGGCAAATCATAGAAAGAGTTGAAGAGGAAAATAAATAAAAGGATCCATCTTTCCCTGGGTTCTATGCTGGTGTGACTAATGGGTTGGAGAGATTAGAATTGTGTTTCCAAATTTTCAAAAATATTTATTGCAAATCATCAGGTATGGAAGGTTCACTAGAAAAGGCCAAGGGTCCACCAAAGAAAACCATAGGGGTTGTGATTCAAGAGGTAACAAATAACAAATCCACGGGAGAAGTGTATGAAGAGCAGGATGATACACTTGAAGTTGCTACTGCATTGAGGCCACCATGGACATAGGAGCCATTTGATCAATCAAATATGGTTCCACCTAGGTACTAGGAAGAGGTACATGGCCGAGGGTCCACCAAAGAAACCCGTAGGGGTTATGATTCAAGAGGTAACGGATAACAAATCCATGGGAGAAGTGCATGAAGAGTAGGATGATACACTTGAAGTTGCTACTACATTGAGCGCACCATGGACAGAGGAGCCATCTAATCAATCAAATATGGTTCCACCCAGGCACCATGAAGAAGTACATGGATATGAGGCCCAAGTAAGAAAAGAGGCAAATCTTGTCAATACTAGTGATAAAAGAGTGGCCATGTCAATGAGGTTTCTTGATGATGACAATTTCATCCATAGTCAGGAATTTAAACTTTTTTGGTTAAAGACAAAAATGAAGGAATTTGAAGAGAGTAAACAAGTGAACCTCAGGGGAGTAGAGGAAATGAAACATGAAGAGGTGATTGCTCAAACTTTGAAAGAAATGAGATTGGATGAAACAAACTTGACCCTTGCAGAAGCAAGAGAAATGGTTTTAAATATTAGCATGCTCATAATTCTGGGAATGACCATGAAACAAACATTCTTGTTGGATCAGGTCAGGCAACAAGATGATCCAATGCTAATTGTTGAATTTGATTAAGATGAAGGGGTGAGTGGAACAGGGTATAATCCCAAAACTAAGATATTAGCCTTATGGGGGAGCTCAAAAACTACTCGTAAGATGAAGTTGGTTGATTTGGTAAAGGAAACTCAGGGGGCAACAATTTTCAAATCCATAAAAGAAACATCTCCATTAGAGGCTGCTATAATGACCATGCACTCTGCAATGTTTACAAGGGATGCAATAAAGAAAATGGAAGTAAAGTTACACAAACTAGAGGCTGGGAAAAAGGATATGACTGATGAAATAAACAAGTTATCTATTGGGAATACTATGTTGAGAGGAAAGTTGGAAGGTCAACATAACAATCAAAATAAGGCAATCATTCTGCATACGCATGTCCCTTCAAAGAAAATTGATAAAACAATTGACAACAAAGAGTGGACTAAAGAAAAGAAGAAATATGAGAAAGAGATATAGGACTTGAGGGTGGCCAATGAGGAGATCCTGCAAAAAATGGCACAAGAAACTCTATGAGTTTTTGAACAAATTCTCCTACATAGAGTCAACTTTATAGTTGAGAAATTGGAAGAGATATATGGGAGTTATCAGACTTTGTTGAAGATGTTAGAAGTGTTCAAAGAGAATAGGCTAAAATTTGAAAACCTGTCAAACATGTGGCAACCTGCATATGTGACATTGCAAATGTTACACAAGGTGACTTAGAGAAACCTTGATGCTGAATCAAAAATAAAAGAAACTTGGCAAATGGTGCAAACAATCGAAAGTGGACTCAATGATGTCAGAAGTATGGAGCAAAAGGTGCGAGCGAAAATTGATTATTTTCACACATTTGAGCATTGGAATATCCCTCATATCATAGACAATGACAAGCATATCCGAGACTTTGATGATTGGAAGAGCGACTTCACCCAAATTGTAGAAAAGATCACTACACATTTGAAGGAGGAAGGAGATATCAATGTTGAGAGATATCATGTGTTTCAAGATGGGATTATAAATGTGGATTTTGGTTATGCCAGGTTTTATTGCAGAGGTGAGGAATTTAACAGACAAGAGGTGGAAAGATCATTTGATGAACATGCCCATCATTATGAACTTTCAATGGCCCAGTGATTATGAAGTTTACCAATTGGAAGTGACTCATCTGAATGTGCCTGCAAACCGATAACAGAGATTGCCAGGTGTGGAATCCAAGAGTTGTAATCTTCTTCAAATTCTCATTTCTCATTTCTCTCATTTCTCCATTATGTCAATTAGTTATGAAGAGTTGTCTTGTAACGGTCTGAAGCTTGTTGCTTATCCCAATTGTATAAAAGGGATAAACCAAGACCAATAGAAAATAGAGTAGATCTTCTGAGAATACTGTAACAGTATGTTATACCTCATTTCAGTGGCAAAATCAATAGAAGAATCAGAAAACTTCTCACATGCCCTATATCAAGTGTTACTTTCAATTTCATTTTGTTTGTTTCAAGAATACAAGTATAACTAAATTGCATGTTATACTTCATCTTATTCATGTGCTAAAGCTTAAATAGTTAAATAATCATTGATTTATATTTAATATTTACTTTGGTATGACTTTATAGAACACATCTTTGTCTTCCTGACTAACATGCTTTTTATTTCCTTGATTGAAAATTATGGGATCCTTTCTAATATGTATTTTCTCTACTCTTCTCTAACCCTGTCACATAACCCTCTTCTCACATAACACAAATTTTGATTGGCGTATCATATACTAATAAGCATGCATGGAAATCCAAGGTTAGACCTATTAGCATCAGTCTTGCCAATTATAGTATGGACTCAATGGTAGTTATATCGAAGAAGCATATACCAATAAGTCTCATCCACATAGTGAACATAAGCGACAAAAGAAGAAATTGTTTTTGCCGATAACTAATGTGGCTATCGGTAATACTTATACCAATAAGAACAATAGTGAAAATGTCCATCAGTGAAGATTTTGGCAAAAAGAAAGTCATCGAGGAAATAATGCTTATCGCTATGATGCAAAATAAGTTAACCTAATAGCCTATGAAAGTATCGGGGCAACCTACATCAATGCATGAGAAAATAAAGTTCTCGGCTTAGGATATCCTGATGAAGAAGAATATGTTAGTGAGATAAAAGAAAGGTTTTACAAAGGGAAATATAAATTGGGATGACATATCCCGATGAACCGTTGTCTCATTAGAATTGAAAATTGAAAGAGTGGTTTTCTATTTAATGCTTGCAAGTATAATCCGTATATCTATGGCTCACATGAATTAAAGATTGTTTAAACCGTATAGCACACTAGCAAAAGATAATTCATAGAGAACATACATTTTAAGTTTCCAGAGAACAGAGCAAAGAATTGTGATCATAGAGATGGACACATCGAGTTCAACCAGGAAGAAAAGGGTGGCAAAGAGTTTGGAGTCCAAGGTGAAAAGGACTAAGACAAAAGATGCCCCTCCTGTGAGAAGATTGAATGAAGATATGATTGAGAAAATGCAAGAACCCGGCTTGAAGTCTAGAAGGTTGAAGCAGCACCTCCCTAGGAGAGACCAATTGGAAGATAAATACAGAGGGGTTAGGGATGTTTGGAGAAAGGTGAGGGGGTATGAATTGTTCATTTATTTTTTTACTTAAGGAGAAACAAGGAGATTCCACTCTGTAATCCATGGATGACAAATTGGGGTAAGTTAACTATCCCAAATGTTTTTATAAACATAAGGTTGTTGGAGGTTATGGTTAGGAACTATAATTCCATGAAGAGATGTATTCAATTCCCGAATGGTGATGCTTTCATTAGGTTTTCCGCTAATACTGTAAATGAGGTTTTCAATCTAGACCAAAAACCTGACCAACCCTTGTCTTTTAGGGATTTAGAAGAAGAGTATCTTAGGATGGACACCACATACACTGGTTGGAAACTTGTCATTCATAAAACATAGACATGGAAGCTAACTGAGGAAGATGGGCCTCCTTTCAGCATTGATTTATTTAGGCATTACTTGCAATATACATACATGTCATGCAGACAAGTAGGAGGAGTTGAGGTGCCTGATTTGGCCAGTATTGGGCCACTGGTTTCAACCTCTGACATACAAATGTATGAACCTAGGCCCTTTAATTATGCTGCATACTTGGTAGAAAAATTGCATGAAGGTTTTTTAAACCTAAGGGATAATCAGAACCCTACTTTCAAATTTTACTTATTTCTAATGCATTTGATTCTATTCTATGGACATACAAGTGGTTTATGGCCAAGAGACCTCAAATTAAATACAAGGAACGGGAAAAGGTGAAGAACAACTTGTGCAAATATGGACATCACTCTGGGAGTCTCGATATATGAGATCCAATTACATTAAATTTGAAGAGCTAATAGTAAAACCATTGTATAAAATATATGGAGTTCCTTTTGAAGGATCCATTTGTAAGGAAATTAAGAGATTCTTAAGGCCTAAGGACTTTGATGATAGGAAAATTGTTGACCATAATTGGGGCGACTGGTTTGTAAACAAAGATTTCATATGCTTCAAAATATTTGGAATTGAAGGAAGCCCTTATATTTTACCCAAATTAGCCCCAGACAAGATAGCCTACTCAGATATTGTACAACAACTAAGTGTGTCAAATTCTAAGCATTTTGCTAATTAGCACAAACAAGATTTCATGTCTAGAACATTAAGTTTTGGTGATTTTACAATTCTTTCCACAAAAGCTTATGAAATCATCGATAGAAAACTAATGGAAGAATATAACCTATTTGACTATTATGCTAGAAACAATTATGATCCTAAAGGTTATATACATTCTTCTAAGAAGAGGAAAAACCTGGGAGATTATCTGCACTCAAGTCTGCAGGAAGAAGATATTTTCAGAAATATGGAAGATATAGAAGCCCAAGACGCAATTGATAAACTAAATAGGGAATTGGCAGAAAAGAAACAAAAAATGCAGGAAATTGGAACCGAGGAGGAAGAAGCAAAGAGTTAATCTGATGAGAGTGGAGCCATCTCTAGGTATCAAGTACCAGAGAAGGAAGACAAGCCCAATGTGCAGGAATAAATTATGACAAAACTATAGATTCATGGTGATTATAGGTTGGACAAATATTCTGCCTTTGTTGTAGATGATGTTTTTATTAAATCAAAAGAATTCAAATAATTTTTATATAATTTCAAGGGAAAGAAACTGAGGGATTCCATTCCCAACATCACACCAGAAAATGAAGCCAAATTGTTGAGAAGTTGATAGAGGAAATAGATGTTGAGTTGGTCACAATGACCCCTAAGATGGGAAAATAGTTGCTCACAGAGGCTGGAGTGATTTTTTTTCCCTAGATGAGATCTTAGTGCTTCTTTCATTTTTGATAGTTTGCTACATTCTAAGAATAAGGATTTTAAATTATATGTACAAGGTGTTAATGATGTATTTGTTGAATGACAGTTTGATCAAGATGAAGAAGCTCTATGGTTATGGGCTTTATAACCCCCTAATAAAAGGCCTAAAATCATTGATGTTGATAAATATTTTAGCCATATGATGAATCTTAAGGTTGGGGAAATTGACCCCATTGTTTCTGCAGATATTGGAGTTGATGTTTCAAAATTCAACAAGGCACAAATGGTCAGGATAGTAAGGGAAAGAGACCAATATAATGAACTATATGAAAAACACTCAGAAGAAGTGGACAACTAGTACCATTGGTTCTTTCTCCTGATAACTCACAGTGGAAGAAGAAGTGTGAAGAGCTGCAACAAGGAAATAAAAAGTTACTCAGACAAATGCAGATTGTAAGAGCGGATACTGCCTCTGTATTCCTAACCAAAAGATCTGAGACCCTACAAGGTTTTCTGGGAGAATTTTGGATGGTTTTTCAGAAGAATGTGGACAAAGTAGTTTCACATACTAGGATTCAAAATAGATTGGGAACTAAATTGCATGATAGGACAATGGCCAAAGTAGAATCCAACGAAATTGAAAAGATAGAAAGATTGCTGGTGAAACACAATGAATTTGATGAACAGTTACAATATGAATATGATGAATGTAAACAGATAGTGCAATAGGTTTTCCCAAAGTTGATTGATCAGAATGGAGAGATTAAAGATAGAGACAAATGGATCTTAGAGTGCCAAAGTCTTCTCAATGTTGCCCTTGATATTGCCTAGATCGATTGTGTTGAATTAAAGGGGACTATGGAATAGATTGAAAGTTCCATCACATGGGAGATCGTTGTTAGGAACCTAATCCAAGATGTAGACACCTACAAATCAGTAGAGTACTTGAAGCATATTCAGAATGTGGTGAGGCCCTTAAAGATTTTTTTTTTTCCAAATATTTCAAACTGTTATTTTTGAATGCTTTTATGTAATGAGTCCAGTAGTCAAGTTAGTTTAGTCAGTTAGCTTCTTATTTTTTAGTTAGGTTTAGTTAGTTGGATTCCAAATGAAAGGGTATGCCTTTTCATTATGGAACTAAGTTCTCATTTATATGTAGGGGATGTTTCTAGAAAGAGGGGACAGTGTTCATTTTCTATTACTTTTCAAAGACAATATCCTATGTGGTACTTATGCAAGTTGTTTCTGGAAATACTAAGTTGGAGGAGGACATTATGTGTTGAGACCAACTGAGTTCATCTTTCATTCTCAATATAAAAATCAAGTATTTGTTTATCTCTAATGGTATCTACCTTTCAATTGGTTGATCAATTCCATGTGATAAATCTATTTAACTAGATTAATTTGATGTTATATCTTATGTACTTGTGATTCAGTTTATTTTTCATTTTGAATATTAGTTTGAAGGGTTGATTGGAAAACTTCAGATTGTCTTATTGGTCTTTTAGAGAGAAGTTAAATTCAATAAGACTAAAATGCATATCATATTCTTATTACAACTCATACAGATGCCTTTGAAGTGATGGTCTTGTTAAAAGAACAAGTTATCAAAACTGTCTCTAGGGTTACACATATGATTTCTCAATTGAAGTGGTATGAAATTAATTAGGGATGAAGGCACTGGTCTTTTGTTGATTTGATGTGATTAAATTGATTTATTTCAGAGCAATCTTCATTAAAGGAAGCATACTTTAAATTTATATAAGCATATCTTTTACAATCCTTCATTTATAAATAAGCATTTTTAAGTCTTCAATAAACAACTATTATAAGTAGGTAGAAGTTAAGAAAAATTGTCATCTTACAATTACTGGTTCTTTTAAATCTCCTATATAAAAAACCTTTAACCTACAGATTTGGTTTTCAGGTATAGGTGCACCCGCCTTGGTTTAGCGAAGCCTAAAGTGCAGGGGAATTTGATCTATTGATCATTCCCATTTGTTCACCAAGATTGATTCAGAAGTCATTAAGAGAAGTGGCAAAACCATTCATCATACAACACATGTAGAAAAACAACATATAACCATTCAGAAAGCATAAAAAAGTGTACAAGAAACCACTTAGTAACCATTTAAGCTATTTAAGTGAAGTCAATCACATTTATTGAAAATAACCATTCACGAAGCATACAAAGTGTAATCTTAAATGAAAGAATATGTCTGATTACAAACAATCTGCAGCATTGTTGACGTTTTATTCAACAGGGGTCAGCAATATACATCTAGAATTTTTTTGTAATAGTACAAGCCTCTTATGGAAGAAGAGATTGAGTATTTAAATGACTTTTGTTTCTCGTAGTGGTCAAAGTAAGGGGAGGCACATCATTCCCATCATCTTCATCGGTTACGAAGGCAGACACCTCCTCGTACCTTCATTTCCAGTACTAAGCGCGTTGCGCACAAACATCTAGCATTCCCTGCATCTAGTCACTTATGAGTTTGTTTCTTTTAGTGCATGCCTCCCATGCTACCTCCCCTGTCTCATTTGCCATCGATAGTCTACGTACTTCCGTCTTAAGGTCCCTATTATTATTGTCGAAGTCCATGACCTTGTTATTAAGTTCCATGCATTTCGTATTGAGTTCAGTGCCATCTCCTTTTCACTTCAATGAATCTCCATTCAAGATCAAAAAAAATCCCCTTCAGCCTTTCATTTTTAGCATGGGCCATTTTGACCTTTTGCATTAGTAGTTCTACATGCATGGCATCAAACTTCATTCTATCTATCTCATCATTCCAGTCTACAAAGGGTGGTTGTGGTTTTCTTGTAGACTTCCCTAAACCACCGTCAGAGGTGAGAACATCAGACGTCCCATTCACATTTGAATTTGTAGTAGATGTTCCATTCTTTGGAATAGATGTTTCAATGCCCTTTGTTTTTCTTGTCCCTACTCTTCCCATTGCCATCCCTGTAAACAATACCAAAAAAGAAGTATCAGTACATAGGTAGGCAAGACAACATGAAAAATGCAGGAAACAATAGTTTATGCCAACATGAAACGAATAGGTATCTATTGCATTTTTGCATGAATAACATTATGTACAATACAAAAGTTAACGTGTTCACTAAAGTTAACATGTTCACTAAAGTGGGTACTTGGGTGGCATGTTACCTTCCAATTGGGAATCCGTGTTTTGGGAAGATGACTCCATCACTCACCACTCCTCGTCCTGCATCCAGCTTATTACACATTTGCCATGAAACTATAACACAAGTCTGTTGTTTTTTAATTGATTTTTTTTTGTTATTTTTTGTTGTTAATTCATTTCAGGTTCAATTATTAAAAAAAACAATAACAATGGTATATTGAACTGTAGAAAGCTATAGTGGAACGAGCACATGGTTCACAATTTTAATGAAACATTCCACTTGATTTGTATACATAAAAGAGTTATAGGAACCCTATTGCTACGCAATAACAAAACCTATGCATATGGAATAAGTAAGAGACCTTGAACAAAACTTGAACAATAAACAACTATCATCAACTTTATTCTACCATCCACTATCATTATCAAAAATGTTGTGCACCAAACATAGGGTTCTGAAGTTATTAAAGGGTAGTTGATGGTGTAGGATCACCATCAAATAGTCCAACAAATCAAGCCTTTATAGTTATGTTGCTTAAAATAGAAGGAGAGGTTGAAAATAAAGTACAGTTCATTTAAAATGAAAACAATAATTGAGAGGGTTTAAACTATGGTAAGGTAAAATCCATCTCAATATAACATCTCCAAATACCATATGAACAGTCTATCAAGACTAATCTTCCGCCACACTATCTTGCTCCAAATATTAGGAAAGAGGAACAACAATGCAGATCGAAAAATATTATCACCTCCAATGTCTGGATTGCACAATGGAGTTGACTGCACTGTAAAATGCATTATTCTTCTTCTCATGCTTATGCAAATTGGGAGGGGTGATGCCAAAAGATCATAGCCTCTGGCTTACCTGTCTAATCACAGCACCACATTTAACATCCTCTTTTTGTGGCTCAACACTTTCACCAACTTTATCCTGCCACATACAAATGACTGTTGGCATATGTGCAGAGTATGATGACATGTTGATACTGTATGTTGTCATTGATGTCAATATGCTGAGTGAATCGGTATACAGTGAACCAGTATGATGTTGTGAATTGGAACCGGCATGTTGGAACAAGAACTGGTATATGAAATGTGTTGTATCAAGGGTTCATATGGCATGACTACCGGTTGGTAGTCTCAGTCTCTAATTGAAGTGAACATTGTAATGAAGGTCAAATCATGTCGCCATGTCAGCTTTGTGCGCATGAAGGATCTTGCATGAAAGAGATTGATCCTATCTACCTCGGAAATGTGCAAAGTCTCTGCAAATGGTGGAGAACACGTGATGAGTTATTGCCTCCAAGAAGCGGTGAAAAATGAACGATGGAGAATGTCTTGAGATCTGTTCAAGACCATTGTATTCAAATGCAAAGTGTTCAATGGTCAGGATTGAACTGACTAAATTTCTCAACCTAAGTGTTTAAGGTTTAGGGTTTATGTTATCGACCTATCTGTCTCCTATAAGGTCGATGTGGTGTTTCATGTTGAGGTTGTTGGCAAATGTTGAGTGTGTATCTAAGTATAGAGATACGTGATTCTTGCCAGACCAATTAAGAAGATTGATACCTGCATAGTCAATGTATAGAAGGAAGGAACTAAAGTGGATCTGCATTTGCATTGAGTGCTATTACTAGATGATTGTGATAACCTGTTGATCTCTAACCACTTCAATAGTTGGAAAATCCCTTAATAGGGTAGCTTTAACCAGCTTGCTGTAAATCCTTTAACAGGGTGACTCAAAGCCATTGAGTTCTTAAAATCCTCTAACAAGGTAACCTCTATCAGGGTTCAACCCTTTACTGGGTATTCTAGCCATCCCTTGACTGGGTGATCTCTAATAGGATTGGCTCCTAATAGAACTTGTTGTAATAGCCTTTAACCGAACTAGGCTCTTGACAGAGTGGACTTCTAAAGAGTTCAAGAACAACTTGTGGGTATTCATCCCCACCGTGGCTTTTCTCAGTTGGGTTTCCACGTGACAAATATGTGTGTCATGTGTGATGCCTCTTTCATGTGAAGTTTTGTTATTTCTTGTTTAGTGGTGAATCATGTTGATCTAGCAAGTGTTTATATATTTTTGATGGTAGATTACCTGTTTATGCACAAGGATAAAATGGAAATGAAGGTGTAAGTTGTGTAGAAAGACAAGTGTTTCTAGTTTATGTCTTTCATAGTTGCATTGTGTCTAACCGGTAGTAATTTCGTTCAGACTAGTGTTAGTGACTGTCAGTCGAGTTCACTGTCTGAAGTCAAAACCGGTTAAGGAAAAGTTTTTGTGTATGTACAGATTCACCCCCCCTCTTAGTACCAGTTTGGTACTCACTGTTCATCATTGAGTTATCAATTGGTATCAGAGCAACCTCAAGGTCCTCTGTGTTGTAAGATTAACCACTTGAGGTAAAGATCCTATTGTAATGATGAAGAGGGAAGGTCCAAAGTTCAACAGAGACAATTCCAAAATATGGAAGGACAGAATGAAGATATACATCAAAAGCATGGGTGCTCAACACTGGAGCTATGTTGAGAATGCTTTTGTTATTCCTACCAGTACTTTAATTGATGATCAAAAGAGAGAGATGCATGAGAATGGGCAAGTCATGGAAGCCCTAATCAACAACTTATCTGCCATTCAGTTTATTGATGTCCAGGATAAAGATAATCCCAAAGAAGTATGGGATACTCTTGAGAATATCTATGGCGGTGATGAGCATGTGAAACAAGCTAAGGAAGAAAGCTTTAGGGGAAAGTTTGAAGACATGTAGATGGTTGAAGGAGAGACCATTCAACAATATGGAATAAGAATCAAAACTATTGTTGGAGATATCAAGAGTGTAGGTGGTAAAATGGAAGATTCTACTGTTATTAGTAAAGTCTTGAGGTCCTTGTTACCGGCCTATGCAATAAAGGTTGCTGCTATTCAGGAGTTGAGGTCAATAGAAAAGACCAAGGTATCCTTAGACTCCATCATTGCAAAATTGACAGCCTATGAGCTAAATATTTCTGATGGTAGTGTTCAAAAGACTGAATCAACTTTTAGAGCTTCTGCTGCACCATCTAGAAAAGGAGAAGAAGCAAGCACCAGTGGCAAACCAAAATAGAGCAGAGAAATGGATGATGAGGAGATCCTAATGGAATTTGAAGCTCTTCTTGCCAAGAGACTTCCTAAGGGAACTAGCAAATACAGAGGTAAGATCCCTTTTAAATTCTTTTCTTGTAACTGGATAGGACACATTGCTATAAACTGTCCTAATAGTGACAACAAGGACAAACTAGAAAGGTTCAAGAAATTCAAAGGAGGAAACCGGAGAAACTGTTTTGTAGCAGTTGATGAAGGTGTCACAGATGAGGAATCAGAAGATGAAGAAAATGAAGATATTGTGTTTGTTGCAGTCAAAGAGGATGTGTCAGATAAGAAGGCTCTTGTCTCCTGCTTTGATAATTCCAATGAGTTGATTATTGACAATGGTTTCTCTCACCATATGGCTGGTGACCGGAGCAAGTTTATATCACTGGAAGAGTATGATGGTGGTGTGGTTCGTTTTGGTAATGATGCACCATGTATGGTCAAAGGCAGAGGGTCCATTTCTCTAAATGGAAAGAGAAGTGCTGACAATGTGTATTGGGTGGAAGGTCTTAGACACAACTTATTGAGTGTTGCCCAACTAAATGATAGTGGACTCACTCTGGAATTCAAAAATGGAGTGTGCAAAATAAAAGGAAAGAATGGTGAACTGATGGCCACCGACATGCAGACCAAAGGCAACCTATTTCAGCTGAATGCAAATGTCAGTACATGTCTTATGGCTAAGTTTGATGATAGTTGGATATGGCATAGGAGACTCTGCCATGTTAACTTTGATAACATTGTGAAGGCCAGTAAGATCAAGGCAGTCAGAGGATTGCCGGTGCTAAGCAAACTGGAAAATCCTTTGTGCAGAGAGTGTCAACTGGGGAAAATATCTTCCTCAACTTTTAAAGGTAAATGTTTCACTATAGACAATTTATTTGATCTTGTGCATACTGATTTGTGTGGTCCTATGAAAACTAGGAGTGTGCAGGGAGATAGGTATTTTATGATTCTTACAGATGATTGCTCAATAATGATGTCGGTCACATTTTTGAAGGATAAGTCTGAAGCCTTTGGAAAGTTCAAAGTTTTCAGAGCACTGGTAGAAAAGGAAAGTGGTAGAAGAATCAAATGCCTTAGAATTGATCAAGGAGGGGAATTCACTTTCGGTGAATTCAACCAATACTGTGAAGAGAATGGCATCAAGAGACAACTATCTGCCCCCAAACTCCATAGCAAAGTGGCCTAGCAGAGAGAAACAACTAGACTGTGGTTGAAGTGGCTAGAACTATGTTGATCCAAGGAAAGGTTGCTCACACCTTTTGGAGAGAAGCAGTGAGCACTACAGTCTACACAATGAACCGGGTACTCATCAAGAAAGGTAAGGATAAGACTCCTTATGAGTACTAGACCAGTAAGACACCTGTGGTAAGCTACTTTAGAGTATTTGGTAGCAAATTTTATATCAAGAGGAGTGAACATCAGAGCAAGTTTGATGCAAAATGTGATGAAGGAATATTTCTAGGATATTCTACAAAAAGTAAAGCTCTCAAATGTTTCAACAATAGGACTCAGAGAATTGTTGAAAGAATCAGTGTTAAGATTGATGAAAACTCTAAGAAACCTGAGGAAACTGGTAGAGAGCATGTAGGAGATGAACAGGTAGTAACCGGTTACAAATCAGCTCAGTACCAGTAATTGTGCTCCTACACTAATAGATGCTGATTCTGATGAAGATGAGGATGATGAAGAAAAGCAAGAGGAAGTTGTTAAGAACATACCTAGGTATGTCAATCTCAATCATGATCCAAAGAAGATCATTGGAGACAAAGATGCAGGAATTCTTACAAGAAGAAAGGTTAGAGAAAACTCATGTATGATCTCTGAATTTGAGCCTAAATCATTCAAAGAGGCACATAAAGATGAAGACTGGATCAAGGCTATGGAGGAGGAACTTGATTAGATAGAAAATAATGGTACATGGTCTTTGGTACCCAGACCGGAGCATAAAAATCTCATTGGAACCAAATGGGTCTTCAGAAATAAGTTGAATGAGGATGGCACAGTTGTAAGGAACAAAGCCAAACTAGTATGTAAAGGAGATGCCCAAGAAGAAGGAGAAGACTATGGAGAAACTTTTGCTCCAATAGCTAGATTGGAAGGAGTTCATATGCTTCTTGCATATGCAACTTTTAAAGGATTCAAAGTATACCAAATGGATGTAAAATCTGCATTTTTAAATGGAATACTTGAAGAGGAAGTGTATGTAGAGCAACCAGATGGGTTTGCCCTATCAAAAGACAGTGACATTGTATGTAGGCTACATAAAGCCTTATATGGACTGAAGCAGGCACCAAGAGCATGGTATGAATGCTTGCACTCCCATCTTGTGAAGATTGGATTTGAAAGAACAAGTAAAGACAACAATATCTACTTGAAATCAGAAGGAGATCAGATTCTAATATGTGAAGTATTTGTTGATGACATAATCTTTGGTGGAGATGACAGGATGAGTCATGACTTTGCAGATGAGATGAAGAAGGAATTTGAAATGTCACTCATAGGGGAGATTAAGTTCTTCATTGGACTGCAGATTCAGCAAATGAAAGATGGAATCTTTATTACTCAGTCCAAGTATGTCAAAGATGTGTTGAAAAACTTTGGCATGGAAGACAACAAACAGGTTGGTACACCAATGGTGACTGGTTGTAAACTATCAATGGAGGATGACTCAGCATTGGTAAATGAGAAGGAATACCGATCAATGATTGGTAAGTTGCATTATGTAGTGCATAGTAGAACGGACATTGCACATGTAGTGGGTATTACCGCTCAATTTTAGAAAAGCCCAAGAGAATCCCATTTGGTAGTAGTCAAGCAGATTCTTAGATATCTGAAGGGAACTATTGACTATGGATTATGGTATCCATACAATGATGATTTCAACCTAAAAGTGTTAATAGATGCTGATTGGGCTGGCAATGTGGATGATTGAAAGAGCACAACTGGTGGTGCATTCTTTCTCAATGGTAGACTGGTCTCATGGATGAGTAAAAAGAAAAGTTGTATCTCTCAGTCTACAACAGAAACAGAGTATGTTGCAGCATTTATGAACTACACCTAGACTATTTGGATGAAGCATGTATTGAATGGCTTCAAAGTGCCTGTATCTGAACTGGTAAGTATATTTTCTGACAATACAAGTGCAATTAACATTTCCAAGAATCCAGTTTTACATGCTAGAACCAAGCACTTTGAACTCAAGTATCATTTTTTGACGAAAAAGGTTCAGAACAAAGAGGTGCTATTGGAACATGTTTCCAATAAGGAGCAGTTAGTAGACATATTCACCAAGCCTCTACCAAAGGCTACATTTACCTATTTGAGAGGTGAATTAGGGGTGTTGCCCCTTGAAGAGGTAAACTAAACGTTTGTGCTCCACATCAATCAGATCTTACTTTGCTATATCTTTTCAGGATTGATGTGTTGAAGGATGCTACTCCTCAGGGGGAGAAGCATAGTGGAACAGGGAAGCTCATGCCTTCACTTTGGCATTGTTGCCAAAGGGGGAGAAGATGTGAAGCGGAGAATATATCTGTAGTATTAAAGAGAAGATGTGATGCAGAAAGATAGATATATTTGTATATTGCCATCAATGCCAAAGGGGTAGATTGTTGGCATATGTACAGAGTATGATGACATGTTGATACTCTATGTTGTCATTGATGTCAATATGTTGAGTGAACTGATATACAGTGAACTAGTATGATGTTGTGAATTGGCATATGTGAAAAAGTGAAGCAGTATGCTTGTCCAAGTGAACTAGTATGTCAAAGAGAGAACAAGTAAAATGGTATGATGTTGTGAACCGAAACCGGTATATGGAATGTGTTGTATCAAGGGTTCATACGTCATGACTACCAGTTGGTAGTCTTAGTCTCAGGGTTTCTGATTGAAGTGAACATTGTAATGAAGGTCAGATCATGTCGCCACGTCAACTTTGTGCATGTGAAGGATCTTGCATGAAGGATATTGTTCCTATCTACCTTGAGAATGTGCGAAGTCTTTGCAAATGGTGGAGAATGCATGATGAGTTATTGCCTCCAAGAAGTGATGAAAAATGAACGATGGAGAATGTCTTGAGATCTGCTCAAGACCATTGTATTCAAATGAAAAGTTTTCAATGGTCAGGATTGATTTGACTAAATTTCTCAACCTAAGTGTTTAGGGTTTAGGGTTTATGTTATCAATCTATCTGTCTCCTATAAGGTCGATGTGGTGTTTCATGTTGAGGTTGTTGGCAAATGTTGTGTGTGTATCTAAGTATAGAGATACATGATTCTTGCCAGACCAATTGAGAAGATTTATACCTACATAGTGAGTGTGCAGAAGGAAGGAACTAAAGTGGATTTGCATTGGCATTGAGTGCTATTACCAGATCATTGTGATAACCTATTGATCTCTAACCACTTCAACAGTTGGAAAATCCCTTAACAGGGTAGCTTTAACCAGCTTGCTATAAATCCTTTAATAGGGTGACTCAAAGCCATTAAGTTCTTAAAATCCTCTAACAAGGTAACCTCTAACAGGGTTCAACCCTTTATCAGGTATTCTAGCCATCCCTTAACCGGGTGATCTCTAACAGGATTGGTTCCTAACAAAACATGTTGTAACAGTCTTTAACCAGACTAGGCTCCTAATAGAGCAGACTTCTAAAGAGTTCAAGAATAGCTTGTGGGTATTCATCCCCACCGTGGTTTTTCCTAGTTGGGTTTCCACGTGAAAAATATGTGTCATGTGTGATGCCTCTTTCATGTGAAGTTTTTTTATTTCCTATTTCGTGGTGAATCATGTTGATCTAGCAAGTTTTTATATACTTTTGATGGTAGATTACCTATTTATGCACAAGGATAAAATGGAAATGAAGGTGTAAGTTGTGTAGAAAGACATGTGTTTCTAGTTTATGTCATTCATAGTTGCATTGTGTCTAACCGGTAGTAATTTGGTTCATACCGGTGTTAGTGATTGTCAGCCGAGTTCACTGTTTGAAGTCAAAACTGGTTAAGGAAAAGTTTTTGTGCATGTACTGATTCATCCCCCCTCTCAGTATCGGTTTGGTACTCACTGTTCATCATTGAGTTATCAATGACATCATACAAGTGTTGCCTATTTCATTCCATTGGAATAAGATAAATGATGGAATGAGAAGACAGAGGAAGGGATCTTGTCATCTGAGAAAATTACTGTAGGTGGGGAACAAACTGGGTCTTCAGTAGGCCACACCACCCATGAGTTTAGGGAATTTGACAAGACATCAGCGAAAGGACCCGAGCGAGGCAACTGGGCATTTGCATCAAAAACTTTCACAATGTGAACATTAGCACAATCTTGTGGGAATGGAATAGTATGACACATTACATGCTTCCCAAGGCCATCAATAACACCTTCCCCAACCAATACCCTAGCTACTAGTAGGTGGACTTCAACTCCAATAGCAACATCATGAGCATCTTCTTTGGCACAATCTTCTTTATCTTCCATGGTTGCCTGCATCAGTAATGAGTGGGCACAGTCGCTTAAATATAATTCTTTATACCTGACCATCAAACATAGGAAAATCAATTCATGGCAATGTAATACAATAGTACCGAAATACCTATCTCTCCAGCCCATTGCCCCCATCATGGTCACGGTATGCATTTGTACATCCATCATCATTTCCCCAGACTCTTTCTCAATGCTTTCTTCTATCGGATTATGCTAAAAAATGTGACACATTGTACATGAGTGTAAGTAAACATTAAACCCATATGCCTACGAACACTACTGGACCAAGACCAATGAATTTTACATGTCTAAGGCAATAACAGGAACACAGATAGCGGACACAACCCACAACAACATAAAAAATGCTCTACAGTATAACACTACCTCTCACTGCCTGTTATGCAAAATAAGAGCCCAATACCTATTCATTTTTCCTCTTATCCTCCAATTTCTACTCCAATTTAGTAGAATCCTCTGCAATCTTCTTTCCACTACATGCACTCAAATTTTCATTCAATGTCTCCTTTAGTTTCTCCCTCCAAACAAACTTCTGAAGTTTCTCATCCAATATCACGACTGACTGCATATAAAAAAGAATCTCTATAGTATAACATACCATGTGATGATATAGCACTACATGTCATGCACAATGGCACCACATTACCTCCTCATCTTTGTACCTATCCTCCAACCTTTGGCCCAGTTCAGGAGACTGCTCTGCAATCATCTCGCCACTACATGCACTCACTTTTTCAATTGTCATCTCCTTCACCTTCTTCCTCCTAGCAGATGTTCAAGATTTTGGACTTGGTTTTTGGGGAACACTACACACGATGTCATTAGGAAAGTACATTGACTTTTATTTTCTCCTATCGTCCATCATTTGCCCCAATTCAGGAGACTTCTCTGCAATCTTCTCGCCACAACATGCACCCAATTTTTCGTTCGACCTCTCCTTTAGCTTCTTTGACCAAATAGACTGATACCTAATAGACAACTGAAGTTTTTGACCTACTTTTTTTGGCACAGTACGTTCTATGCCATCCAATACCACGGGACACTTCATTCTCCCTGCACCAACCCCATAAAAATTGGCCTATAATGACATGGATGAAATAGTCAACATACTACACAGTGGAGTGAAAAGCATACCATGCAATAAAAATTGGCCTCATCTGAAGTTAGCCTTGTTTTTTCTGCGGCATTATTCTTTTCTTTATTCCTTGATGAATCACATGCATGATCATTTACTGGCATGCTTGTTTCAGTATTTGAAGTCCACCTTGTTTTTTCTACAGCATTCTTCTTTTTTTTCTTCCCTGACAAAACAAATGCACCCTCATTTGTTTCAGGATTTGAAGTTGGCCTTGTTTTTTTTGCAACATTCTTCTTTTTTTTCTTCTCCAATGAAACAAATGCAACCTCATTCAGTGGCACGTTTGTTTCACAATTAGCCTTCGATACTAGAACCTCCTTTCCATGGCCTGCACTATCACTTAAACTCTAGGCAGCAGGATAGGATAGCTTAATAAGAAATTCTTTAGATGTTTAAAGGAATTTAGTAAACTGCAAAATAATATGATCACTAAAAATTACCTCTATTGCAATATTCTTTCTTTCCAGTAACTCTAAAACCTTCTTCCTTCTCACCTCCCTAACCAGACTGCTATCATAGACTTGCATTGCTTCCTTTATCTCTTCCTTCTCTTCGGTAGGAATCTCACCACATGTTTTCTTGCTATATTTCATGCACACTTGGCTAGTGACACATTTTTTTTCACATACTATGTCATACACTTGTTTGGTATTTGATATTAGACTCCCTCTTTTTCAAGTACATCAGTGATTTTGTCGTATGATCCACACTACATTGTTCACTACCACACCAATAATGGAAGTTGATGTTCTCTAGATCTATGCATATTAAGCCTCCCTAGATCCTATAACTGACGATCTCCATTATGGGAACAATAACAGAAGACAAAATTAGTGCAATGTGCCTTTAATATGTTCTCTTTTGTGATCAGTCTATTGCTACGCACAACCAATAGAGACAAAGCGTCACATTCAATTTTGCACTAATCAACCATTATAAAGATAATCCAAAATATATTGACTAATAGTGGACCTCCTTGTTACTCGCCCCTCCTCCTTGTTCCTAATCATGAGCACGGACATAATCATGTTGTCGTTAGGTCTCTTTCTCTATGCTCACCTCATACTCGCTACGAACATCCCCTTTTTCGCTCTCACGACCTTGAGCATTAGTATAATCATCCTCATCTTCCTCACCAACAAAGCCACTATCATAATATTATTAAATAAAATAGCACACATCATCAATTTTTTTATGCCCATATATATATATATCTACATTTCCACTTAGAAGTCCCAACTTCCAGCAACCATGCCATGCAATGATGGAAAAAAATATAATGCAATGATAAATAATTACCAGTGTGGCTGTGCAGTCACTGAGAAGCCGACTTGACAATGGGTTCAAAATTGGAGACCTGACTCATGACTGATTCAGATTTGAATCCCCAACTAGTCCCTAAATTGAAAGCCCATCTCCTAACTCTTTCAGATTTGATCCCCAACTAGTCCGGCATCTGAAATCCCAACTCCTGACTCTTTCAAATTTGAATCCTGAACTACTCCTGGATGTGAAAGTCCAACTCCCAAATCTTTCAGATTTGAATCTCCAACTGGTCACGCAACTGAAATCCCAACTCCTAACTCTTTCAGATTTGAATCCTCAACTAGTCATGGATGTGAAAGCCCAACTCTTGAATCTTTCAGATTTGAATCCCCAACTCGTCGCGCATCTGAAAGCCCAACTCTTGACTCTTTTGGATTTGAATTCTCAACTACTCTTGGATGTGAAAGCCCAACTTTTGAATCTTTCATATTTGAATGCCAAACTAGTCCCGCATATGAAATCCCAACTCTCTCCTGGGTATACAAATTGGAATTCCAGTCACAAGCATTAAACAGTGACAACACCAAGGAATACTACATGTTGCATAATCCATTAAAACTACTTAGCTTATAGGCAGGTTGATGTCACATGTCACTCGGAAGTGAATGTGGCACACTCCCAGATGATCATCTACCTTTAGCTCTAGTAACCCATAATCAAGATCAATAGTTTCCCTCAACCTTTTTCACAACACAATTGACATGATTGAATTGAAAAAAAAAAGATGCAATTGATATTCTTCACACTATCAATAACACCACACATTCACCATAAATCACATAGCCAACACATGACCGATTATTCCCACATTACAATATAAAGTCAGTATGTCGCTATGTTATGTACAACCCAGCTAATGGTTTAGCCATAAAATATTCATGACATTATGCTATAGAACATATTTCATTGCAATTGTAATGAAATAATGACTATGATCCATCGCCAATGCTATCAAAAAGGCTTCATATGTTTTCCCCATCCAAAATAAAACACAAAAAACTATGCAAAACATGCTTAATGCATCAGTTGTGTCTATTAGGGCTAAAAAACAAACCTTTACTACAATGTGTTAGCGATAGGTTAGTCAATCACAACTGCTGCTTGGAAAATTGATGGTGTAAAATGAATGTGAAACAATTAAGATGGTCACTCTATGTCACAGAATACACAGGGATTAATTACCATTAACAAAGTCTTTGATGATAATTAATGGGTACAGAGACCTCCAATTCATTATTCGGAAGACACATGTCTTTTTAAACAAGTATCTATTCTAAAGTTTCCATCTCTTTGTTGATATGGGAATATTATTATTTATTAATAACATAGTCTTAAGTTCCCAAAAGAAAAGAAAAAACACCATGAAGGATAGACATGTGAGGAGTTCGTCATGCCAACCAGAGATATCTGAAACAAAACCCCAAATAACATTTCAAATCGGAGTTGGATCATAAAACACATTTAGTTCTCAAACATCATGAACATCGATAATCTATATATACAAATACACTGGGATGAACATAGACACTCTCATGAAAATCAATAGAATATATACAAATTTATAACACATAGTTCGCAATAATCAGGATTTCAGGTTAATATATTCAACACTGGTTTCATGACTCGAAGATCCATAAATAACAATTGTACTGCATTCAGGTTGGAAAATAATATCTTATTGTCTAATATGGTGCATCTATAGCATAGAATATAAGGCATCAACCAATTGCATTGTTCATTTTCATCATTATCAAATTCAGTAAAAGTAAGGACATTAATATTACATGATCAAGAATTAAAATTTATACATACATTTCTATCACATAAAAAAATCATATACAACAAACTATATATATATATATATAATAGGCCCATTTCAAAAAGTTGGACAAGCCCAAAGATTATTAATAAGGTGACATCATAGTGCATGTAGTATTAAAGAAAGGAGAGAGAACAAAAACCTGGGAACATTTGGACGTTTGATGGGGAACTGCTCAATAGTCCTTGAAAATCAAGAACTTGCATGGATAAATAATGTTAGTGGTAGTATACATTGGGAAGTAAATGCATTTCAAAAGACATAAAAGGAACCTAGATGTTTATATATGAAAATGCAGTTTAACATTCAATATAAACTACCACTAAGTAATATATCACCTAAATTATATGTGTCAATTTTCCATAGTGCTAGAGCAGTGCCAGAGTTGTGTATATCAACCACCTATTTTGGTACTATTGTTATGTGCTCAATGACAAACGCCTCTATTCCAACTCAAAATCAACACTATGGTCTGACTAACACGCAACTTAGTCACACGTTTTACACTATATTTTACATTCAACGACTATGATTGAATAACATGTCACTAAAACGCAGTAGCATTTGTCTATTCTCGAGCCTTGTGATTGACTAACTCCAACTCCAATTGTAAATTGCATCACGTGTTAGCCTTTGGCTTTACCGCTGTTAGCTACATCAAATCACAAACCATACATGAACAATGGTCCGAGAGGTTGTGTCTATTCTGGCTCCAAACTAGACAAATCATATAGACTGACAACGTCATGTTAAACAAAAGAAACCATCAAATGTAAAACCTACGATTAAAAACCTACCACAAACATGGGGTGTTAGTTCCCCCATACTGTTTTTTGTAGGCACAATAGAGGAGTCCCGCTGCAAGACTAACTTGAGTTTCGTGCTATTCTTTTCTCTCACAAATGTACCAAGTTTTGCAGCCCGTGGCCTCTTCTTCCTATCGGGATGTCATCCGAACGTAGTTCCTTCATTCACAAGATTTTAGTGTGCGTGTTATCCACAATAAACTGCCGGTAATGATGAAGCATGCCGCAGCCGTCCTCTGGCATGTCGACATAATTTTGCATGGGCCCTGAGTAGTGAAACTGCGAACTCGACTGCAAATTGACATCACATACCATGGGTCCAAGCACCATGACAAGTTGTAATGGTATGCATGTCTCGAAAATGTATGTCGATGCATGTTGTTGCTATGATAGGTTTGTTGTCAAGCCACAATATACAAAGCCTCCCACATATATTTTCCTATGTGTTTATTTTGCAGTTTTCAAGTGAGATTAGGTGCATCCAACTTGTGTCAAACATGTTTATTCTAGCTTCAAAATGCGATTGTACCAATGACATGCATCAACATACATGGGACACGTCTATTCTGGCTCCACAATGGACCTATCGTACCAACGACATGCATCAACATACATGTCCAAGAATAAATATATATGCAAATACATGTGGCAGACACCTAATAGCTACATGAAAGAGAAAGTGAGGTAAAATGTTTTTTTTCAAATTGAGCTTCTTTTACATGGTCTTGACCTCGTTTACATGTTATGGTTTTCCTTTTGATGCAAATAGACTCTTGAAAAATCAGGTTGTTGACTGGTTGATGCAACCATTCCTTGATTGTGTGTGACCTGCTCTTGTTTAGGAGTTGATCTGCTATTTGGTGACAATTAGGAGTTGATCTACTATTTGTTTGATGATAGAAAACATGGTGCCTTTTTTATCTACCTAATGTGGAAAAAGGAAGACTAATGCGGGAATGAAAACATTATTGTTTAAGGGATCCTTGTTGAAACAGAATGTGTCTATTCTAGCCCATTGTTGAAAGGGGATTTATGGGACTGTTGTTTTCTGTGTCGTGCTGCGACTTTGGGTATGTTGAAATTCACCTCTATAACTCATATTTTTCCTGTTTCAGTTTGGATTTTATTTAAAATCATCACGGTTTGCATCATTTGTTTGTGTTTCTTGTTTGCCTCTATATGTAGCCAGGATAGCTTTAGCCTATGTCAAATATTTGCTTGTTTTGGAGCCAGAATAGACACATACCATCATGTTAGGGTTAAAGACCGCTAGGGTTAGGTTTTCTTTTTTTGATCTAATGAGAAGCTGAGAATAATGGAAACAAAGCATAATATTTCCATAGTTTCTTTTGTCTATGTTTTATTTTATCATTTTCCTCTGTACTGCAGAGGACATGTTTGTTGAATTGCAGGGTGAGAGGATCATCTGCATCACCATTTTCAATATGTGTGTGTGTGTGTGTGTGTGTGTGTGTGTGTGTGTGTGTGTGTGTGTATGTGTGTATATTGCTTCATATTGACATATATATATATGCTAGCACATGCCAAATCATAAACAAACAAAGAAAACCCAATCAAGCCTTCAACAATCAGATGCCCTTCAACAATGAGCCAAAATATACACAGCTTGCCAAACCCACACACACACACACACACACATATATATGAATATGAATCAATACACACACACATGCCGACGGTTGTTTATTTTTTCTAGATTTTAATGTGCATGTATAAGAACGAGAATTTCATCTTTAACAACTCTTCTCACTATGGAAACCTAGCATATATAATTATGCAGATATACATACCTTTAAAATCTTGTAGATCTTCTTCACTCCGCCAACCCACAAACAACAAACCTTGGTATCCTGACATGACCATGTTGCAAAATGATGCCTAATTTTCACAGACAAAACACAAAATGACACACAAAAATATAAACAAAAATTTATTGAATGTCTTAGGGTTTCAAATTACCGCAGCCGCCTAAGACTCCACCCAAATCGTTGTCCTCTTGAAACCTCCCAAGGGCACACTCACAACCACCTCTGCAATACAAAAAAGATATTAAAAATTGCAATCGAAAATATAGGATTGACGAAGGAATCATAAAACTATCATTATTTGTTAGGGTTTGAATTTATCGATGCCGCCATAACCCTACACAACAATCTCCAATCGTCTCACCCACTTGTACGGTATTATATGTCCTTCCTGTACATGAAAAAACCCGCATGTTAATAGGCGATAACAATATACCCAGACAACTCGCGTTATGCATGCAGTCGACTTTTTTCCTCCTCTTTGAAGCCATAGATATTTTGAGAATGCATACCTATAACTCCAATGGAAGTGCAACTTCTTCGCTCAGTGATTTAACCAGGGACATTGTGATGCCACGGTCGACATGGATTTACATCATCGAATATTTTGTTTCGCCTTCATTGCGTTCTACATGCAGCTCTCGTACGAAATATATCCAAAAATTTTGCAAAATTGAGTTTTCATTCAAAATTAAATTATTTTTTTGAAAACTGTGCCTATAACACATGACCACCGATGTTAGTCAACTCGTGGACGCAATAAAGCTGATTACCAAAAATGTAAATGATGTGGCCATTTAAAAAAATAAATTTCAAAATTATGCCCATAACATGTGACTGTCGATGTAAGTCAACTCGTCGATGCATTAAAGCAGGTTACCAAAAATGTAAACTGCGTGGCCAATGGCATGTTAACCGCCTATGTAGTACCCCTAATTGTTTAAACTCATTAGACTCATATTTTATTATTGTTTGTTTTTAGTGGATACATTACCATGATATGTTATTCAGATTTGTATGACATTATGCTTTATCTGGAGATGAGATGTATAATTTATTTGTAATATTTCAGTACTTGTGATTTATGGAATTTTATGAGTTATTGCTATCTACTGACATCTACTTTATCTATGCAATGTGTAATTATATGTTGTGTGTTTGTGAGTGTATTGGATGCAAGGGGACGATTTTCCTTCACTCATTTCGGTGAGATAGGGAATGTCGCAATTCTCCTTCATCGGTGTGTATGCCATGTTTTCTATATTGTATATATATGCATGTGTGGTTCGGCGATGCAGGATATTGCAGGTACAAGTACCGGGTAGGTATGGGGTATCGTCTCCACCTGGCTTCATAGGTCTGAGCATGCCTTATATTTTCTAATGGAAGTGGAGGAGATAGTAGTTGACCCTACTTTTACTTAGTTACACTTGTGTGAGTGTCATCGGTTGGTCATCTTGTTAGTTTGTTTGGCCTTCGTATTTTGTCGTTTGATCTTTTTATGGGTAATTGCTTGAGATTTTTTTAATTTGAGTGTTTTAGTGGATTTAATTAATTAATTAAGTTTATGGAATTATCTCATAGTTAAATTGTTTATGCATTGAGATTATAAATTTAGTTAATTAAAAGAAATTATTAAATTAAGTTGCAAGCTGCATGATATTAGGAAAATATTTTTACTTAAATTTTAGTAGAAAAATAAACTAGATTAATTATATTTATTGTTTCCCAGAATTTTAAATAAATAAATAAATAAAAGAATAAATAAAGAAATGAATAAAAGAATTAATTAGAATTAAAGTATTGCTTTAATTCTTTATTTAGAAAATTAATTAATTTGTATGAAGAAAGAAAAGAAAGAATAATGTTTTTTAATTATTGCATGTTAGCTTATCTTTTGTCATAAAATTAGAAAATAAAATAAAACTACTTTTATTCTAAATTTATGTTTTTGAGAAAAAGCTATTGAACCTAGAATTTTAGTTTAAATAGGGGAAAAGATCTTTATTTTAAATACACAGGAAACAAGTCAAGAATTTAGGTGAAGAAATTTATTGGAAGCTTATTGAAAAGATTAAGGATCTTCTACAGATTTCTTCCAGGAAAGCTATACCAGGTTGGATGACTTCTTAATTGTGGGTTTTTAAAAAATAATTCTATTTTTCTCTGAATGATGTGTGTGTAAATTATTTGTTAGTTTCAAAACCGTCTTCTAGTTAAATCAGGTTTTGAATTAAGATTCTTGCCTGATGTTAATTTTCTAGTGTATGGGAGTAATTTAATTTTGAGATCATCGGGAAAATTATTCTCTCTGGTTTGATTTGTTCTGATAGTCCTTTAAATAAATCTCTGTGATTTATTTAGAAATAAATTTAATTGTGAATTAAATTTATTGGATTATCTAAATTAAAAAAAATGTAATTGAAATAAAATTCTGTGAATGAATTTTATTGTATAGGAAAAATTTTAATTTTATGTAAATTCTGTTAAATGATTTTTTATGGATTTGGAAATTATTTTTATGTTTAAAAAAAAAATGAATTAAAAAGAATTTTAAAAAAATATATTAAAAAAAAAAAAATAAATAAAAAATATATATAAAAAAATTTGGTACCTGCTACCAATGGTAGAAATGCAACTGGCGGTAGCACGGGCTACTGTGCGGTAGCATGGGCTACTGTGCCAAGGCTGAAACTTTAATGCTTTTTTTTTTTTTTTAATTATTCTTTTACCCTATGCGTACTGCGACGTGGTTATTTTGGGTTTCGTTCCCAGGGTTTTGGTAAACAGAATAATTTATGTGTTAAGTTATATGATAGGTATATAAATAGATATATGTATATATATATATGAATATATATATGTATTTATATATATATTTATATATTAGATGTTTTTTCTTTATGGTGGTTATTATATTATTTTAACTGTTATTTAAATACTCATTTATAAGTTGATATATATATTTATAATATAATTATGAGTATATTATATATATATACGATGTATATATATAGGTATGCATACAATTATATTATAGTTATAAAATCATTTTATAGTTTGAATGTTTTAGAAAAGCTTATAATTTTTAGAATTGATAATTTTGAAAATACATTAGGAGAATTATTTCTATTTAACTTTATTGGACAAATGACAAGATGAATTTGTTTGTATTAATATAGTTGTATTTCTTTATTTTCTCAAAAATCTTTATTTGCAAATAATTTATGCTTTTGGCTGTTTTATGAAAAGATTGCCTATATTAGGATCTTGTGTAAATGGTGTTTGCAGTCAAGCTTAATTTCATTGCAATTCTGGTTGAATTGTCATTGTGTCCTATGTTATTATTTCAACTTGGTCAGGTGTTGTTGTATAACCTCGTTGATATGAACCATTGTTTGTTTTGTCCAAATGGTCAATCTTGGGTTAGTGATTGTGTATCCTTCACCCGTGCTTTGTCAGGATTGGGTATGGTTGTTTGTTTTGCCATAGAGTTCTTGTAGAGAGGCCTTTCCTGTTAGTGTCCTATGAGAGAGAGTGGCTTTTGAGTGGGGGTCGTGCCTGAAGTAGCGGGGGCCATGCCTTAAGTGGATCACAGGATAACTCGTCGAAAGTTAGTTAAAAAGTGATAACCTAATAATTGATTAGGGGGTGGGTAGAATAAATATTAATTAAGATAATGTACCTCGTGCATAGGTGAGTTCTTGTACAGGGCTCATAATGTTACGAGAAGGCCTAGAATGACAAACTTACCTCCTTGTTTTCATGAAAGGATTGGTAGGCTCCGCATGAGACTTAGTTGGAACCAGAGGCGTAGGAGAGGTTATGAGGAGAAACCTAGGATGGGGGCCAGGACCTATGGAGGTTGTACCATGGTATCCACTGTAAGATATACGATGACACTCTCTCCTTAGATTCACTAGTGTTTTGTGAGTTGAGTCACATGGATGTTTGCGGAGTCTTGTAGTCCTTTCGTACTTGTCTTACTTTGCTTGCTTGTGGGTTTTCTACTATCTTCTAGCATGGTGGGGTGGTTCCATTTTGGGATCACATGATCGGGTGGTAGTGCCACTTCCCATCAGATGTTCTAGATTGTATCTTCAGGCAAGGAAAGGTTTCGTTGGTGTTTCTTGGTTCGTGGTTCATGTACCAACTCTTGTTCAAGACCATTGTTCAATTGAGACCTTGTGGTCATTGTATCAGACTTTTATGTAACCTTGATATTGTAACTTTGTAATCTGTGGCATTATTGGAAGCCATGCATTTATGGATATTGTAATAGTATGTCAGTGGAATGAATGTTATTGCTTTGATCTTATGTTTAAATGTTTTATGGAAATTGGATACATTGGAATACTTTTATTTCTTCATTGTGGAATTTAGATGTATGTGTAGTTTTAAACCTAAGCATTTAATTTATCAAATTTAATGGACAAATTGGAATAACTATGGTGTTAATATAATCTATGAATTAATCTTCATTGGTAACCCTTAGAAAATCATATGTTAGATTTCCACTGTGTTATTAAATGTGCAATGTTATAGTTAGTGCACTTAGTCTTTAAAAAAAAAAAATTATTTCACCCTTTAGTTGCCTAGTTGTGTTGTTTTCCTTTAGGGTTCCTGGCGAGGCATTACATTTGCTATCAGAGCCAGGTTTCAACACTGGGTACTCTGGGTTTGTAGTGTGCCTTTCAGTTGACCATCTTGCATAGGTCATAATGTTTGTATCTCTCTTGTCTTATCCTTGCTATAGATCTGAACTATTTTCTCTTTTATGGTATCAGGTCATGGCTAGGAAAGCTAGAGGAGGTGGCCGTACGGGTGGTTGCAAAGGAGGCAGAGGTGGAGGACGGGGCCATGGTTCTAACCATCATAGTCCTTCACCACCACCCACTCTTGTGAGTGTTGAGCCAGAGCAGTCAGTTAAATAGGAGCCGGAACAGTTAGTTCATCAAGAACAGGAATAGTCAGTTCATCAGGAGCAGGAATAGTCTGTTCATTAGAATTCTCAGCATGCAGAAGAGAAGTTTCCTAAAAGGGAAGAGCTGAGACAGATGTTTCAGGAGGTTTTGGCTAGGTTAGGCCAAAGGCCTGAGTTCAAGCAGCCTATACATGCTCAGGTTGAGGAGTCACTTCAATAGGTTCCAGAGGAGAGAGAGAGAGAGAGAGAGAGAGAAAGAGAGAGAGAGAGAGAGAGAGAGAGAGAGATCATCCAAGAGGAGGGAGATTCTAGCTGACCGAGATCCACCTTCCTTGGGTCACATAAAGGATTTGATGAGGTCTAATCCTCCTTACTTTGATGGAATGGGTACTAGTCTTGAGGCAGAGACTTGGCTCGTAGGTTTAGACTGGTGTTTCGCTATGTTTCCATATAGTAGCAACACCAAGGTAGGATGTGCTATTATGCATCTTAATAAATTTGCTTCAATCTGGTGGAGACTAGAGGAGGAGCAAATCGGTGTATGCATTAACACCATTACATGGGAACTATTTCTGGAGAGATTCAGGGCACGGTTTCTCTCACCCCAGTGGAGGCAGACTCGAGCAGATGAGTTTTATGCCTTATGTCAGTATGGGATGACAGTAGACCAGTATGAGCACATGTTCTATGAGCTCAAACAATACGCCAGAATTGGTAATGATGAGGCTATGCATGTCCAAAATTTCCTGAGAGGTTTGAATGACCGTATCAGTGGAGGAGTGAGGGTATTTGAGTCACCTTCAGTAGAGATAGCCATGGCGAAAGCCAGATTGGTTGAGCTAGACCTTAGGTGTGCACTTGGTGGTCAAACAGGTGTGTAGATAGGGAGTACACCTACCAGTGGGAATAGAGCTCGGGGAAATCAGTCCCAGTCAGTTGCACCATTTAGGACTCCTCAAGCACCCGCTAAGGGTGGGCAATAGCAACAACAACAGTTGAAGCCAAAACAGTTCTAGGGCCAACAAGGTAGCAATTCTCAAAATAAGACGAGTAGGAATTGGCAAAGGGGCAGACAAGGCCCTATAGGGTAGACCTCACAGAGTGCATCTCATGCCCCTAGTCAGGCAAGTTTCTAGCAGTCTAGTGGACCGACAGGTAATAGAGGAGCTTGCTTCTCTTGTGGGCAGTTTGGTCACAGAGCTGCATAGTGCCCTGAACATTTCCACAACACAGGTAGTCAGAGGCCAGCAACATCTAAACCTATAGTAGGAGATGCAGGGAGATTCCATAGAGTATTTGCAGTGGTAGATGACTACCAAGCTAATCATCAAGGTACAGTCATTGAGGTAGTAGGTATGTTGCATGGAATCCCTATCTCTGTACTTTTTGATTCTGGAGCTTCAGATTCTTTTATTTCTTTATCCATTGTGGAGCAGTGCGGACTTACGTCTGCCAAGCAGCAGATAGGTGGCTAGTAGAGTTGGCTACAGGTGTCTGTGTTTCTGTAGATGCCTTTGTTTCAAGTTATGAGTTGATCCTAGGAACCATAGTTATCTCAGTTGACCTTCAAGTTATTCCTTTGGGTTCTTATGGAGTTGTATTGGGAATGTATTGACTATCATCTCACAGTGCTCATGTAGATTGTCGCAAGAAGACAGCGGAGTGTTTAGATGACTTTGGTAGAGAAGTGGAGATTGTGGGAGTACAGAGGCCAATATCCCTGCATATGATCTCCTCTATTCAACTTAAGCGGTGCATGCATAGAGGATGTCAGCTTTTTGCAGTTACTCTTGAAGAATTGGATGAGTCAGAGAGTCAAGAAATCACTCTTGATAGTCACCCTATTCTTAGAGAGTATGCTGATGTGTTTCCATTAGATATTCTCGGTATGCCTCCAAAGTGAGACATAGATTTTTGTGTCGATTTAGTTCCTGGTGCAGAACCTATTTTGAGAGCTCCATATCGGATGAGTACTCAAGAGTTAAGTGAGTTAAAATTTGCAGATAGAAGAATTATTGGCCAAGGGATTCATTCATCCTAGTATTTCCCCTTGGGGTGTGCCTGTTATCTTTGTTAAGAAGAAAGATGGTTCTATTTGGTTATGCATTGATTACTGGCAGCTGAATAAGGTAACCATCCAGAATAGATATCCATTGCCTCGTATAGATGACCTTTTTGATCAGGTTAAGGGAGCCAAGGTGTTCTCTAAGATTGACTTGAAGTCTGGATACCATCAGTTGCACATTCAGGATGCAGACATTCATAAGATAGTGTTTCGTACTCGTTATGGTCACTATGAGTTCATAGTGGTGCCATTTGGGTTGACGAACGTGCCTTCAGTTTTCATGAGCTTAGTGAATGGGGTTTTTTGCACCTACCTTGACTATTTTGTCATTGTATTCTTGGATGGCATTCTGATTTATTCTAGATCTATGGAGGAGCATGAGGGTCACTTACATCAGGTATTGCAATGCTTGAGGGAAAATCAACTTTATGCCAATTTGGTGAAATGTGACTTCTTCCAAACTGAGGTGAACTATCTTGGTCATGTGGTTTTGGGAGAAGGTATATCTGTGGATCCTTCAAAGATCCAAGCCATTGTTGATTGGCCAGCACCGACCAACGTTTTAGAAGTTAGGAGTTTTATGGGTTTGGTCAGATATTACCATCCCTTTGTTGAAGGCTTTTCTTGGATAGGACACCTGATTACTTCTCTTTAGAGAAAAGGGAAGAAGTTTGTTTGGTCAGAACAGTGTGAAGCAGTTTTTAGGACCTTGAAGGAACTCCTTGTTAGTGCTTCGATTTTGGTAGTTATTGATCCATCTGGAAATTTTATGGTATGCATAGATGCCTCTTTGGAAGGTACAGGTGCAGTACTTATGCAGGATGGACGCGTGGTTGCTTATGAGACTCACAAACTCAAGAACCACGAGTTGAACTATCCAGTTCATGATTTAGAGTTGGCAGCTATAATTCATGCTTTGGTTAGATGGCGGCATTTCCTATTAGGGCGTCGGTTTGAGCTGCATAGTGATCACCACAGTTTGCAGTATATATTCACACATCCAAACTTGAATGCTTGATAGCGGAGATGGATGGAATTCTTTTGCAAGTATGATTTTGAGGTTCGTTATATTCAGGGGAAAGAGAACGTAGTGGTAGATGCTTTGAGTCGTAGGTGGCATGAAGTTTCAACATTGTCCCTTGGAGTAGACTTGAGAGAGGATTCTTGTAGTTCTTCCTCAGGATACTTGGTATCAGGATGTTAGATCAGTAATAGAGTTCGGAAGGCCTTTAGAGGGTAGATTTTCTGGATATAACCTTGAGGCAGATGGACTTCATCACCATTGATAGATCTATGTACCTCCTTTGGAGGGTCTTCGTGATTTGATCATGATCGAGGCCCATCATGCACTTTATTCGGCACATCCAGGGGTCAAGAAGATGCACACAAATCTTAGACGGATTTATCATTGGGCTAGTATGAAACATGGCATTGCTGATTTTGTGTCCAAGTGTTTAGAGTGTCAGTGAGTGAAGGTAGAGCATCAGCACCCAGGAGGGCTTTTACAGCCTAATTTGGTACTGGATTGGAAATGGGATATAATTTCCATGGATTTCATCGTTGGATTGCCTATCTCTTTGTGTTGTCATGATGCTATCATGATCATTGTTGAGAGATTGACTAAGGTTGCTCATTTTGTTCCTATTCGAGCTTCCTATATGGCAGCAGTTGTGGCATGAGTCTTCTTAGAAGGTGTAGTGAGATTGCATGGGATTTCGAGGCGGATCATATCTGATAGAGATCCTATCTTTACTTCAGCATTGTGGACCTCACTTCAACATGCTTTGGGGACTTATTTGAACATTAGTTTAGCTTATCATCCAGAGACAGGTGGTCAGACAGAGCAAGTGAATCAGGTTTTAGAGGACATGCTCCGCATGTATGTGATGGACCAATAGTCATGCTAGGAGCACTATATCTATCTAGTGGAGTTTGCTTATAACAATGGATATCATAGCTCTATAGGTATTTCCCCCTTTCAGGCATTGTATAGTCATCCTTGCTGCACTCCTTTCAGTTGGGATTGATTAGAGGACAGGGTACTTATAGGACTAGGACCAGATATTCTTTTGGAGATGGAGCAGCAGGTAGATAGGATTCGTGAGCATTTTGTAGCGGCACAAGATAGACATAAGAAGTATGCAGATGCTCATAGGATAGATCATCAGTTTTCTATTGGTGACTGTGTGTTCTTGAGAGTGCATCCGAGGAAGAGTCTGATCCGTTATGGAAAGGGTTCTAAGTTGGTGCCTTGGTTTGTTGTACCTTTTGAGATCCTTGAGAGGATAGGACCTGTTGCCTACCGTCTTGCCTTTCCACTGAGTCTATCCTGCATCCACAATGTCTTTCATGTTTTAGTTCTTCGACCTTATCATCCAGATTTGACACATGTTCTTCATTGAAACTCTTTGCAGGTCAAGGACGGGTAGCTTTCCATGGAGCTCATGTGCATTCTTCAGCATCGGGATTTGATTCTCAGGGGTCATACCATCGACCAAGTAAGGGTCCTATGGGACCCAAATGATGAGACCTCGATGACTTGGGAGGATGCAGCGAAGATGAGAGAGTTGTATTCTTATTTATTTTAGGCTTCTAGGAGCAAGCCTAGTTTTGGGGGGGAGAAAGTAGTACCCCTACTTGTTTGAACTCAATAGACTCATATTTTATTATTGTTTGTTTTCAGTGGATACATTACCATGATATGTTATTTAGATTTGTATGACATTATGCTTTATCTAGAGATGAGATGCATAATTTATTTGCAGTATTTCAGTACTTGTGATTTATGGCATTTTATGGATTATTGCTATGTACTAGCATTTTACTTTATCTATGCAATGTGTAATTATATGTTGTGTGTTTGCGAGTGTATTGGATGCAAGGGGATGATTTTCCTTCACTCATTTCGGTGAGATAGGGAACATTGTGATTCTCCTTCATCGGTGTGTATCCCATGTTTTCTATATTGTATATATATGCATGTGCAGTTTGGTGATGCAGGATATTGTAGGTACAAGTACCGGGTAGGTAGAGGGTATCATCTCCACCTGGCTTCACAGGTCTGTGCGTGCTTTATATTTTTTGATGGAAGTGGAGGAGATAGTAGTTGAACCTATTTTTACTTAGTTACACTTGTGTGAGTGTTGTCGGTTGGTCATCTTGTTAGTTTGTTCGGCCTTCGTATTTTGTCGTTTGATATTTTTATGGGTAATTGCTTGAGATTTGTTTAATTTGAGTGTTTTAGTGGATTTAATTAATTAATTAATTAGGTTTATGGAATTATCTCATAGTTAAATTGTTTATGCATTAAGATTATAAATTTATTTAATTAAAAGAAATTATTAAATTAAGTTGCAAGCTGCATGATATTAGAAAAATATTTTTATTTAAATTTTAGTGGAAAAATAAATTAGATTAATTATATTTATTGTTTCCTAGAATTTTAAATAAATAAATAAATAAAAGAATAAATATAGAAATAAATAAAAGAATTAATTAGAATTAAAGTATTGCTTTAATTCTTTATTTAGAAAATTAATTAATTTGCGTGAGGAAAGAAAAGAAAGAATATTGTTTTTTAATTATTGCATGTTAGCTTATCTTTTGTCATAAAATTAGAAAATAAAATAAAATTACTTTTATTCTAAATTTAGGTTTTTGAGAAAATGCTATTGAACCTAGAATTTTAGTTTAAATAGGGGAAAAGGTCTTTATTTTAGATACATAGGAAACAGGTCAAGAATTTAGGTGAAGAACTTTATTGGAAGCTTATTGAAAAGATTAGGGCTCTTCTATAGATTTCTTCCAGGAAAGCTATACCAGGTTGGATGACTTCTTAATTGTGGGTTTTTAGAAAATAATTCTATTTTTCTCTGAATGATGTGTGCATACATTATTTGTTAGTTTCTAAACCCTCTTCTTATTAAATCAGGTTTTGAATTAAGATTCTTGCTTGATGTTAATTTTCTAGTGTATGGGAGTAATTTAATTTTGAGATCATCAGGAAAATTATTCTCTCTGGTTTGATTTGTTCTGATAGTCCTTTAAATAAATCTCTATGATTTATTTAGAAATAAATGTAATTGTGAATTAAATTTATTGGATTATCTAAATTAAAAAAAATGCAATTGAAATAAAATTCTGTGAATGAATTTTATTGTATAGGAAAAATTTAATTTTATGTAAATTTTGTTAAATGATTTTTTATGGATTTGGAAATTCTTTTTATGTTTTAAAAAAAATGAATTAAAAAGAATTTAAAAAAAAATATTAAAAAAAAAAATAAATAAATAAAAATATATATATATAAATTTGGTACCTACTACCGATGGTAACAATGCTACTGTGCGGTAGCATGGGCTACCATGCCAGGGCCAAAACTTTAATGTTTTTTTTTTTTTTTTTAATTATTCTTTTACCCTATGCGTATTGCGAAGTGGTTATTGTGGGTTTCGTGCCCAGAGTTTTGGTAAACAAAATAATTTATGTGTTAAATTATATGATATATATGTGTGTGTGTGTGTGTGTGTGTGTGTGTGTGTGTGTGTGTGTGTGTGTGTGTGTGTGTGTGTGTGTGTGTGTGTATTTATATATTAGATGTGTTTTCTTTATGGTGGTTATTATATTATTTTAACTATTATTTAAATACTGATTATGAGTTGATATATATATTTGTAATATAATTATGAGTATATTATATATATACAATGTATATATAGCTATGCATACAATTATATGTATATATATATATATATTTATATACATATATGTATTTATATATATTTATATATTAGATGTGTTTTCTTTATGGTGGTTATTATATTATTTTAACTGTTATTTAAATACTGATTATGAGTTGATATATATATTTGTAATATAATTATGAGTATATTATATATATACAATGTATATATAGCTATGCATACAATTATATGTATATATATATATATACATATATGTATTTATATATATTTATATATTAGATGTGTTTTCTTTATGGTGGTTATTATATTATTTTAACTATTATTTAAATACTAATTATGAGTTGATATATATATATGTAATATATATATATATATATATATATATATATATATATATATATATATATATATATATATATATATATATATATATATATATATATATATATACAATGCATATATATAGCTATGCATACAATTATATTATAGTTATAAAATCAGTTTATAGTTTGAATGTTTCAGAAAAGCTTATAATTTTTAGAATTGATAATTTTGAAAATACATTAGGAGAATTATTTCTATTTAACTTTATTGGACAAAGGACAAGATGGATGTGTTTGTATTAATATAGTTGTATTTCTTTATTTTCTGGAAAATCTTTATTTGCAGATATTGTGTAAATGGTGTTTGCAGTCAAGCTTAATTTCATTGCAATTCTGGTTGAATTGTCATTGTGTCTTATGTTATTATTTCTCCTTGGTCAGGTGTTGTTGTATAACCTCATTGATATGAACCATTGTGTGTTTTGTCCAAATGGTCAATCTTGGGTTAGAGATTGTGTATCCTTCACCTATGCTTTGTCAGGAATGGGTATGGTTGTCCATTTTGCCATAGAGTTCTCGTAGAGAGACCTTTCATGTTAGTGTCCTATGAGAGAGAGTGGCTTTCAAGTGGGGGTCATGCCTGAAGTGGATGATAGGATAACCCATCGAAAGTAAGTTAAAAAGTGATAACCTAATAATTGATTAGGGGGTGGGTAGAATAAATATTAATTAAGATAATGTACCTCGTGCATAGGTGAGTGCTTGTATAGGGCTCATAATGTTACGAGAAGGCTTGGAATGGCAAACTTACCACCTTGTCTTCACAAAAGGATTGGTAGGGTCTGCATGAGACTTAGTTGGAACCGGAGGCTCGAGAGAGGTTACCAAGAGAAACCCAGGATGGTGGCCAGGACCTATGGAGGCTGTACCATGGTATACACCGTAAGACATGCGATGACACTCTCTCCTTAGAGTCACTATTGTTTTGTGAGTTGAGTCATATGGATTTTTGCGGAGTCTTGTAGTCCTTTCGTACGTGTCTTACTTTGCTTGCTTGTGGGTTTTCTACTATCTCCTAGCACGGTGGGGTAGTTCCATTTCAGGATCACATGGTTAGGTGGTAGTGCCACTTCCCATCAGATGTTCTGGATTGTATCTTTAGGTGAGGAAAGGCTTCGCTGGTATTTCTTGGTTCGTGGTTCATGTACCAGCTCTTGTTCGAGATCATTGTTCAGTTGAGACCTTGTGGTCATTATATCAGACATTTATGTAACCTTGATATTGTAACTTTGTAATCTGTGGCATTATTGGAAGCCATGCATTTATGGATATTGTAATAGTATGTCAGTGGAATGAATGTTATTTCTTTGATCTTATGTTTAAATGTTTTATGGAAATTGGATACAATGGAATACTTTTATTTCTTCATTATGGAATTTAGATGTATGTGTAGTTTTAAACTTAAGCATTTAATTTATCAAATTTAATGGACAAATTGGATTAACTGTGGTGTTAATATAATCTATGAATTAATCTTCATTGGTAACCCTTAGGAAATCATATGTTAGACTTCCACTGTGTTATTAAACGTGCAATGTTATAGTTAGTGCACTTAGTCTTTAAAAAAAATAAAAATTATTTCACCCTTTAGTTGCCTAGTTGTGTTGTTTTCCTTTAGGGTTCCTAGTGGGGCATTACAACCTTGCCCGATGTAACTGTCGCATCACCATGACATCGACCAAGAAAATGTTAACCGCGAGCAAGCTTTTCCATCAAACGCAAAAAGGCAACATCATCCACGTCATCGTCGCGGCAAATACCTCCATGTCATCTGTGGGTCCCAGGCATGTCGGTCTCATGGACATTTCAAACATGAATGGTATGCCTTCAACATCATGTAAAGGCATGCCGTTTTGGAGCTAGAATAGCTACAGCCTTCGAAAAGAGCGTGATCTTTACACCTTTTAGGAAATTATTGGATTTTCTTGTTATACATATTCTCCTAGATCCAAAAAGATGTTAGTTGCGTATGATACCATATAGAAGTGAACTGTTGTGCACTTGCAAAATGTTGATGAAAGTTGTTATGGAATGAAGCTTAAAGATATGAATTGGGTGTTTACTTAAGGTACTGTAAGTGCTTGTGTGGGGCACTGGCTATGCAGTGAACAAAATGGCCCACCCCATGCCATGCCTTCTCCATGCCCCCCATGTCATGTGTACGGTTTGATTGGACGTGGTGGCTCTTTCTTTCATGAAAATCACATCAGTACTTGGAGTCACTTTGTCCCTGCAGTCCGTTCAGCTTCTTTCCCCCATAAAATAAATTAAATGCTTTGTTTTGGTTTTTTTGGAATTTTTTTTTTCAAATCATTTTCATTCTAACTTGTATCTTTTACAGTAAAATTATAAATAATATAAATAATTTAAAGATATGTATAAAAAAAATTTATAATATTTTTTAAAGATATAAATCATAAAATTATTTAATAAAGAAAAAAAAAATCAGTTTAAGAGATTTTTTTTAGGGTTGAAATTAAAAAAAATTACTTTAATTTGTTTTTAATAAATTAAAGATATTAAAAAATTTAAATATAAATTTATTATTTTTTTGAAATAATAAAATTATTTTAACTTGTCGTAACTTATTATCTTAAAACATATTAAATATTAAATTATAACAATGTTATTTTTTTTGGATATTTAAAAATTATTTTAACTTGTCATAAATTTATTTTAATTTGTGGTAACTTATTGTCTTGAAATACATTAAATATAAAATTATAATAATTAAAACTATAAAAAATTGTTGTAAATTAAAATAAATGATTATTATCATTTATTTTTTTAATTCTTTATCATTATAATTTTTATTGAAAACATTATGAATACAATACAAATAAATGATTTTTATCCTTTTTTAATATTTTTTTTATTAATTTTTTTAATAAAAATTATATTCTTTATTAATTAATTTTAATTAATGAGGAAGATTCCTCTAGGGTTTGGAATGAATCTTGTTAATCTTTGGAGATCCTAAAATAGTATAAATATAATTGATATCTACATAATTATGTTAGAATATAAATTATTGAAAAGAAAAACCTATAATGGATTAATACTTTTTCATCTTAATTGTTAACCCAAACCCTTAGGGAGACATGGACACTAACCCTAGCGATATTTCTAACCATAACCCTAAATATTAATCTTAATCATAAAACTAACCCTAACCCTAATCCTCTAAGCCTAACCTCAATCATAATGTAAATCCTAACCCTAACCATAACCATATTCCTTCCTCTAAGGTTTGGAATGAATCTTATTAATCTTTGGAGATCCCTAAAATGGTAGAAATATAATTGATATCTACATAATTATATCACAAAATAAATTATTGAAAAGAAAAATCTATAATGGATTAATACTTCTTCATCCTAATTCCTAACCCTAACCCTAACCATGACATCAACACTAACCCTAGCCATAATCTTAGCTATAACCCTAAATCCTAAGCTTAATCATAAAACTAATCCTAACCCTAATCATCTAAGCCTAACCTCTACCATAATGTAAATCCTAACCCTAACCATAACCATATTCCTAACCATAATCCCAAGTTGCTAGTCTAACAATAATCATAACCCTAACCCTAACCATGTTGTAAATCCTTATTGTAGCCATGATGTAAAACCTAACCATAACCTCCTAACCCTAACCATAAGACTAACATTAAAATTATACAAATTATTATAATTAAAATAAATGATTGTTATGTTTTTTTATATTATTTTTATTAATTATTTTGATTATTATAGTTTTTATTTTTACTACAAAATTATTATATTATATTGACAATATAAAGTACTAATCTTGTAAAAAACAAAAACTATAATAATAAAAAATAATTAATAAAGAATAATATAAAAAAAATAACAATCATTTATTTTAATTTATAATAATTTGTATAATTTTAAATGTTATAATTTAATATTTTTTTAAGATAATAAGTTACGACAAATAAAAATAATTTAATTATTTCAAAAAAACAATAAATTTATATTTAAATTTTTTAATATCTTTAATTTATTAAAAATAAATTAAATTAATTTTTTTTAAAGTAAATAAATAATTTTATTGTAAAAGATACAAGTTAGAATGAAAATGATTTGAAACCAAAAAAAATTCCAGAAAAACAAAAAACAAAGCATTTAATTTGTTTTACGGGGAAAGAGAGATGTGCATGAAAGAAAGAGACACCACGTCCAATCAAATGTGGGGGCATGGAGAAGGCATGGCATGGGACGACCATTTTGTCCACTGCGTAGGCAGTGCCCTTGTGTGGCAGATGTGGGCCCATTTCTGTCGCTGTCTTGTCCATTCCCATTAATTTCAAATTTCAAATTTCAAATCTAAACTATTCCCAAGCAAAAGTCTTACGACAAGACATTTATTAGTGGTAGACCATTAATTTGAAGCAATGCATTTGAAGCATAACATGTCTGCAAACAGTAAATATAATGACTTTTTGTCCTTTCTAATCTATTTGTTTGTGTATGATTTGTGTATTTATTTGATTACAAATTTTAAAACATGCCATATATTTTTCATTGATTAAATTTTAATTGAATATAATTTATTTAAATTTTATGATTATTTTAATGCATTACTCTTAATAATTTGTAACTTATATATATATATATATATATTTCACTTCTTTAAACCATATCAAATTACATTTTAAAGTTAGAATATGAAAATTTAAAACAATTATTTTTTTATGGTAGTTTTATTAAATTTTTAATATTAAATTTAAAAATAAATTATTTCTAATCTTCATTCTAGTATCAAAATAAAATCATATAAGAGTAACCTGTGAACATAGCTCCTTTTTTTAAAATGGCAACGCACAGGAGGTTAGGTCTGCAACCAAGAGAGTTCAAAGATCTTCAACCAAAAGATCGGCCCAAGTACCATGCAAATCTAGGATTCCACTCATGGTCAAATCCTAAGTGGGTTTGGGAGGATCATAACAAATCCCTTGTTTCATATCCAGTTAGAAGAGAAAGTGACAGATGGAGTAAGGATACTCGGTGGCAAAGAAATGATTTTCGAGGAAACCCCAGTAATCGCAATAACAGTCAACCAAGAGCAACGTTGGATTGGCAGACAGTGTGTGACAAGAAGTGGAGTTCGAAGAAGATCCCAAGAATGGAGATACTGAATAAGGTAAAACCTAATCTGTCAGAAGCCCAAAAATTATCCTTTTTTTCTGGACAATAAAAGTTGGAATGATTCAGTTGCATTCTTAAGGGAAGTGGGATTTTTCATGAAAAGGATTGGGGACCGGCCAACTTTTAGTCGTGTGAAGAAATGGTGTGAGGAGAACTGGTCTTTTAAGGTAGATATAAAGACAATGCCTAACAGCTTCTTTCTGGTAGTGACAGAGGAAAACAAGGACAAGAACTGGGTTGTTAATAATGGACCATTTTTCATGGGAGGCAAAGGTCTGTATGTGAGAGATTGGGAGCCAAAATTCAACCCTATCAATGTTCCTTTGGAAGAAGTACCCATTTGGCTATGCCTTTACAATCTCCTGAGGGAGTACTGGAACGAAGAGACTTTTTCAGACGATTGGGAATAAGCTAGGGTTTTATATCAAATCAAATGAGGCTATTGAGAAAAAAACACTTCAATATGCACACAAGAATTTGTATTGGGTGGAAACCTCACTTTCCTTTGCCTTCATTGTTAGAGATAAACACAAATGTAGAATGATGGTTACAATAGATTGAGGTTGAACACCAATTGGAAAGGTGTATCATGTGTAACAAGGATGGACATTCGGAGGAGGTGTGTTTGATTAGACCCAAGGGTAAGTCATTGGAGTCCTCATTGGAAGGGAAAGTGGTGAAATTTGTGAACAAAGAGAATGAGAAGAGGCAGGCATAGGCTTTGAATAATGGGGCTTCTCCTTGTTAGATAGTTCAAATAACTTGAAGACAACTGAGAGGGGGGTGAATTAGTTTTCAATAGATTACCAGAGCCCAAAAGAATAATACTGGGATGCATAAACCAAATACCGAAATAGTAGATATACCAATTGAGCTCAACCAATACTCAGAGAATAAATACCATCCACAACACACCAAGATTTGTACGTGGAAAACCCTGTAAGGGAAAAACCATGGTGGGAAGCCTGCCGATAGTCAGATAATACTTCTCCAACAAGTATGTGATTACAATTGAGGGGGTTGTACTTGCAGGAAGGCCAACAACCTAGAGCATATTGTTCATCACAAAAGGAGCCTCATTAACTACATAGAAATCTAGACAACAATTCAGAAGAATGAATGAACTGCAATGATAGTATCTCATATGCCTGAGTACAGTTTCGGTTAAGCTCAATACCAGAGGACTAAATCCTCTTACATAAACCCAACTCGATCTCCAATGATCGACCAAATCCTCTTCCTAAATGATTATTACATTATTCACACAGATAATCTCATAATCTCATAAACCTTATATATGATCTACAATGAGATCTTACATCTATATATATAAACCCTCGACCACAAACAACAAGGTCGACCACCAAACAATAAAATAATTACATAATTACAAAACATGTCGGCCAAAGACCAAACAAATAATATTCAGCCCATAAGACATCTCAGAAACATATCGAGAAGTCCAATCCACACATTACGTTAAGTCGGTCCATAACCTAGATAAACTGACACCCAATTTGGGTCCATACACACTAAGGAAATGATCTCACTCAACCAAGTCTCGAACATGATCACGATCAGCATCTTGAAACTTCACTCGAAGTTGCACCAACATGACTTATGCATATCACCAAAGATCTTCAACAATGCTCTGCTGGTGAAACCCTTGCCGGATTAACAAACTAAGCTTGCCAGCATCCTAGAAAGTATCTGATCACCAAATCAAAACCATATGACTGAGAATGAATTAGCATAAGTAAGCCAATTCCATAAGCCAAACATACCAGAGCATACCAGATCATCATGATCTAATCCAACCAGAAACCAAACAACCTATCGGGATCAGAAGGATACCAGTAAAGCAAACAAAATAGCTAGTGTTGATATCAATGGCAAAACATCAATGCAACACATAATCAATTCCACCAAATTTCCAACACTCCTTCTATGGTGGTAGTTCAGGATACTAGCGTAAATGAAGAAAATATAGGGATTGAACACAGGGTAGTTGCAAGTGGTGTAAATAAGATTACAAGTCAGATTGAAGTTGCTAACCTGGCGGAAGAGGCTTTAAATACACTTGAGGTTGTTATGGAGGCTTTGGATGTGGGATTCAAAAGATCTCAGAAGGAGTTGAATATAGATGAAGATGCTCAACTAGAACAGACTATTTGAGATAACATGAATAGTGAAAAAAGGATAGGTTGTGAAGAAGATATTATTGATAGTTGAACCATAAATCAAATAGATTCATAGCTTCTAAAAGCTACTCTATGGGACAAGAAATATCAGGGTGGGAAGCCAAATAGGGTCTGGATTGCTTTGGCAGGGAATGCAAAAGGACAATGCAAACTTACAGTAGTAAAGGGGGGTCCCCTTCCTAAAGAGAAATGAAAATCATAAGTTGGAATGTTAGGGGTTGCAATGCCCTTGACAAGAGATGTCTGATCAAGCGTGGCCTTGAAAAAATGAAACCTGATTTGGTATGTTTATAGGAAATAAAAATGAGTCTAGAGGATGGTGAAGGGCTAATGATAATGATGAGGTCTGGGGCAGGGGTTTTTTTGAGTGTAGTAGGTCCTAAGGGTGGAATTGGTATCTTATGGAATCTTGTTTTGGTTAAGGTGGAAGAGCTCATCCATTCTCAATAATGACAGTTGTGTAAAATCCAATCCTATAGTCTCAACTATGTTTTTTTCTTATTAATGTGTATGACCTGATGAAATATAACATGCAATTGGAGATATGGAAGAAATTATCATTGATTTTGAGTGATTTGTCATAGGAATTGGTGATCCTAGGATATTAAAATATTTGAAGGGAACAACAGACTATGGGTTATGGTATTTGAAGGATATTCAGATATTTGAAAGGAACAATAGATTATAGGTTATGGTATCTGAAGGATGATGATTTCTGATTATGTGCCTATACGGACTCAGATTGGGCAGGAGATGTTGATGACTGGAAGAGCTCTACAGGTGGTGCATTCTTTCTTGGGAATAAATTAGTCTCATGGCCTAACAAAAAACAATCATGCACTTCATTATCTACTACTAAAGCTAAATATGTAGCTGCTATAACAAATTGTACTAAGATCTTATGGATGAAGCAAATGTTGAAGGATATAAGGGTAATTTATGATGAGCCTATTCTTATTCAGTATGATAATAAAATTTCTATTGATATGTCAAAGAATCCTATATTTCATTTTAAATAAAAGCATATATCTATAAGATATAATTTCTTAAAAGAAAATGTTGAAACAAAGGAAGTCAGATTGGTATATGTGCCCACTCAAGAACAAATTGCAGATATTCTAACAAAACCACTGCCTAAAGATACATTTGAATATCTCAGAAATCAATTGGGGGTCACCACCCCTCCAGAAGAGACTTAAAGATACAGAGATGCATCAATCTGGTTACCTTATCAAAAATATCTTCTAATCTAGGTTGATGAGATGGTGCTACTACTCAAGGGGAGTAGTTAGTTGATTGGCCCTTTGTCATCAATGTCAAAGGGAGAGAGATCTCCCTGTGAAAAATAGATAATAATATTCCAGTTTGGGGGAGAGAATTTTGTTGTTCATCCTTGGGGAAGACTATTTGGGGGAGTAGTTAGCTGATTGGTTCAATACCTTGGCATCAACCCTTCAACATTGATATCAATGGGGGAGAGATGTCCATGTGAAAAATAGGAAAACATACTCCAATATGGGGGAGAGATATTTCAAAAAGTGAGAACTAGATATATCAGATCAGTTAGAGATCAATTAGTTTTTTTGCTATTATCTTGGGAGATATTTTTGTTTGAGAGTTTAATTTTGACTACTAACATTTCTTGGTTTTTGGGAGAGAGTTTCTTGGAGATTGTTGGCATTCCTTGGCACTTGGATGTTTTTCACATTCAGTGTTGCTATCAATGCCTAAGGGTGAGATTGTTGGCAATATCCAAGAATTGATTATTTGATGTCATTGATGTCAACACTTCTGTAGTTGGTTGTTGACCTGCTCCAGTTGGACATGGTTTTGGCAAAGGCTATTAGAGATTCTGCTATGATATGTTCAAATTATTGGATTTGGTTTTGGAAGGATATTCATGATGGTTATATGTATGTTATATTCATTTGGTGCATGATTTGGTCATCCATAAGCTATTGATTATGTTCTAGATTACCGGTTGATGTTCTTGGTCCCGGTGTTATTTGATGAAATGGTTAAGTGGTTTTGATGTGGCTTCTAGAAATGGGTCTTAACATGCTAAAAGTGGTATTGATTGTTACTACTTATCAAGTTGCCATTAGTTTTATATTCAAATTCATACTATACATTCTAGTTGGTTAGTACTATACAGAGAAGTCGGTATGCACAGTCTAGTCGGTTACAGAAGAAAGCCGTTACAGAACTTAGTATTCACTGAGCTGTCTACCAAGTATGTTTTTGAGACTACCGAGTAGTAAAGATGACACACCTAGTTGATATTCACCAAGTGAAATGTGTTACCACATACATTGAACCTGGACATGCATATGAAAACATGTTACAAGATCAAGGCACATCTAATTGTTATTACATTGGAAATTGCACCAGAAGATTGTGTATGATTATAAGGACAATCTAACCAATGAAATATTTTGTATAGTTATTCATTTGAGGAATCTTGTTTGTAAGATCAAAGCAATGAATTGGATCACCGTTTTAAGAGATCTATTTATACAGCATGAGTTAAGAGCAAGGTGTGTGCATGTATGTATGAAGGAAGACTGTTACAGAGACACAAAGGTCACTGAGAAGGTTTTTAGAGAATAGTTGAAGAACATAGTAAATAGAAGGGTTTACTAAGTTACTATATGGGTTACTGAGGTATGCTATAAGCAAGGTAATCTTATTCTGAGCACATAGAATTTGCTAGAACATTTCAGATGTAAAGTTGTAGATATTTGTAATGATTTTATTGTAATATTATGAAGTTGAAAGAGAAACCTTTAACAAGGTAAAAGACTCTAACCAAGTCTATAAATTGTAAAGCCTCTAACCAGGTGCAGCATTTAGAATAAATGTTGTAAAATCCTTTAGCAAGGTAGATCTAATAGATCTTGATACTCCTAACAGGGTAAGCTATCAGAAATAGCTAAATGTAGCTCTAACTGAGCATCTTTATTATTGCAGTAGTGAAGTTGTGGGTGCTATCCCCACTGCAGTTTTTCTCTCTAACCAAGAGTTTCTGCGTAACCAAAATGTATGTGTTATGGAGTGAATCATGTATGATTGCTACCTATTTGTTTTAACTTTATTTTATGTTACTGCACTATTCGGTTTATGCATAATAGTAAAGTTACTATTCAAGAAAAGTTTTGAAGTACTGATTCACCCCTCCCCTCTCAATACATTAGCTTTCCATATTGGGCCTAACAATTGGTATCAGAGCTACAATCTTGGAAAAGGGTTTAACTACCTAAAGAGAAAGATCTTATCAATGGAAGGCTATAAACAATCTCAGAGGATTGTATATCTACAAGAAGAGCTGGATCATGCAAATCAAGTGATTGTAGACATGCAAAAATCTCTGAAAGTAAGAAGAAGATTATCTGATGACTTGCAGGATTCTCAAGAGTTAGTGGAACAAATTGAGACATCATCTGAGAATAGTATATCTAAAGAAACTGAAGAAATGATTGGAGCATTGAAAGAAAAGAACAAAGCATTGGCTGATCAACTAAAAACAATGAAAAGAGAACATGAACATTTCAGTACACAGATGACTGAAAATCTAGATGCATTGAGGACAACTAAGGATAAAGCAAGAGATCTACAAATAGAGAAACAATAACTTGAAGTCTTGGTATCTGATAAGAATGATGAAATCATAAGGTTGACTGGGATTCAACAAAATATGATAGATCAACTAGGCTATGCACATCATGAAGCAATTCTGAAGAATGATGAAAATCAAGAATTGAAACTTGAAGTATCAAGGTTGACTGATGAACTTGAAACAGAGAAAAAATCCAAAGAAACATTGAAGAAGAGTTATGAAGCATCAAAGATGTTGGATGAGCAACTGAATACAAGAAGACCCAACAAAGATGCAGGTCTCGGTTACAAAGGAAAAGACTCTATCGAGAAAGGAATTCATACTACTGAGAAAGGAGAATCATCAAAGAAAGCTAGAAACAGGAATAAAATCAAAAGGAAGAAGCCTATTTGCTACTACTGTGGAAATCAAGGTCATACTGCCAACATATGCAAGATCAAAAAGGGTAAGCAACCGAATATCACTAAGTCAAATGAGTATTGTTACAATTGCAATAAATATGGTCACACATCTAATCAATGTAGGACAAAGTCTGTTAACAACTATCAGAAGGAAAAATTTAAAGGGTTTTGTAAAAACTGCAATAGATATGGACATAGTACTGAGAAGTGTTGGTTTAAGCAAAAGAATCACATGTGGTTTGCACACTGAGCAAACACTAGAGGTTACCGAACCAACACAAATCCTTATCGACAATATGCAACAGTACCATGGGATTACAATACAAGGATATGGTGCAAATGTTGTGGAAGATATGGACATATAAGTGCCAACTATTTTATAAGATTTGGAATGAACAACTGAAGATCATGGAGAAATCCTAGTATGGCATATTTTCATTGTCACAAAGTTGGACATTTAGCTGGAGATTGCAGAGATAAACCTAGAGGAGACACTGAAGAGATAAAAGAAAAATTCAAGATGATTTGGAAAAAGAAGGAAATCATGTGAGATGAAGAAAGCACCTTATCTACTGAGTTAGGTGCACCTATTCCAAATTAATCAGTAAAGGTATGAAGGGATTGCATTCTCTAAAGGTTAAATCATAACAGTTCTTATTCTATTATGTACTAAATTCAAAATATGCATAGTTAATATGTATTAGTAAGTTTGAAATTCTATCAAAAGTACTTTACAGAAAACCTGTCAAGTCGATAAACAAGGAAATTTGGTTACTCGGTTAAAATGAAAGAAAAGAGAGTAAATCGGTTAAAGGTAAACCAAGTGCATTTAATGTTTTGACCTAACCCGCACAGAGCCCGATAAGGTATTTTTTGTACTTAAAGGTATTTTCACAGTCATTTTCATTCACCAAGTTTTCAAGAGAGAAGACCAGAGCGAATCAAGGCGATCAAAACTTCATTCAAAGCGAATCCAAGGTATTTACATCAAATCTCATCACTGTTAAGCTAGTTTTCTGATCTTGTCAAATTGCTACTATCTATTGAGTGTGAATCGTTTGTCATTTGTAAACCATCAAACCCTAAGGATATTTTGCTAAGTTTTATCTAAAATTTACAAATGGCACCTAAGATCCAAGATCCTGTAGTTGTCAAGAATGTGGAGAAGCCATCTCTGAAATAAACTTTGACTCCTAAAGTCGCCTCTGAACTGGATGACAAAACTGCCTTTTCACTCATCCCAGATCGAGTCTTGTTAGTTGAAGATGTTAGATTCTTCACCAAATGCCATGTTGAAGAACTCGGTCATGTTGAGATTAGTGACACATATGATGAGCTATGTACTGATGGAAAAATGGATAGAAAGTTTGAGCATATCAAAATCAAGGGATTAACTAAAGCCCTAGCCTATCCTCATGTATTCAAACCCTAGTGGGTTAAGTTTGTTTTAAGTAGAGTTCATGATGATTTTATGTGGCTAGAAGAGCAACCATTCAAAATCACTAAGGAAATCATTCATGTGATCACCGGATATCCTATCTATGACCATGCACGAGCACATAAAATGATATCACAGAAGGAGTTAATCAATTTAACCGGAGTAGAAACTAATTACCAAGGATTGAAACTGAATAATGTCACTGATGCAGAACTTAAATTTGCAATTAGAGTAATTGGTTATTGTTTCTTCCAATCAGAAAGGGAAAACAGTGTACCATGTGCCGCAGTTGACTTAGCCTACAAAATAGTGAAAAAGGGAATGAAAGTAGATTTATGTGAAGTGTTATTGAAGAACTTGTTTGAGAACCTAAACACAATAAGGAAGCCGAAAAAGAACAACTCGGAAAACACACTGAAGTTTGGTTCACTTCTTGTATGCATGTTTTTCTACTTTGAGAAGTTCGTTCTCTCAGTCGGTAAAGTAGTTTGGGAGCTACACCGACCTATCACCCATCAAATTAATGACTTTATCAAGAAATTGGGAGATAATTTTAATGATATCATGGATGACTACTTCAGCAAATTTCAAGAAAAGATGCACAACAGGTACAGGATTCCACAACAGCTGGTAGAGAAATATAACGATAATATATGTTTTGAGGTAGACACCGATTACTACTATGTGAATGCTGTAGAACCAAGGACTCAATCTTTGCCACCAATGGGTTATGAGATTGACTATGATATCACACAACAGCAAATTGATGCATATCTTACACTGCCGAGGCATGCTACTAAACTGAGATATGGAACTTATGAAGAAGTTAAGGAAAAGGTGAAAATGAGCATTGTAGTACCTAAACCTACAAGAAAGGCTACAAAGATGATAAAGGTTTTATTTGAGAAATTCGGAGAAGAATCCTCCTATACACCTGTCAAAGGCACTCTTGCCATTACCGAAGAGGAATCTGAAGCTCGAGGCAGCAAAAACATTGAGTACCGAGTTGCCCAAGGGAAAAGTTTTGAAAAGAAAGAAATTGGACACTACAAAGGCCCTACCGACTCCACCAACAAAGAGACCCAACACTAGAGCATCAGCTGCATCACCGAGTAAGAAACAAAAGAATGTTACTATTCCCAAGGTAACCAAAACCTACAAGAAATCTACTCGGAGACTCATTCTGGCAAAAAAGTCTAGTGATACAGAATTTGATGATGCAAACAAATTTCAGATTGTAAAAAGCAAGAAGGTAAATATTCATAGTGTTGAAAACTTTTGTGCCAATCTTAAAGAATATGGTGGATTTGCAGGATTTAGGTATGTCAAGTATGAGACTAGGAATAATGATGAGAAGTGACAAATTGAAGAAGTTGTCATCTGCACACTTCTAAAGTTTCGGCTAGCTCCATTAGAACTAGTAAAGTCACTTCCGAGTGAATTGTACTTGCATATTGATAACAGGTGGAAATATGCAATGGACTTAGAGAAACAAATTAGAGAAAGAAGTCTAGTCCATCTATTTCCTAATATGTCTGTAGCAGAAATAAAGGAGCATTTGACAACCTACAATTCTAAATTTCTTGTCAAACAGAGAGCCTTAAAATTAATGAATGGGCTATACATTTGAAGAGGGGAAAACAGATTTGAAAGTCAAATGATCAAAACATAATGAAATAAACATGCAGAATGCTAAAATATCATTAAAAGACCATTTCACCTTGCTATTTTACCTTCTCCTTCGGATTGAGCTTGATGAAGTGAAGGCGCCCCTTGATAATACTCCACTTGATGTACTCCTTTGATTGTTGGATATGGATGGCTCTCCAATGTTGTGCACAAATGGAATGAATTTGAAAAATGATAAGGATAAGATGATCAAGTTGCCAAGATAATTTCCTGGGCTCAAAAGGGCAGCATAAGCTTACTGGATTTCAAGATGATTTGAATGAAGGGATGGAGCCCTATTTTATAGGAAGAGGAGAGGAAAAAAAATGGCTAGGATGAATTCAAGATGAAGGGCTAAGATTTACTTGTGAGCTCACACAAGGTCCAAGAGAGGGTGTGGAGACCAAGAAATATGCCTTAAAGGCATTTTGTATCTCCACACTCCACAAGATGCATTGGAGGAATTAAAAATTCTCCAAAAAAGAATATCATGGGGATTGGAAGAATAAAAAGGAATTAAAAATTCCTTGGGAGAGGGGATGCTAGAGGAATGTGTGATTTCAAAAATCTTACATTCACCTAAGAAAAAGAGCATTTAAAGCTAGTGGCTAGATGAAAAAGACAAAGAGTTGATTTTGTGGCTAATCATGATGATTAACCATTAACGACTCATTAGGAGGGGGATTAGAGGAAATGTTAGGTGGGATTAATATTTGTAGGAGAATTTGACTAGGAGAGAGAATGAGTGGAGGGAATAAAAAATTAGAAGAATAATGTTAAGTGAGTTTAGGGAGTTTCTAGAAGAATGAATTAAGAAGATGATTTGTAGGAATCATGTAGGTTAAGTAATTAATTGAAATTAATTAGCTAAGAGGAAGATTTGTGAGGATCTGATTTTTTAGAAGAATAAAGAAAGGGATTGATTTATTAAATAAATCAATCACATGCTATAGTGACAATATTAATTAAATTTAATTAATATTGAGAGGAATTTGAATTAACATAATTAATTAATTAATTATGCGAGGAATTAAAAATAATTAAAATAATTATTTTTAAGTGTCTACATTTTGCCCCTCTTTGAAGCGAGGTGTGATGACACATTGATTCAAAGAATAATCTTGTTTTGATGCTGATATTGGTTTGATAGGGTGCCCTGGCTTTTGATTGATAGATTATGGTATGGTGATGCCCCCTCGGGAGATCAATTGAGGTATTTGATCTTTGGAGTTTTGCAAAATTGATATCTCGATAAATTTGATTTGATTCAATTGATAAGATCTAGATTCAATCTGGTTTCAAGAAGAATTCATCCTGTATAAGACAAAGATGATCAAAGTGTCTGGTTTCAGGAAGGATTCATCCTGTATAAGACATGATTGATCACAATATCTGGTTTCAGGAAGGATTCATCCTATATAAGACATGATCGAAGTGTCTGGTTTTAGGAAGGATACATCTTGTATAAGACATGACTGATCACAACGTCTGGTTTCAAGAAGGATTCATCCTATATAAGACATGATCAGATCACAACGTCTAGTTTTAGGAAGGATTCATCTTGTATAAGACATGATTGATCATAATGTCTAGTTTTAGGAAGGATTCATCCTGTATAAGACATGATCAGATCACAACGTCTGGTTTCAGGAAGGATTTATCCTGTATAAGACATGATTGATCACAACGTCTGGTTTCAGGAAGGATTCATCCTGTATAAGACATGATCGGATCACAACGTCTGGTTTCAGGAAGGATTCATCCTGTATAAGACATGATTGATCACAACATCTAGTTTTAGGAAGGATTCATCCTATATAAGACATGATCAGATCACAACGTCTGGTTTCAGGAAGGATACATCCTGTATAAGACATGAATCAGAATCATAATTGATTATGTGAGGAAAAAAAAATAGAGGAAGAAAAATTAAGGTGGAAGGGATAGATGAGGAACAAATATGAAGCAGTCGTGAGGTATTTGGAAAGAAGAATATGAGATACGAGACCGCAGAGGAAAATGGGGGCAATTGAGAACTCCATCAGATTATTGAGTTTAGGATTTGATGGAATGATGGTGAGATTTTGTGCACAACAAATGTGGAGAGCCAACCTAGTTTGATATTGCCCCGAGTGACTTGCACCATTGATTATAGAAATCAGGATGCCATGAGAAACGCAAGGCGTGGACTGACTCTGTAGACAAATGGGAATTTCTTGCACACAACAATGCAAGTGTTAAGAAACACTAATACAAAATTGTGGGTTCATGCAAGGAAACCCTCAAACACACCGATACCTCTTGTACACGAGAAGGTAAGTGTTGATAAACACTAGTACCAAGTCGCCAATTTATACAAGAAAGATCCAAAATATGCCATACTATGAAATATGCCCCAGTATGCACCTATCATAACATACTTGGATATGGAAGAACCCAGGCAGTCGTAGGGCAAAAGATACAAGCCTATATGAAAAGATCTAACAAAATCTAACAAGTCTCTTCCTTGTGACCACATGATACCTCTTGCCAAGAGTAGAACTAGGATGGACTTGGGATTGTTTCTCAAGACTTCTTGAAGCTTACACACAGAGGCATAAAATCTCAGTTTCAATGGGACATTCCTAGTTCATGACTCGGGCGAAGACTTCATCATCATATGCATGTTTTATTGGGAGGCGGAAAAGAAGGAATGTTGCACATGGGTGGGCTGGATGGTAGATGATTTGTAGTATCAACATGATAGACAGTGGATCTAGTTATTTACCTTGGTGTCTGCATAGAGGTTTTCACCAAGGTACTTGTCCATAGCGCCACCAAGTGGTTTTCACTAATGGAAATTTTTTTTATTTTTTATTTTTTAATAATCTTTTTTATTTGATTTTTTAATTTTTTTGTGTCATAAGGTGCCTATTTGCTAGGTTTTCACCAAAGTGATGATTTTTTCAGGATCTTTTTCTCATCATTTTTTAAAAAAAAATTTCTTGAATTTTTTTTTTGACAATTTAAGACTTTCTAAGGACTAAGCATAAAATCTTTTGAGGTGCATGATATTCATTGGATCATCCAAAGGATCGCCTTTTGGAGTAGCCAACTAATAAGCTCCTGATCCATATTTTGCAATGACTACATATGGTCCAAGCTAATTAGGCTCGAACTTGCCTTTCTTTTCTCTTTCTTGTAGATTTTTCTGATTTTCCATGAGGACAAGATCACCAACTTGGAATTCTCGGGTTCTGACTTTTTTATGATAACTCATGTGCAGACAGTTTTGATATACCCGAAGATGATTCAAGGCCTTGAGGTGCCTTTCATCTAACAATTCTAGCTCTTGTAAGCGGGCAATTCTGTATTCTTCCTCTGGTAGGATGTTTTGTAGCGATACCCTTAGAGAGGAGATCTTGATCTCAAGGGGAAGGATGACTTTGGAACCAAATACTAGGGAATAAGGAGTGACACATGTGGGGGTGCAGATGGAGGTGCGGTAGGCCCACAATGCAGGATGGATTTGGAGGTGCCAATCACGGCCCGCTTCATTGACTGTCTTTTTCAGGATTTTTATTAAGGTTTTATTAGAAGCCTCAGCTTGGCCATTACCTTGGGGGTTATATGGTGTGGAGAAGCAGTGTTGGATGTTGAATTTTTGGCAGAGTTCTTTGACATCCTGGTTCTTAAATTGTTTACCATTATTTGTGATGATAACTTTTGGGATGCCATATTAGCATATTAGGTAGTTCGGAATGAATTTGGATATTTGCTTGTCGGTGGTGAAAGTAAGAGAGATAGCCTCTACCCACTTGGTGAAGTATTCAGTGGTGGTGATAATGAATTTATGTCCATTAGAAGATGAAGGGTGGATTTTCCCAATGAGATCAAGCCCCCACTACGAGAACGACCATGGTGTAATGAATGGCTGCAATTCTTGTGATGGTGCATGAATTTTGTCACCATGCTGCTGGCAAGGGATGCATTTCTTCACATAATTGTATGCATCCTCTTCCATTTTAGGCCAATAGTATCTTGTTCTCAAAAAATTTTTAGCCAATGTGAGTCCACTTGAGTGTGCCCCATAGATACCCTCGTGTACTTCGCGTAATGCCCATTCTGCTTCTTGTTTATCTAAACACCTTAGGAGGGAACCATAAAAATGCCTTCTGAACAAGGTGTCTGCAAAGATGGTGTAATGGGCACATCGACGGATGAAGGTTTGCTGTTGGGTTTTGGTGAGGTGTGGGGGAATGGTGTTGTCTTTGAGGAAAGTGAAGGTTTCTTGGTACCAAGGGGACTCGAGACCAATGAGAACACACACCATTTCAAACTCTAGCAGGTCACATGCCAATATAAACAATTGCTCGACGAAGAACTCACACTTCTGACTATGTGCTGGCATTTGAAGGAGGGAGCCAATGGTGGCCATTGCATCTACAACCTTGTTGTTTGTTCGTGGGATTTGGTCAAACTTGATTGCCATGAAATGTTGCTTAAGATCTTCAACCATGGTATGGTAGGGAAGGAGTTTATCATCTTTTGTTTGGTATTCATCATTGACTTGTTTTATGATGAGTTGGGAATCGCCATAGACTTGTAATTCCTTTATTTTCTAGTGGATAGCCAAGCGTAAATCTGTGATGAGGGCCTCATATTCTGCTATGTTATTGGTACATGCAAAGGCTATCTTGTATGATTTGGGGATGCCATCTCCTTGAGGTGTGACCAATAATATTCTTGCCCTTGATCCATTTTGAGTGTAGGAGCCATCAGAATATAATTTCCATGTGGAGGATGTGGTAACAGTCATAATGAACTCATCTGGTAATTCTGTGAGAAGAGGATGGTCACTTGGAAGTGGAGCTTCAACCAACTGATCTGTAATGACTTGTCCCTTGATTGCCTTTCTATCCACATATTCAATGTCAAACTCACTTAAGAGCATGACCCATTTGGCAGTTCTGCCAATGAGAGCAGCTTTCGACAAGAGATATTTAAGTGGATCAATTTTAGCAATTAATTTTGTCTTATTATTTAGCATATAATGTTGTAGTTTTTGTGTGTTGAACACTAATGCCAAACATGCTCTTTCAATGGGGGTGTAATTGAGCTCATATCCTACCAACATCCGATTGATGTAGTAAATGGCATGTTCCTTCCCTTGATCATTTGTTTGCGCCAATACTGCCCCCAATTCCGCTGCAATAGCACATATATACAAAATAAGAGGTTTTCTAGGAGCAGGAGGCATCAATACGGGATGTGATGCTAGATATTCTTTTAATTTCTCAAAGGCCTTTTGACATAGGCAATCCCATTTAAATTTTGTGTCTTTACACAACAGGTGTGCAAATGGATGGCACTTGTCTGCTAGCTGTGAAATGAAATGCCTGACAGACTAGAGTTTTCCTTGGAGACTACACAGTTGTTTGAGAGTTTTTGGCGGAGGCATTTCCATAATAGCTTTTACCTTTACGGGATCAACCTTGATGCCTCTGCGGGAAACAATGAATCTTAGTAGTTTTCCTGATGTGACACCAAACACACACTTTTTGGGATTTAGGCACAGCTTGTATTTTTCCAATCTTTCGAAGATCTGTTTTAGAATGGGGATGTGTTCTTGTCTTATCTTGGATTTTCCTAGCAGATCATCCACATAGTCCTCCATAGTTTTGTGCAAGAGGTCATGAAAATTTGTTGTCATTGCGCGTTGATACATAGCTCCAGCATTTTTGAGACCAAAAGACATGACCCGATAACAGAAAGTACCCCATGGTGTTGTTAATGCAGTTTTATGCTGATCCTTATCTCCTATCTTGATTTGGTTGTATCCAAAAAACTTGTCCATTAGCAATAACATTTCATGTCCTGCTATAAGGTCCACAATCATGTCTATATTAGGGAGCGGGAAATCGTCTTTAGGACAAGCTATATTTAGATCTTGGAAATTTGTGCAGATGCGGATGCCCCCAACAAGTTTGCCGACAGGTACAATGTTGGAGACCAATTCAGCATAATCTATTGGTTTGATAAATTTTGCGTCTAACAACTTTTGAAGTTCTGCCTTCACCAAGAGTGCAATATGTGGGTGCATTTTGCGCAATTTTTGTTTTATAGGTTTTGCATATGGGTGGACGGCGAGATTGTGAACCACCAAGGCAGGGTCCAACCCTGGCATATTGGAATAGGACCACGCAAAATTGATTTTTACCTTTGTCAAGAAGTTGATGAAGTCTTGTTTCTCGATTTCTATGGGGGATTTGGCAATGAGCACATTTTTCAGAATGACCTCGGTGCCCATGTTAATGCTGTCTGTTTCTTCTATCAACAAATTTGATTTGTCTTGTGGAAGGTAACCAATGGTAGGGAGGTCAAATCCCTCATCGTCAAGTGCCTTTTCTAGGTTTTCACTTTCAGATATGCCCTTTGTTTTTATTTCTTGTTCATCCAAAGGAACCTCAGGGAGGTTTTCGCCTAGGGAATCATATCTTTTTCTTTTATTATCTTTTTTGTGGCTAAGGGCATTGACTTGACTACCAAAGTATCCATTTTTGTGTAGTTGAATACCCTCGATTCTTCTACAATCTTCCATATTTTGCATTGTTAGGAGAGCAATGAGAGCATTATCGTCGACGCAGATATCTAAAGAGGGTTTGTCTCATTGGCCCCAATCAATGAGTTTAGGATGGACAAGATGTAGCTCATGTGAAGTGGGAGGGGTTATGGGAGTGATGTTATTGATGTAAGCATCCAAGAAGATATCTTTCTCATATTCATAAGACATTTCGTGGAATTCCTCTTCGTCAATGCTTTTGATATCCAAAGAAGGACTAGTAGAGGCACCAGCGATAGTAATCTTAGGCACTGGGGTGTACCCCAAGCCTCTATTGTATCTGTAGGAGATAGGATTTATGGGTGTTTTTCTTCCTTTCTCCTCTGGTCCTAGGCCGTGTCCTTTGTAACCCATATTTTCAACTATGGAAGATGCTTTTGGGTACATTTCTTTGGATATTCTTGTTGGATCTTCATCTTCTTCCTGGTACAGCCATGAAGAGATATCTACTTCGAGGCTCTTGTTATCAATGTTGGCATTATGTGAATCAGCATGAAGACATAATGATATTGTATGTTGTCATTGATGTCAATATAAGATGTGGTGAGAACCGGCACATGTGATAGGTGAAGAGAGAGGGACCGACATATGTATGAACTGGTTTATATGCCAAAGTGAAGCGACACATTTGTTCAAGGTGAACCGACATGTAGTTATGAGAACTGGCACATGGAAGCATTGTATGGCTACTGGTTGGTAGGTAGCTTCCACTTCAGGGTTTCCAGTTGGAGCAACTCAAGTGATTCAATCGGTAATCTTTGTGTGATGCATTAGTAGTATGATGGAGGACAGATTGTGTTGCCAAATAAGCTTTGTGCGTGTGAAGGATCTTGCATGAAGAAGACTATTCCTATCTACCTCGGGAATGTACGAAGTCCGTCAAATGGTGATAATGCGTGATGGGTTATCAGCCGCCATGAAAACGGTGGATAATGGACAATGGAGAATGTCTTGAGATCAATTCAAGATTGTTGCATTTAATGCAGTATGATTGAATGGTCAGGATCAAACTTTTTGAATTGCTTAACCTAACAGGTTTAGGGTTTAGGGTTTTTACTACCGACCTATATGTTTCCTATAAGGTCGATGTTGTGTTTCTTTTTGAGGTTGTTGGCAAAAGTTGTGAGTGTGTATCTAAGGGAAGTGATACGTGATTCTTTCCAAACCAAAGGAGAGAAGAGATATCTGCAAAGTGAATGTGCAGAAGGTGAAGAGGAGCCAAAATGAATCTACATTAGCATTGAGTGCTGTTAATAGATCATTGTAGTACCTGTTGATCTCTAACCACTTCAATAGTTGTAAAATCCCCTAACAGGGTAGCCTTAACTGGCTTGATTCAAAATCCCTTAAATCAAGTGGTCTTAACCAGCTTGTTTCAAATCCCTTAACCGAGTAACTCAAGGCTAATGAGTTCTGAGAAGCTAGAGAAGCTTAGGAGATCCTTTCAGCTATTGAGTTCTTAAAATCTTCTAACAAGGTGACCCTACTGGGTTTAACCCTTAATCAGATATCCCTTAACTGGGTTATCCCTAACAGGATCAGTTCCTACCAAAACCTATTGTAATGTTCTTAACTGGACAAGGCTCCTAACAGAGCGGACTTCAAAAGAGTTCAAAAAGTAGCTTGTGGGTATTCATCCCCACCATGGCTTTTCCCAGTTGGGTTTCCACGTGAAAAATATGTGTGTCATGTGAAATGCTTTTGTCTTGTGATGCTTTGTTTTATCTGTTATGCACATGAAGGTTCTATGTTTTATGCCTGTCTATAAAACATATTGAACTCACTGTTGTGAAGATTTGATGGTTAAGTCTACTAGTTCATGCATGTGAATATTATGATAATGTGGTATTGAGCTAAGAGAAAAACTTATTAAGTGACTGGTTCATGGCTGATTGAGCTATACTGGATGTTACCGGTTGCACTTTGTTTTACTGGTATCTATGTTTATCATTCATTTGGAGTGTTTGCTATCAAACCAGTTTTGGACTATACTTGTGTTTGTATTGATTCACCCCCCCCTCTCAGTACCAGTTTGGTACTAGTGGTTCATCATTGAGTTAGCAATCAAGTGGGCCCCATTGCTGGAAGGTAGTGTTTTGGCATTGCATGATTGGTTTTGGGTCCTTTTTTATCTCTTTTGGTTTGCCAAATGACTTAGGAGAGAGAGGGAGATTGCCTATTAATAAGACATCCTCCAATTTGTATTCTCCACAACCATTGTCCAAGATCTTGATTTGATTATCTAGTTGGGATGATGTGGAGGCAACATTTGATGTGTCAGATGGATGCGTTGGCCAGGGTCTATTTAGTGGGCAATGATATGGATGCTTCCCCTCTAATAGTTTGCAATATTGAAAAGGTTGGGGATCACCTTTGATAGTGATCACTCTTCCACTATAGAGAAATTTGATGCATTGGTGATAGGTAGAGGGTACGGCCCGCAAGGAATGAATCCATGGCCTCCCGAGGAGAATGTTGTAGGGGAGCTCAAGATCTAGTACTTGGCAAGGGGTTTCAATTGTAATGGGGCCCACTTGAAGAGGTAATGTGATCATGCCCTTTGAAATTCTTTCTGAATCATCATATGCCTTTATTGTGATCCTTCTAGATGTGTCTATCAGATCCTCAGAAAGTCCCAATTGTTTTATTAATTTGTATGTACACAGATTAAGCCCGGATCCACCATCTATTAGGATACGTTTGACCTTGTGCTTGTGGATGAGAGCTTTGATGTGCAAAGGTTTGTTATGGTCTTTATCTACAGGAGCATCTTTGGAGTTAAATACAATGTGCTGCTAGGCAGCAAGGTTTCCAATGAGGGCTTGGAATTGGGTGGCGTTGATGTTATCTAGAATGCATGATTGGAGAAGGGCTTGTTCCAAAATTACTTTATGGATCGGGGAGGTCTTGAGAAGTTCCAAAATGGAGATCTGCGCGGGTGTCTTCCCAAGTTGATCAAGGAGGTCATATCGGCGGGTGGAAGACATGGGTGGCGGGTTTGGTGGGGGAGGGACTCCTTGGATGGTGACCCTTCCTCGACATGTAGTTGCATTGTAGTCATTCTGGAAATGGTAAGTGGAAGGTGTGGTGCCTTGAATGACTATCCTAGCAGGAATTGGTCTGCTTTGGGAAGAAGGAGAATTGACTCCTTTGATAGTTATGACATTGACATGATTGTCTGTAGGTTCAATGCAACCTACTAAAAAATCAAAACCGGTTATGTGATTAGCGTAGTCATAACCCATTGCATTAGATGAAGAGCCTTTTACTTTATCATGATTCGGGAAGGGTTCCTGGTACATTTTGAGTTTGTCATTGTTATTACCAGGTTCTGCATTTGCTACTTCAATCTCACCTCTATTAATGAGATCTTGTATGTAGATCTTCAGTTTCATACACTTTCGTGTATCATGTCCCTTGATACGATGGTATTCACAATACTCATTTTCATTATACCATCTCGGTTTAGGTTGATTGGGTTCAAATGGGTGAGTGATTGGAAAAACCACTACACCTGCTTGGACAAGTTTTTGAAACACCACTTCAATAGGCTCAGCCAAAGGAGTGAAATCTCTTGGAGTCCTGTTATTCGATCGGGGTGGTCGTCCTTGGATTGAGAAATTGTTGTGAGGTTTTTTGGATTGATTTGGTTTGTCTCGATTATTGAATTGATGATTATTGGTGGTGGATTTTGGGGGAGCGACCACGGTTTGGACCCACTTTGCATCAGTTATACCATCATTGACCACATTTTTGTTTTTGGACCAGAATTTTGGTTTGTCATTATAATAAGAGGAAGAACTTTGTGTTGATTTTTGGTAATGTTTCAAGGTTCCTTCCTCCAACAAGACACGTTCGAGGGCAAGGCCCTTATCTGTTAATTTTTGGAAGGATTTGATACATTGAGATATTAAAGGTCTTGAAAGTTCAGGCACCAAGTTCTTTTGGAATAATTCAATTTGATGTTGTTCTGGCATGTCCCACTAGAATTTATTGATAAGATGTCGCCATATTTGTAGGAAATTGGTGAAAGTTTCTCCGGGCCTTTGTTTTGTATTACATAGGTCCATCATGGAAACATCATTACCCATGTTGTATGCATAGTGGGCCACAAATTTTTCCGCCAAGTTTGGAAAAGAGACAATGGAACCTCATGGAAGAGATGAGAACCATGCCAGGGCGTCTCCCATGAGACTCTTGGGAAAGAGTCTGTGAAGATAAAGGTCACTATAGGAGACTTCTTGGCATAAGATGTGGAATTCTCGAACATGATCGCAGGGGTCTCCTTTACCTTCATACTTGGTGAATTTAGGAATCTCAAATCCTCGAGGATATGGTGCAACTGATATAGATGGATCGTAAGGACAAGGGAAAAAATCTTCGAATGAGTAAGTTTTTCTTTTATTAGTCCTTTGTTTCATGTCCTTGATGATATTTTTCATGTCTTGAATTTCCTTGATGAGGTCTTGTTGTGGACTTTGATATTGATGAATTGTATTTGCCCCAAGAATTGGATGAGCCAAAGAAGGTGCACCACCACCAATATATTGATATGATGAGGAGGTGGGAATGTGGGATGTGATGATCGATTTCGCTAGGGTTTGAGTGACAATTGGTTGTGGTCTGCAAACGGTTGTGACAGGATTGAATACAACCCCGATAAAATTTGCGACATTGTTGGGAGGAAGGGAAGTTTGTGGAATAGAATTTTGTGGTTGAATAGAAGGAGGTGGTATAGAAGTTTTTTGGAGAATGGATGAGATTGGATTTGATAGTGGTATAGATGGTAAGGAGGAAGAAGCTACCGCAGGTGGCATTGATTGATCTTGGATGAGTGATGGGGCTGCAATTGATTGAGTTTGAATAGTAGGTGCAGCACTTTGTGTGGGAGCGAGGTCTCCTTGTGGTTTTTGGGTGAGAGTGGATCTATTAAATGTAGGTGGAAGTTGAGCTCCATGTTCAAGGAGAGTTTTCAGAAGTGCAGTAGGATTGTGTTTATTAAACTTTTCCATCATCTCTTGGTTATAAGAATCCACTAGGAAAGTTTGCACTTCCAGAAAAAGTTCATCTTGGTTAACCATGTCAGGATTTTGACTTTGATCTTGATCGCTAGGTTGTCCACTTTGTGTATGATCTTGCATGGGATCTTCATATAGGACAACAATGTCTGGCATGTCATATTGTTGTTCAACCATCTTTTTCTTTTGGGATCGAGTTGTGACCATACAAGATATTTGTGATGAAAAGACTTAGGAAAAATGTGATGAAAGGATTTAAGAAATTTGTGATTTAAGAAATTTGGGGATGAAAGGACTTAAGAAATTTGTGATGAAAGGATTTAAGAAATTTGAGGATGAAGGGACTTGAGAAATTTGTGATGAAAGGATTTAAGAAATTTGAGGATGAAAAGACTTAAGAAATTTGTGATGAAAGGATTTAAGAAATTTAAGGATGAAAGGTCTTAAGAAATTTGTGATGAAAGGATTTAAGAAATTTGAGGATGAAAGGTCTTGAGAAATTTGTGATGAAAGGATTTAAGAAATTTGTGATGAAAGGATTTAAGAAATTTGAGGATGAAAAGACTTGAGAAATTTGTGATGAAAGGATTTAAGAAATTTGAGGATGAAAGGACTTAGAAAATTTGAGGATGATTGATGGAGGAGGTATAGTAGTGATGGTTTAGAAGAAATTTGATGACTAGGTTGTCTTTGGTATGAACATGAAGGATTGATTTGAATGACAATTTGTGTGAAGGGATACAACCATGCTAATTTGGACGATAGTTGGTGTTTCAAAGGACAAAATTGAATGTTGATGGAGATGACGAACTCTTAGCTTCTCTCTTAGGCTTATGAAAAATGGGATGGATAGAGTTTTGATGCAATTTTGGACTTTGTGTGGGTAATGACTTGGACAATTGTTTGTGTCTTCACAAATGTTTTTGCAAAGTGTTTGGGGATAGTGATGTGTTTTTAGTCTACTTTTGGCAAGTATGTATCAAACAACGCAAACACAGTGGTCAAATGCATAGTATATCAAAGACACTCATGCTCATATAAAACTTTCTTAAGGCTGGCAAAGACAATAGTCATTGAATCCCAATTGGTTTCTCATCTATGCTTACCCAGAGCGGACACTTAGATGCTTGACCCCACTGGCTCCCCTCCACGACACTCACTTCTCGGGGCAGCCAAGCATCAATTCCCATGAAAACTCCTCATGGCAAACTTTGTGTCTCTACTAAGGGCCGTAAGAATATGGGCCGCTTCAGAGGTCCGACCTCCTACACCAATGACTAGAAGGTTTTTGGCCACTATGAACAAGGTGTCTAGTAAGTCTTCCTGTTAGGAGCTACCTTTCAAAGTTGTGCAAGTGCAATTGAGGCCTATAGCCCAACGAATCACCAAGAACTTAGTAGTCAGGCAAGCATGATTGAGATCTCTAGGATCCTACTAAGCACCCAATGTGAGAGTGAACTCTCATATAGCCCCAACCATTAACCCTTTCATAGTCAATGGCCTATTTATTATAGTGAGTTGGGAACCCCAGGTCCGGATGTACTCACTTGGGTCGTTCCCCTCTTACCTTCTCAATGAGAATGTTGGGAGGGCAGGCCCGCTGAAGATAAACACACAATCAAACAAGAAAAGTTTGGAGGGTCTGGATTTCTGATCGTCTAGTAAGACAAGAGCATACTTTCCTACCTTTATGCTTTTCTTAAAGACACATAAGACAATGGTTCATTCTATTTTAATTAATATCTAGGTGCCTAATTTAAATAAATGCACAATATTTGGTTGAATCAACTAGGCAACCTGCAAAACCACTTGATTAGTAGTTTGAAAAATGGAGTCTTCAAAAAGCGTCCTGCAAAACAACTTGATTAGTAGTTTGGAAAAATAGAGTCTTCAACAAGTGTCCTGCAAAACAATTTGATTAGTTTGGAAAAATAGTCTTCAACAAGCATCCTGCAAAAAACAACAAAATGACAAAAATATTAATTTTTTTGATTTTTTGGGAATGGATAGAAAAACATGAATAAAAACTTTTTTAATAATGACAAATGTGGATTTGAAGAAAGCTTTGATGGGTAAATGGGGTTTGACTAGGTTTTTGCCACTTTCCAAGGGATAGGCAAGCGAAAAATGGGGATTTTGGAGGAGAGATGAAGGAATGAGAAAATTTGTCCAAGAGGGACAAAGAAGCAAAAGTTGGAGATGGATAATATGAGAAAAATTTGGAGGTGATTGGATAAAAGAGGAAGGAGTTATGACAAACCCTAAAAATAGAGAAATATGAGATTTTGGGCTTCAAAAAGTGGATTTTTGGGATAAGGCCTCCAAGGAAGGAAATGTGGAAAATGGCAATGCGGAGAATGTAGTGAAATTTGGAGGAAAATGGAGTCGAGATAAAGAAGATATGGTGAAAAAATAGAATAATTTTTACACAACCTTAGATTTAATAGAGCAGACAGAAACCCTAAATTTAACAGAGCAAACAGAAACCCTAGATTTAACAGAGCAGACAGAAACCCTAAATTTAACAGAGCAAACAGAAACCCTAGATTTAACAGAACAGACAGCCTCACTAAACAGAATAAAAAAAAATGCCAAAGGTTTGGATTTCTGATTGTCTAGATAGACAAGAGCATACTCTCCTACTTTCACACTTTCCTGTGGTCAGACAGATTATGATTAAACAGAGCAAATAACACGAAATGAAAAGAAAATGTAGACTACTGTTATCACCTAACAAATTTCAGACATATTAACAGAGCAGACAGTCGCATTAAACAGATAGAAAAGTGCCAAAAATCTGGATTTCTGATTGTCTAGATAGACAAGAGCATACACTCCTATTTTCACACTTTCTTGCGGTTAGAGCACACAGTCGCACTAAACAGAATAGAAAAGTGTCAAAGGTCTGGATTTCTGATTGTCTATATAGATAAGAACATACTCTCCTACTTTCACACAGATTATAAATAAATAGAATAGATAACAGAGCTGTCGTACTGAAACAAAAACAACAAATAAATAGAAAACAGAAAAGTAAAAGAATAAGGCGCTGTTGCGTGGAAATGCAGAGCTGCTATTCTGGAACCTGTGAAAAAGATTTTTTTTTTTCTGCAATCGCACTATTTTGGAACTTGCGTCTCACAACTCACAAAAACCTAAAAAAAACATTAGTTCTTAGGGACGTGGGTCCCACCAAGCGTGCCAAAATGAAGAGGGGAAAATAGATTTGAAGGTCAAATGATCAAAACATAACAAAATAAACATGCAAAATGCTAAAATATCATTAAAAGACCATTCCACCTTGCTATTTTACCTTCTCCTTTGAATTGAGCTTGATGAAGTGAAGGTGTCCCTTGATAATGCTCCATTTGATGTGCTCCTTTGATTGCTAGATGTGGATAGCTCTCCAATGTTGTGCACAAATGGAATGGATTTGAAAAATGATAAGGATGAGATGATCAAGTTGCCAAGATGATTTCCTGGGCTCAAAAGGGCAGCATAAGCTTACTGGATTTCAAGATGATCTGAATGAAGGGATGGAGCCCTATTTTATAGGAAGAGGAGAGGAAAATGAATGGCTAGGATGAATCTGAGATGAAGGGCTAAGATTTACTTGTGAGCTCACACAAGGTCCAAGAAAGGGTGTGGAGACCAAGAAATATGCCTTAAAGGCATTTTGTATCTCCACACTCCACAAGATGCATTGGAGGAATTAAAAATTCTCCAAAAAAGGATATCATAGAGAATGGAGGAATAAAAAGGAATTAAAAATTCCTTGGGAGAGGGGATGCCTAGAGGAATGTGTGATTTCGAAAATCTTACATTCACCTAAGAAAAAGAGCATTTAAAGCTAGTGGCTAGATGAAAAAGACAAAGAGTTTACTTTGTGGCTAATCATGATGATTAACCATTAACGACTCATTAGGAGGGGGATTAGAAGAAATGTTAGGTGGGATTAATAGTTGTAGGAGAATTTGACTAGGAGAGAGAATGAGTGGAGGGAATAAAAAATTAGAAGAATATTGTTAAGTGAGTTTAGGGAGTTTCTAGAAGAATGAATTAAGAAGATGATTTGTAGGAATCATGTAGGTTAAGTAATTAATTGAAATTAATTAGCTAAGAGGAAGATTTGTGAGGATTTGATTTTTTAGAAGAATAAAGAAAGGGATTGATTTCTTAAATAAATCAATCACATGCTATAGTGACAATATTAATTATATTTAATTAATATTGAGAGGAATTTGAATTAACATAATTAATTAATTAATTATGCGAGGAATTAAAAATAATTAAAATAATTATTTTTAAGTGTCTACAACATTGATGTAGAAAATGAGACAAAAGCCAAATGGCAAGAAATCTTCAAACTAAAAGATGTCGGTGAACAATCTCAAGTTGAAATTGTTGATGTCATGGAGCAAGATCCTGATGTCACCGAGCAAGGTCCTGATGCTACCAAGCAAGACCGGGCTGACACTATTCAAATTGATGAAGATGTCATGGATACAAAAGCACCGGAGCAGGAAATGACAGAAGGCACTACCTATGCAAAACTTGTATCTAGTAAATCTGTGATAGTACAAGTTCAACCTTATCTGCCTGTCAAGCCACCTGTCTCTACCGAAGCTCCTAAAGATACAACACAAGGCACCGAAGGTCACAAGTCTGAAGCAGTAGAAGGTACAACTATAGATCAGACCTCTTAAGCACCGTCAAGCACTAAAAATGTTACATCTGAGACCCCCAGTACCGAGACACCCAAGGACACCACAACGGCTACAGGAACAGACCAAAGTGTTGCCTCTACCGAGGAACCTACCGAGGGATAGCAAGCCTCACAAGCAATTTTCTTGGTACAACCAACCAAAGGTAAAGAGAAGAAAGTGAAAAAACATAGTTTTAAAGTGGATTTAACTAAACCAATAGTGTTGCCCAATGCGGATATTTCAAAATTAAAGGGGCAAGCACTTATTGATTTTGGTGAACTATGCAAAGCAAAGGCCAAACAAGAAAAACAAATGGCCATTCAAAAGAAGAATAAAGTACTACATAAGGTGAAAACACTGCTAACAGAAATGCTACCATCAGCTACAGTGTCAACCGATGCAGCCATCCACATTCAACTGGATGAACTCCTTAATCAAATAGAAACATCTGGAGTTGATGCATCTGAGTACTCGAACAAACTAAAAGATAAAGAGCTTACTGCAAATATGATAGAAGAGGTACCAAAAGCTCTAGCTATAGGAAAAGTCAAGCTTGTCAAATTCATTGCTGAGTTGTCCCCTCAACTCAATCATATTCTTTATTTATTTCAGAAACTTTGTACATTTTCCTTATTCATTAAAGATATCAAGAATAAAACTGATGCAATTGAGAAAGAGATCACCGATCTCTCAACTAAGTTGACCACAAAGCCTAATTCAGTTCAGAACTTTTATACCAAGCTTCAACAGCTCATGGCTCAACAGTTAGAGCTCAAAAATGAAGAGCATAAGATTAGGATGGATATAATGACCCTCTAGACATTATTCCTTCGTCATCTCTCATCAATTCAAGAAAAGATCAACCGAGCTACATGCCTATCAACTACACAAGAGGGAACCACTCTTGATGGCTTAATATCACTATTAGCTGATATTCAAGCACAAAATTCTTTAATGGAAAGTGTAAATGATGCACTCTCAGTCACACTCACCAACACTCGAAAGAAGTATAAATCTATTTTTGATCAATTACCACCCCCGGATGGAAATTAAGTTTTTGATGTTTGTCAAAAAAGGGGAGTAATACTACATAAGGGGAGTAATATACTACATTTAGGAAGTGATACAATTTTGATAATACATTTTTGAGTATTGTATAAAGGGGAGTATACCAAGCAGAGTATATAGAGTATGTAGAGCAAGCAGAGAGCACATAAGCACAGAACTGAGCATGCAAAATCAGAGTTATGTACAGGATAATGATAAGGGGAGTATATTTGAATATACTATTTCATTGACTATTGTATATATTGTCATTTTGCAAAGTATATAGATTTTTGAGTTATGACTTTGAAAGTAGTTTTTGTCAAACATCTCAACTAATGTCAAAAGGGGAGATTGTTACTACTTATCAAGTTTCCATTAGTTTTATATTCAAAGTCATACTATACATTCTAGTCGGTTAGTACTACCGAATCATGCAGTCGGTATACACACAGAGAAGTTGGTATGCATAGTCTAGTCAGTTACAAAAGAAAGCAGTTACAGAATATAGTATTCACCAAGCTATCTAACAAATATCTTTTTGAGACTACCGAGTAGTAAAGATGACACATCGAGTTTATATTCACTAGGTGAAACGTGTTACCAGATACATTGAACCTAGACATGCATATGAAAATGTGTTACAAGATCGAGGCACATCTAACCGTTATTACATTGGAAATTGCACCAGAAGATTGTGTATGATTACAAGGACAATCTAACCAATGAAATATTTTGTATAGTTATTCATTCGAGGAATCTTGTTTGTAAGATCGAAGCAATGAATTGGATCACCATTTTAAGAGATCTATTTATACAGCATGAGTTAAGAGCAAGGTGTGTGCATGTATGTATGAAGGAAGACTGTTATAGAGACACAGAGGTCACCGAGAAAGTTTTTAGAGAACAGTCGAAGAACATAGTAAACATAAGGGTTTACCAAGTTACTATATGGGTTACCGAGGTATGTTATAAGCAAGGTAATCTTATTCTGAGCACATAGAATCTGCTATAACATTTCAGATGTAAAGTTGCAGATATTTGTAATGATTTTATTGTATTATTATGAAGTTGAAAGAGAAACATTTAACAGGGTAAAAGACTCTAACCAAATCTATAAATTGTAAAGCCTCTAACCAGATGCAACATTTAGAATAAATGTTGTAAAATCCTTTAGCAAGGTAGATCTAATAGATCTTGATACTCCTAACAGGGTAAGCTATCAGAAATAGCTAAATGTAGCTCTAACCGAGCATCTTTATTATTGCAGTAGTGAAGTTGTGGGTGCCATCCCCACCACAGTTTTTCTCTCTAACCAAGAGTTTCTGCGTAACCAAAATATATGTGTTATGGAGTGAATCATGTATGATTGTTACCTATTTGTTTTAACTTTATTTTATGTTACTACACTATTCGGTTTATGCATAATAGTAAAGTTATTATTTAAGAAAAGTTTTGAAGTACTGATTCACCCCTCCCCTCTCAGTACATTAGCTTTCCATATTGGGCCTAACAATTGTATCCCAATTGTTTGGTGACTACACATTGGCTAACGTGAAGATTTGGTGATCCTATTTGGGTTCAATAGGATATTCTGTGTTATTGACAATGAGGGTTTTTTCCGGATGGTGTAACATGTTGCAGTTGATCTAGAATCCTCTTCGAAAATGTTTGATGATTTGAGGATGTTATTTTGGTCCTTTTCCAACATGGGTTGTGATCCAATAATTGCTTTATGCACTGTAATGATAAATTTATATTAGGGTGGCCGACCTATGTGTTTAGGTCTATGTAACGTATAAATATGTTTGTAAGATCTCATTGTAGATCATGAATGAATGATGATGGATGGATTGGATGCATAGATGAGCGATTAAAAAATATATGTAGATCAAGTTGTATGAGGATTTAGTCCTCTGGTTGTGTTATAGACAATGTGCTTAATCAGAACTATAACTGAGCATTAGGAGATGCTATTTCCATAGTTCATTTCCTCTGGATTGTAGTCTGATGATTATGTAAGTCAGTGAGACTTCCATTTTGTGTTGAGGAGTGTCCTCTAGGCGGTTGGCTTGATTGCAAGTGCGATCCTCATTGCAATATTTTCACATACTGCTATAGAACTATTATCTAGATTGTGGGTAGGGTTTCCCACCATGGTTTTTCTCTAAACCGGGTTTTCCATGTCAAAATCTTGGTGTTGTGTGTTGTGCAATCTCATGCTTTATCTTTCACATTTTTGTTCTCATTTTCCTCTGGTAGATGGTTTATAATCTACAATAATTGTTTAACTTGTGGAAAAATGATTCATCGCCACCTCTCAGTTTTACTTCGGTTCATTCCAACAAGTAGACTGTTGTTTGCATATGCTTCTTATAAAGATTTCAAGGTATATAAAATGGATGTCAAACCTACCTTTTTGAATGGTGATCTTGAGGAAGAGGTTTACATTGAACAACATAATGGATTTTCATTTTCAGATGATGGAGATATGGTATGTAAACTGAAGAAAGCTCTTTATGTATTGAAGCAAGCCCCTAGAGCTTGGTATATTAGATTAGATAAATATTTGTTGAAATTGGGATTTACTAAAGGTGTTCCTGACAGCAATGTGTACTTTAAGATTGAGAATGATAACATCCTGATTGTTGAAGTCCTTGTTGATGATATTATCTTTGGCGGTGATGATGACTTGAGCATGAAGTTTGTTAGTGATATGCATAAATAATTTAAGATGTCTATGATTGGAGAGATGAAATTTTTCTTAGGTTTGCAAATTACATAGAGTAGAAAAGGTATATTTATATCTCAAAATAAGTATGTGAAGGAATTGTTGAAGAAGTTTGGGTTGGATGACTCCAAACTGGTTGGGACTCCTATGGTGACTGGTTGTATATTGTCTAAGAATGATGAATCTCTAAAAGATAATTAGAGGTTGTATAGATCTATGGTTCGTGGACTGCTATATCTTACATAGACTAGGTTGGACATTATGCATGATGTACTACCAGAATATCAAGCTGATATGAAAGAGAGTCATGTCACTACTGTGAAGAGGATACTCAGATACCTGAAGGGAATTATGGACTATGGTTTATGGTATCCGAGGAATGATGTTTTCATGTTCTGTGCCTACATTGATGTAGATGACCAGAAGGGCACTTTCGGTGGAGTATTATTTTTGGGTAAGAAACTAGTCTCATGGGCAAGTAAGAAATAAGATTCAGTGTCCTTATCTACTGCTGAAGTTGAGTACATTGTTGCTGCTAGTAACTGCACTCAGATAGTTTGGATGAAGAAGATGTTGAAAGATATTAGAGTTGTCTATGATGAGACTACTATCATTTACTATGATAATTCCAATGTTATCAACATGCCAAAGGATTCTGTGCAACATTCAAAGACTAAGCATGTGTCAATTAAATATCATTACTTGAGAGAGCAAGTTAGTGAAGAGAAGATGAAGTTGTAGTATGTATCCACAAAGGAACAAATTGCTGATATTATCACTAAGCCTTTGCATGTAGATACATTTGTCTATTTTAGAGACAAGTTAGGGGTATCTACCCCTCCTGATGAGAACTAGATGCATTAATTTTCATCAATTTGGTGGGTTTTAGAGCCTTATCTTTTTGTTCGGATTGGTGAGTTGGTGCTTCTCCTCTGGTGGAGTACTTTGTTGATTTGGTTATATGTTTTAGAGGGAGAGACTTCTGAGATTCATGATTTTATTTTAGGTAGAGAGATTTATGTTTCAAGGGGAGAGTAAGTTTGATTATCTATTTTAGAGATCTTTGGCATTGCTGTCAAAGGGGGAGAGAGATCATGTGAAAAACTACTTTATTTTATTTTATCTTAGGGGGACTTTGCTGGAGATATCTTCTTTCATTGCATTGATTGTTTTTCACATTCATATGTTACCATCAATTCCAAAGGGGGACATTGTTGTATATTGTTGGTCATTGCTAGTGTTACGATATGTTGTTTTTATTGATGTCAACATATTCCTGTGATTTTCTCTGGTGTGTGAAGATTGGGAAGATCTTATGATCTAGTTTGTAGTATAGTTTTGCTAATCGCTGTTTTGCAGAATTTTGTATTTCCTCTGATATACTCTAGTGTGATCAGAGCTTGTGCTGAGATTTTGGGATATTGTTTACGATGGTCTTTTGTATGTTTAGTTCATATGGTTTGTGATTTGGTGCTCTGCAAGTTAACTTTCGTCGTGATAGTTGTAGATTGGTTATGTTTTTGAACTTTCAAACATTGATTGATGAATATTTGATAAGTGGTATTGGTGCAGCTATTCCTAATAATTCTAACATGCTTGATGGTGTTTTCTAGTCATTTCCTATTTATTTTGGCGATCTGCATTGATCATTGTGTGATTTTTTGGTGGTTTCTATGACGTGGTGATGATTTTTTGTGTTATGTAGTATTTCTGGTGGTGTAGCGTGTTGTGGTTGATCTTGGCATGATTTCCTGAGGAGTTGAGAATATGAGAATTTTAGTTAGGTCCATGCTATGTCATGTAAATAATTATATCGGTCTGATGGTCGATCTTTGTAACATGTAATATAATTTTGTAATTATGAGTTGAGGGTTAGGGTTTAGCTGACCTTGTTGTCAAGGTTGATGATTTGTACAAATAGGTGATGATTGTCATGTAATTTATGTGTAGAGGTTATGTCCTCATTATCAAATAGTGGTGTATGTGTGAGCAAGTGATTTATCCTTCAGTGTTGAGATTGAGGTGAGATTGGTGTTGCAGGGTAGACAATTGTGCTTAACCAGAACTGTTAACAAGAATTTGTAGATATTATTATTGTAATTCATTCCTTCTAGATTGTAGTCTGAATCTTTTTGTAAGTAGGTGAGACCTCCTTGAGGGTTATAGACTTTTGGGCCATTATCTTTTGAGTAGTGAGCTCTAAGTAGTGTGCCTGAATTCTTGTGCATTCCCCATTCTAATACTTACACATACTACTGTAGAGTATCATCTTATTATGGGTAGGTTACCACCGTGGTTTTTCCCTTAACCGGGGTTTCCACATCAAAATCTTGGTGTTGTGAGTTGTTCTTTCAATTTTCTTATCTTGTTGTTTTTGCAGTTTATCAAAAAAAAATTTGTGATTAAGTTTGAAGCTCTAGTGAAGATTGATTCACCCCCATCTCAGTCTTCCTTCTCTACTGCTACTAATAATTGGTATTAGAGCTAGACCCTCTAGAAGTAGCTTAACCGCTTGAGGAGACCCGAGATGGAATATCAAGGTGTTATCTTTAAGAAGGACAACTCAAGGTTTGATGGAAGTAACTATGTTATATGGAAGAACTAGATGGAAATGCACTTGAAGTGTCTTGAAGAAGATTACTGGAAGATTACAAAGAATGTCTATACTATTCCTCATAATGGACCATCTAGTCTTGATGAGACCAAGAAAGTTGAACATAGTATTAGAGTGAAGGAAGTATTGCTTAGTGTCTTGACTGATTTAGAGATGAGAAATGTAATGGGACTTCTAACTGCACATGAGATCTAGGAGAATCTTGAGATCCTATATGAAGGTGATAAACAAGTGAAAGTTGCTAAGTTATAGAGCTTGAAAGGAAAGTATGAGATATTGAAAATGGGAGATGGTGAGAACATACACTCTTTCATGGATAAGGTGGATAACATTTTCCTAGGTACCAAATGTATTGGTGGAACCATTGAGAAAGATGAAATTATTGCTAAGGTACTGGGACCTTTGCCTATTGCTTATTAACATAAGGTTACTTCTATTGATGAGATCCAAAGTGTGACTATAGTGACAAGAAATATGTTGGTTGGAAAACTTGCTGCATTTGAGCTAAGTGAATTTGAAGAATCATATGGAAAGTCAGAGGCAGTATTTAGAGCATCAGCATCTGTATCTAGTTAGCATAAGTATAATCTTGATGAGTGTAGAATATCCAGATATGAAAGAGAAAGAAGAGAGATGGAAGAGCAAGAAAGAGATTTGGATGATCTTGAAGAATTGATTGCCCAGAGATTGCCTAAAGGAACCGATAAGTATGATGGAAAGTAGCCTTTGAAATGTTTCTCTTATAATAAGATAGGAAATTTTTCTTCTAGATGCTTGGAGAGGATGGCTAAGTATAACAGGCATGATAAGTTTGATAAACATGATAGGAATGATATATATGAGAAGCATGAGAAGCATGATAAGCCTTACAAGTCTAACCAGAAGTTTAGGAATCAAAAGAACTGCTATTATGCTATTGATGAAGGTGTTATAGGTGAAGAATCAGAAGGAGATGAAGTTGTGCTTATTGCCATTAAATAAGATAGACCTGTATCTATTGATCTAACAAGCTAGTCTATTAAGGAGAAATATTCGGCTACTAACGTTGAAGAGAAATATGAATGGGTGGTTGACAATGGTTGTTCACATCATATGACTGGTGATAAATGTAAATTTATGAGCATAGAGAGATATGATGGTGGAATAGTTAGATTTGGAGATGATAAAGCCCATGTGATCCATGGGAGACGTTCTATTTCTTTTGATGGTAAGCATAACACTGATGATGTCTTGTAAATCGAAGGTTTGAAGCATAATATTTTAAGTGTTGGATAGATGGTTGATAAAGGTTATGATCTACAATTCAAGGATGGTAAATGCAAGATCCTAAATTCCTCGGGTATGCAGATTGCATCTGGAACTAAAACTGAAGGTAACATTTTTCATTTGAATGTTGGTGAGAAAAGTTATTTGATTGCACAAATTATTCAAAGTTGGTTGTGGCATAGGAGAATGTGTCATGTTAAATTTGATTCAATAATTAAGATCAGTTCTACACATGTTGTTAGAGATACGCCTAATATTATTAAACTTGCTAATCTGGTATATAAGGAATGTTAGTTGGATAAGAAAACAAGGATTTATTTCAAGAGAAAACAATATACATCTGATGGATTGTCAAATCTTGTGCATACTAACCTATGTGAACCTACAAATGTTAGAAGTGTGCAGGGTCATAGATACTTTATGTTGCCAATTGATGGTTACTCTAGGATGTTGTGGTTTGTCTTTTTGAAGGAGAAATCAGAAGCATTTGAAAAATTCAAGATATTCAAAGATAAGGTGGAGATAGAGTCTAGACTGAAGGTGAAGTGTCTAAGATTAGACAGAGGTGGAGAATTTTGTTCCGATGAGTTCAATTCATTCTATGAGACACATGGAATTAAAACACAATTATCTGCTCCTAGAACCCCACACCAGAATGAATTTTTTAAGAGGAAGAATAGAACTATCTTGGATGCTCCAAGAACTATGTTGATTGAAGGGAATGTTCTAAAGATCTATTGGAGATAATCTATTAGCATTGTTGTTTACACATTCAACAGAGTTCACATCAAAGATGATACTGCTAAGACCCCTTATGAGCTATGGTTTGGTCATGTTCCTACTATGAGATATTTCAGAGTATTTGGTAGGAGGTGTTATATCAAGAGAGATGAGGATATAGGAAAGTTTGATGCTAGAAGTGATGAAGGTATCTTCTTGGGATATTCAACAAAGAGAAAATCCTACCAGTGCTACAACAAGAGACTGACAAAGATAGTGGAGAGTGCAAATGTGAAGGTGGATGAGAACCTTGAGAAAGAGATTAGAGCATGTAGATACGATGGTGGACAACATATTATTCTAGGCCCTATTTAGGCTGGACAACCTAAGATGAAGGATCTCAAAAAAAATATTAATCCAGATGTTGTTGTTGCCAATGAAGATGTTCAAGACCCTGAGAATCAGAACAATTAGAAGCCTCCAAGGTATGTAAGATTGAATCATTTTGAAAACAAGATTATAAGTCATAAGAATAAAGGTGTGATGACTAGAAGAAGGTTTGTTGCTAAAGAAGTATGTTTGATTACTAAAGTTGAACCTAAAGATGTTGTTGAAGCTTGTAAAGATGAAAATTAGATGAGAGCTATGGAAGAAGAACTAGATTAGTTTGAAAAGAATATTACATGGGAGATTGTGCTTAGACCTAAGGATATGAATGCTATTTGTACTAAATGGGTATTCAGGAACAAATTGAACGAAGCCAGTCAAGTTGTCAGAAATAAAGCTACGCTGGTTTGCAAAGGATATGCACAACAAGAAGGGATTGATTATGAGGAGACTTTTGCTCCAGTTGCCAGATTTGAAGCTATTAGACTATTGCTTGCATATACTTCTTATAAAGATTTCAACGTATATCAGATGCATGTATAATCTGCTTTTTTGAATGTTGATCTTGAGAAAGAAGTTTACATTGAGCAACCTGATGGATTTTCATTGTCAGATGATGGAGATGTAGTATGTAAACTGAAGAAAGGTCTTTATGGATTGAAGAAACCCCCTAGAGCTTGGTATGCTAGATTAGATAAATATTTGTTGAAATTGGGATTTACTAAAGGTTTTGCTGATAGTAATCTATACTTTAAGTTTGAGAATGATAACATCCTAATTGTTGAAGTCTTTGTTGAGAATATTATCTTTGGTGGTGATGATGACTTCAGCATGAAGTTTGTCAATGATATGTAGAAAAAATTTGAGATTTCTATGATTTGAGAGATGAAATTTTTCTTAGGTTTGTAGATTGCACAGACTAGAAAAGGTATATTTATATCTCAAACTAAGTATATGAAGGAATTGCTGAAGAAGTTTGGGTTTGATGACTCCAAACCGGTTGGGACCCCTATGGTGACTGGTTGTAAATTGTCTAAGAATGATGAATATCCAAAAGCTAATAAGAGTTTGTACAGATCTATGGTTGGTGGACTATTATATCTTACTCAGACTAGGCCGAACATTATGCATGCTGTGTGCATGAGTGCTAGATATCAAGCTGATCCGAAAGAGAGTCATGTCACTATTGTGAAGAGAATACTCAGATACCCGAAGGGAACTGTGGACTATGGTTTATGGTATTCAAGAAACGATGATTTCATGTTGTGTGCCTACACTGATGAACATTAGGTTGGTGATGTATGTTGGGACTTAAAAAATCATTCTTTATTTTTGAGGTCCCATGTAAGTTTTTGCCCATCTGCACTTAGTTTTTCCTTGTTTGCACAAGCCTAAGTTCCCATGTTTAAGGGCTTGTAGTTTTGAGCGAGTTGATTGTCATGTAAAATCTTAAGAGATGCTCATTATACACCTTGTGTAGATGCCTTTATTCCTTTCCCAACTTCCTATGACCTGGTCTGATGTGTTTTTCAAATCTCCTTTGGAGGGCTTGAAGTTAGGTCTGCATGTTACTCATGTTTCCACTTTTCTAAGTAGCGTACTTTGATCAAGTATACCTTTGTGCTGGATGAATGTATTGCCAAACAAAGAGTTGCCTATGATTCTTTGTAATTTTTTGAAGTCCTATGCCAAGTGGCTTGACCCCATGAATCTGTGTGATCAATTTCCAAAGCCAATTCCATTTGCAAAAAGTTCAGTTCTGTGACTGAACATTGTCAAACAATAGTCAGGAGCCCACTTTAAAAAAAATTAAGTCATGCCCAGTTGACATGTGTTCCAAATCAATTGTACCCCATGATTCTCTATAAAATTCTCTAGCATATCCTGGATTTGTGGTCCCCCAACTCATCATTTGATTAGTTTTCGAATCCCATTCCAAATGCAAGTTTATAGGGTTTCAACATCAGCATGTTTAGATTTTTTAGAGAGGCCAAATTTGAGGGTGAATAATTTTCACATGTGACCTAATCAGATCAAACCCTCTTGCACACTCATTTAGGGTATATTGATGTGCTAGTGTGCCAAGTGGCGGCCCATGAAGTAATGATTTGATATTTTTTTCAAATCAGGGTTTGAAGGCTAGTTGGGTTGACTTAACAGGTTCAGATTCAAAAACAATTGAGTAGGAAACTTTAAGAATCAATAAATTTTGACTCAGATGTTGTTTTGATGATCCATCAGATGCCCTGGATTCTATGTTTTGTAATCTATTAGTGTGCCAGATCCTAGGCCTTGGTATGGTGTTTCAGTCAGTTTTAAGGGTAGTTCTGGAGGCTACTCAGGTGTTTTTGGCCAAAGGTCAAATTTGTAGAGTGGTAAAAAATGAGAATCCTGGGTTAAAATTTTCACATCCCAAGCATATCTATTCAGCATATCCAGTCAGCATATCAGAGCATTTTGGCCCAATTAGTTATTTGAAAACAATTTTTTTTTAACGAGGCCCACTTTGGGGCTTGATTATGAATGATAGATAAGGTGACTATTATCACTTAAAATATTTAAATATTTATTATTTTTAATCTTATTGATTAAAATAATATTAGATTTACATAGCGGATGATATATGTTTCATTTTAAATCATTTTTGACTTATAAGTTTATGCCTTGGGATAAATTTTACAAGGGAAAGCAAAGAAGTGAGTTACCCTAGGGGTAAAAATTTACATGCCAAAGGAGCCTAGGGGTAATTCTCCAAGCAAGGACTAAAATGAAAGAAGTTGCCTCAGGGGTATTTGGAGCCAATTTTTAGGTCCCTAGGGTAACTCTTTTCCTATGCGGGTAGCCATGAAAATTGTCCTGAGGTAAGTCAGGAAGGCCAAAGTGAGGGCTCGGGGTAACTTGGAAGCTTGATGGAGGAAGCAAAAAATTGCCCCAGAGTACTTTTGGGGGTCATTTTTGAGCCCCGGGGTAACTTTGGGATATAAAATGAGAACAAATAAGTCACCCCAAGGGTATTTAGAAGGGCCAAAGTGAAGGCTCAGGGGAAGGATTCTCGAGGAAACAACGAGGATTAAATTGCCCCGGAGGTAAAAATATATACTCCAATGATGTCTCGTGATAACTTTTGTGTCACATGCTGAAGTAAGTAAGTTGTCTCGGGGGTCCGAAGATGAACCAAAGACAAGGAATGGGATAAGAAATAAATCAAAAGCCAAAACAAAAATGCAACCCATGTAAAATGCAAGATTAGGGCAAATGTATTCACATCTAGATGGATTTTTTTTATGGGTTTTGTAGTGTGATGCAGTGATTCAATGCATCATCCCGACTCTATGTGAGGATTGTGCTCAAACTATGTTTAATCCATGAAGGTTGGTTCTTTTACGTGTGTATTTTTACACCAAGTGTGAAGACATTTAGAAATCATGATGGCACCCTTAGAGCACGATAAAATATCCACCAAAGCATAAAGGTTTTTTTATAGAATGTTGCGGCTCTGATATTTCCAGCAAACCTGAATGTAGTCACAAAGAATGAAGGTTTAGGTGCCAAAGTCCATGAATTTTCTCTCCATCACTTCTGGCCATGTTGGAATTTGGTTTCATCGAATTTCATAGATGCATCATTTGTAGAATACACACACTGTGTTTGCAGGGAAGTTCTAGCGTCGATGGGGAGATGAAATGTATGTATTTATGAGCTAATACACTAGGTGGGTATGGAAGGATTATTTGACCTTTCCCAACATCATCTCTGAATAAACTAGAAGACAACCTTGGATAGTTCTATGAGCATGCATCAAACATATAATGGGGGTTATTTTTCTGAATGTATGCAAGTAATGCATAAAGTAACCATAGGGGTGTCATTTTCAAGCAAATGATGTATTCTTTGCTATTTCTTTGCAAAGAGTTGAAATGTGTAGCTAAGCATCAAAGGTGTCTTCAAAAAGGGAAATTTTCAACTTCCAAGCAAGGAGGTAATATTTTCACCTCAGGGGCAATAAGTTAGCTACATGTCAGAAATCAAGAGGCATCCAAATTTGGCAAGTGGTGAGGCATTGAATAGGGGTGGTTTGCAGGTGTTCTAATGAAGCAAATTTTTTGATTTTCAATACATGGTTCTAGCAAGAGTGCAGTTGCAAATGATGGCAATTTTGTGAGTAAAGGCAGCTATGAAGATGACAGATAACAACAAGGTGTTTCTTAGAGATTCAAGTGTCATTTTCAGTTGTTTTTTGTAGATTGTGGACTCAATTTTGGAGAATATAATGCAAATTCAAATTTGAAGACTAAGAAGAACAATAAAATGTGTCAATTCTTGATGCATTCTAGGGTTGAAATTAGGTCTCTTCTCTTGTCTATATATCATATTTTCTTTTTATTGTAAAGGGTTCCAACCCTAGTTTTCTACGGTGACAGATAGTGTCTTGTAAAAACATTTCTCCAGTGTCCTTAGTTAGTTGCAACTAGCTGAAAGCTTATTTTTTGTTCTAAAATCTTATGCTTTGCAATGTATTTCTTAGTCTTATGGTGTCTAATGATTGTCTCCATTTTGAACTATAATCTTTTTTGAGTGAAATAATCAAAGATTATTCATGGTCTTCAAGCACATTTTTTGTCTTGAGTTATATTATGTGATTGCTTTACATTCAAAGAAAGGAGTAAATTCTTTTCATGACTATGATGGGATTCTTGTGTTTTCAAATCGATTAATAAGTATGATCAGATGTTACTGCTTAAATGACTATGTTATTACAAGTTAGTATCATTCAAAGGTCTTCAAAGCATGTTTATGATGCAACAATGTAGATAATCTTTTATGTGACTCTGTTGCCCTCTCTTTAGCACTGGTCATTGTTTTTCAAATGCTAGTTCTATTGGTTCCAAATCATATTCAAATTTATTTTCTTTATCCATTAGGAGTAGTAGTGTAGAAATCCCCCTTCCCTCAATGAAGTTCATAGATGCATAGAATCTAAAGCTAAATCCATAACCAAGAATTAATCCATCTTTCCTCGGTATATTTTCATTGAGATGATCCATTGTAGCATGTAATGTCAAGAGTAGTTGAAGCTGAAATTTATTAGGACATTGCATAGGTTCACCCGCCTTGGTCTCGTAGAGACAAAGGTGTAGGAGATCTCAGTCATCGTGATTGATTCTTGTTTGTTGGCCAAATCCTTTCTAGGTTTGATCATGAGTTAGTGGTAATTTCTCTAGGACTTAGACATGCTGATTTGGGAACCAATAGATTGGCGACTCTGCTAGGGACAAGGCCATAAATACATTTGGAAAGAGTCAAGAATGTGAAGAATCTGAACTTTTTTTTAGACATTAAGTGTGTTCTCAGCCTCAGGGAATTTTTGTTGCACCTTTTATGATGGAGTTTTAAGTGGCTCTGCTAGTGAAGAATTCAGAAAATGAAGTTTTGGGATAGCTCTCTACTGTTCAAAGCTTGTTCCTCTACAAGGAGGTGGTGACTCTGTCAAAGATCCCAACGAAGAGATAATGCAAGCTCCAAATATTCAAAGTCTCATCAAAGAAGAAAGTGACCAGAAGATGCATACTTCTAGGTATTCTCAAAAATCTTGTCGAGAACAAAGTTTTGAATATTGTGCACTTGAATGTTTCCCTACTTGATGATATTAGCATTGATAGACGGAAGTTGTAATAAAAATTTTACATGCTAATGTTATTTTCTGAGTTTTTCTTTTTATGATAAATCAACATGTTGTTGTAGTTGTATGTTCTCTTTGAAAAGTTTTTAATCACAAGCATTCATAGGTTTCTTGTATTTTTCTTTCAAAGGCTTGTGTGAGCATATTTGTAATGTATCCAAATATGTATCCCTACTTGCCTCCCAATGTTAATGTGTTGAGAAATTAGTCCTAGCCAATAGTCAAAGAGAGTTCATCATTCAAAGGTACAAGGTCTTGAGGCTTGATGCATACTTCTAGGTATTCTCAAAAATCTTGTTGAGAACAAAGTTTTGAATATTGTGCACTTGAATTTTTCCCTACTTGATGATATTAGCATTGATAGACGGAAGTTGTAATAAAAATTTTACATGCTAATGTTATTTTCTGAGTTTTTCTTTTTATGATAAATCAACATGTTGTTGTAGTTGTATGTTCTCTTTGAAAAGTTTTTAATCACAAGCATTCATAGGTTTCTTGTATTTTTCTTTCAAAGGCTTGTGTGAGCATATTTGTAATGTATCCAAATATGTATCCCTACTTGCCTCCCAATGTTAATGTGTTGAGAAATTAGTCCTAGCCAATAGTCAAAGAGAGTTCATCATTCAAAGGTACAAGGTCTTGAGGCTTGATGCATACTTCTAGGTATTCTCAAAAATCTTGTTGAGAACAAAGTTTTGAATATTGTGCACTTGAATGTTTCCCTACTTGATGATATTAGCATTGATAGACGGAAGTTGTAATAAAAATTTTACATGCTAATGTTATTTTCTGAGTTTTTCTTTTTATGATAAATCAACATGTTGTTGTAGTTGTATGTTCTCTTTGAAAAGTTTTTAATCACAAGCATTCATAGGTTTCTTGTATTTTTCTTTCAAAGGCTTGTGTGAGCATATTTGTAATGTATCCAAATATGTATCCCTACTTGCCTCCCAATGTTAATGTGTTGAGAAATTAGTCCTAGCCAATAGTCAAAGAGAGTTCATCATTCAAAGGTACAAGGTCTTGAGGCTTGAAGATATTGTGGGTTTCCCAAACCCTATCCCACTTTAAATTAGAGAAAAGTGTCCTAAGTTTGGTGGGTCAAAAGAAGAATAAGCTAAGAAACATTTTCAGTAGTTCAATGAGCTAATGGAAGACTATGAGGTTGACGATGAAGATGTCTTAATGAGATTATTTGTGCACTCTTTGAAAGAGGATGCAAGAGATTGCTTTCTAATGGGTTACCAAGTTCAATCAGCTCGTGGGAAGAGTTTCAATCAGTATTGAGAGAGCAGTTTGGTGAGAAGATCCCTGATTCCTCATTAATCCAATATTTCATGGAGATTCACACTGAAGAAGTTGAGCTTGTCTTAGCTTTCAATCTCCTATTTGCTAAGACATTGAAGAGGATTCCTAAGGAGATTAGATTCTTTGATGACATACATTGGTAGTATACCTTGGAGGCTTTGATGCAAAGATGAGTTATAGGCTGAGAAATGAAGACCCTAAAAGTTTATATGAGGCCTATCGGATAGCAAAAAATATTGAGAAAGTCTCCAAGTTCAGGATGAGCATGAAGTTGAAGTCAGAAAAGGGAGCTTGGTGTGCAACCAAACAAGATGGTTCTAAGGTTAGAGGTGATTTCCATCCTACTGTCCCTCCATGTATTCCTTTCCAAGATGTTGATCAACAAGTTTTACATAGTGATGTGTATGAACCTAGATCTGATGCAATGTTTGTTGATGAAGCAAGTGTTCCTCTAGAAGTGTCCATGCCTCAAAATCCTATTCAAAGCTACACCTATGAGTGGCTTGGTTATGTGTATGAACCTGAAAATAATAGTCTACATTAGTATAAGTCTGCTGTCCTAAAATCAGTGATATGCCCAAATGAATATTAGGTTGTCCCTTGTGTTTCTTACCAACAGTATGATGGTTCCATTGACCCAATGGTGTATAATCAAGCTTTGAGTAGTAATAAAATAATGATGTTTGAAAGAAATGAGAACATGGCAATGGAAAAATATCAGGGGCAGCCTTGTGATATTTTGAGTCAAAAGGAATGCTTTTTAGCATGGGTGTAAATAACACGACATTTCAATTAGCAGGTGAACCACAAAGACATAGTGCTGATTTTGTGCATGCAAATGTTGAAAACCATGCTAGTTTTGATCAAAGTGCTTATGAAGATGATGGTACAACTTATTCTCATAACGGGGATTATATGGTTTTCTATCATAGTTCTCAGGATGAAGAGTATGGATCACATTGGGACTCAGTTGTAGCATGTGAGAATAGGGTAGACCTCGGTGATGTTGGTGAGTATGAGTATGAACAATATGGAGAGGTTGAACCTTCATGTCTTACCTATGCTAATGAAGAGGAAGATGTTGATGGTGAGTTTATTTCACAAGAGGATGACATGGTACAACAATGTGACATGTGTGAAATCCAAGAGGCATGCACGCTTGAGATAGATGAGGTGACATGTAGTGACCAACAAGTGGACATGGTATACATAAGTGAGAATCCATTGTATGATGAAATCATTGATATGAACTAGCATGTATTTTGCAATGACATGCTTGAGACTAATTCATATGTGGTCTCAAATCCACTTTTTGAAGAAGAGGATGCACTTTTAGATAAAGATGATGTCTTGTGAATATGTGAAAGTGATCTCTACAAGGTTGAAGAAGTAAGTTCATATGTATTATGTGAGCTTGATTTTAGTGAACGAGATGCTTGTACCTCATATTCTTCTTGGATTTAGTTTCCTTTGTACCATGATGAGGTCGATGAATAAGAATCATAAAGCATACAAGACCATTCTACTTCAATGTCAGTTGATATAATACTCTTGTGTTGAATTAGACAATGAGACCATCAATAGCTTGGGATGGTAGTATTCTTTGGTTGACACAAGCTATGACTATGAGAGGGAAGAAGCCAAAAATGAATATAAAGGAATGCAATTTTTTTAACTTCAAAAAAATAGCTATGATGAACGTGGAGGTGTGGTAGAAAATGAGGAATCAAAGGTTCACATAGCTAAAGATGAGTATGCCTATGAGATCAACTATGGTGATCAACATTAAAAGGACTCAGATCCTGATTTGATGAAGAAATCTTGTTGGATTTGAGTGAACTCTTTGATGATGAACCCTATCTACAAGAAGATTCAAAAGATGAGTTGGATCTGCTCTTAAGTTTTGAGGTGGAAACACCTAATGTTGATGAAAATGAGGACGTCTGTGTGTTTTCAACACTTAGAGTAGCCATCTACTTGTGTGATGAATCATGCTTCCAAGGTGTGTCATTGTGGATGCTATAATGAGAATGGATGTGTGTCACTCAAAGAGCATGGCAACCTTGTATTGATTCATGATGAATGTCCAGTTGAGTGGCGAATGTGAAATGCTTAGTGGTTGGGATAATGTGAGCATCAGTAAGAAAGAGTTATCAACTACTAATGTGAATGATTGTGCCTATGATCAGATTGTTTTCAGTGATGTTTTAAGATTGGGCATGACAAAATAAGAGAAGAGTCAAATTTTTTATAGGGGTAAGTTTTGGTTCTACATGTTTGGTGGTTTAAAACCGCCTATTGGATGTTAAAGTCATATTTTCATGCTGAATCATATAGTGGTTTAGTGGCCCAATGGAGTTGGCACTTGGTCTGCCACTCCAGAGATCTGAAATCTTGCTATGCTCACAAAGGACATGCATCCTCAAGCTAGAGCCACTATTGGGACTTAAAAATTCATGCTCGATTTTTGTGGTCCCATGTAAATTTTTGGCCATCTACACTTAGTTATGCCATGTTTGGACAAGCCTAAGTTGCCACGTTTGAGGGCTTGTAGTTTTGAGCCAATTGATTGTCATGTAAAATCCTCTTAGAGTCTCATTATACACCTTTTGGAAATGCCCTGATTCCATTCCTAGCCTCCTATGATCAAGTTTGATATGTTTTTGAAATCTCCTTTGGAGGGCTTGAAGTTAGGTCTACATGTTACTCATGTTTCCACTTTTTTGAGTAGCCTACTTTTATCAGGTATAACTTTGTGTTGGGTGAATGTCATACCAAGCAGAGAGTTGTTTGTGATTCTCTTCAATTTTTGGAAGCCTAATGCCAAGTAGCTTGACCCCATGAATCTGTTTGATCAATTTTCCAAGCCGATTCCATTTGCAAAAAGTTCACTTTTATGATTGAACATCGTCAAACAATAGTCAAGAGCCCACTTTTAAAATTTATAATTCATGCCCAGTTGACCTGCATTCCAAATCAATTATACCCCATGATTCTTTGTAAAGTTGTCTTCCATATCCCAGATTTGTGCCCCCCCATATCATCATTTGATTAGTTTTTGAAACCCATTTCAAATGCAACTTTTCAGGGATTCAACATCAGCATGTTCAGATTTTTCAAAGAGGAAACTTTGAGGGTGCAAATTTTTCACAAGTGACCTAATCGGGTCAAACCCTCTTGCACACTCAAGTTGACTCAATAGGTTCAGATTCAAAAACAACTGAGTAGGCAACTTTGACAATCAATAGCTTTTCACTCTAATGTCATTTTGATGATTCGTCAGATTCTCTGGATTCTATGTTTTGCAATATCTCAATGTGCCAAATCCCAGGCCTTGGTCAGGTATTTCAGTAAGTTTTAAGGGCTGTTCTAGAGGCTACTCAGGTGTTTTTGGCCAAAGGTCAAAGTTGCAAAATGGTCAAAAATGAGAATCCCGGGCTAAAATTTTCACATCCCAGCATATAAGAGCTATTTGGCCCAGTCATTTATTTGACAACAATTTTTTTTTAGTGGGGCCAACTTTGGGGTGCGACTAAGAATGACAGATAAGGTAACTATTATCACTTACAATATTTAAATATTTATTGTTTTTAATTTTATTGATTAAAATAATATTATATTTACATAGGTGTGTCATGTCATAAATTGTACACCCTTGCTAGGGTGGTACAATTTCACACTTAGGTTAGCACACACCTTAGTGTGTCTTGCATCTTGCATTTCTAATTCCACTTCAAGCATTTAATTAATTAATTTAATTAAATCTAAGGTCATTTTTCATCACTTACATATTATAAAGTTTGGCCCTTTACCCTAAGCATTCCCCTTCTCATTTTATTTCTCCAATGAATTATTTAATCATAAACCCTAATTATATCTTATTTTGACCATTTAGGCCCAATTTCACATATCAAAACATCTCAAAATCAGCTGTAACTTTGGGATGTGTTCTAATATCATCATATCTAATGACCCCAAAAATTTGGTGAAAAGTTGGTCAAACCGTGGCGGGAACGCACACATGGTCCTCGGATTTTTCCCCAAAATTTCAGTAGCACAATCCTATGATATAATAATTCTTAACCCCAAAAGATCAGCGGGAAATTCAAACCCTAGGTCGGACTAAACATGAAATTAAGATCTACTATTTCATACTTAAGAGTTCTCTTTCTTCATTTGAAAGGGTCTTCTTCTAAGAATCTAAGAGCAGGTTTTTGAAGCATAAAGAGTCTTCTTTGCAGTGAAAGAGTAGATCTTTGAAGTCTTAAATAACATTCAACATTAATCCATCAAACATTCATCAAGCATCATTTTATCAATTGGGGGCTTTTGAAAATGTAGAAGAACAATAGGAGATCATTGACTGACGATTGGCTTGTACGTCTCCATCGAGGTTGGGTATGGTTTCATGTTGTTTTCATGTCTTTGCACAAGATTCATTTTGATTCAAATTCATGTTTTAGATCACTCTACATTGTGGATTTAGAGAATTTACTTTGTCAATTATAATTAATTAGGGTTTACTCTTTAAGGTTGCTCTAGATTGTTTGTTTTCATCTTAGGATCTTGCACACATATTTTCAGTACATTATTGGCTATTTGTGGAGGTGGAAATCACCAAAATAGGGGTTTGACTAATGCAAAACCCTATATAGCCACCCCAAATCTTGTTTTCAGCTTCAGGTACAAGTTCAGATCCGAGCGTCACTGGAAGTTTCGAGACTAGAAGAGCACACATGGATAGTTCTGTGTTGTAGATCTCAACAAAAACCCCAATGATAGGGGTGTGGCATTCTGGTTCTACCCAGGATAGTGGCGTGGTGCCATAGTCTTACCCTCTATCAGCAAGATTTGGCAAGACAACACCTTGCAAGCTCCAGAATCCATCTTGTCAGTTGCAACTCCAGAAGTGCAGAATCAAGACAATGGTGCGGCACCTTAGTCCCAGACATTTTTGCTCAGATTTCAAACACAAGTGCACCTTGTATTTTTCCTTCTGATCTATACTTTTCAGGAGTATATCGGTTGTCCTTTGATCTAGATTCTTAGATTAGGGTTTGTTTGCTTACTTGCATTCTAGGTTAGATCTCATTTTTGCATCATTCCTCTCTCTCATTTATAGAAAAGCAGTAGAAAACCTAGGAGGTAATCCACAACTCTCTCTTTCTCATAAGAAGTAGCCTAAGTGTATTACTTCCATAGGCTCTTTTGTATTCCATGAGTGTGTATGAGAGTGGGATTAGGGTTCCATACTTAGTCTCACCTTTTACGCTACACATCTTTGGTGAACCCGAAGTGAAACTAATTTTATTTTCATTGCATTGCATTGTTAGATCTAGATCTATTTTATTTCATTTGCTTTTAAAAAACAAAAATAAATAAAAGAGATAGGTTTCTTTCGGTTTCCTTGCATTGTGTGTTTAAGTTTCATACAATTTTCATTCCAAAATGTCAGATTTCTATTTGCAAGATGTTCATGCTTTTGATGATGTATACAATTTTGTTGATTATGAGTTTATTAAGGATGGATTAGATTAATCTCTAGATGATTTTCTGAACCCTAAGCCTTCTAAACCCTCATTTTGCCAAAAATTAATCGACCTTGTTACTATGCCATTTTGTGGTAATGAGAAAGATAAGTTGAATGATTCCTCTCATGGGTACATTCCTATTAACTCCTCCACTATATCTAGAAACATGGTTGACTCCCATGATTCCCTCTATGATGTTATGTCTCCTTTTGAGTCCAACAAAAAGCCTTTCAATCACTATGATCATTCTTTTTTGGATGATGCCCTTGATGACTTTTTGTCTTTGCCTAAACTTTTAAACAAGAATAATGCATCTAAAAGGTTAATCAATATGATTGATGTGAATCAACATAGAAAACCACTTTTTATTGTCCAAGTTGCTTGTCCTCCAACTTCACCTCTTCCTAATCAACCTCTTCTCATGGTTCAAGGTGGATATAGTCATGATTCCTTTAGCACTCCAAACAAACCTATCATTATGGTTCAAGGAAGTAATCCCACTACGAGTCCTTATAGCTATGCTAGAAAATGAACTAAGGAGAGTTATAATGCACTTGCCCATACCTATAACATGAGAAATAATAGGCAACCTAATCCTCCTCTAGTTGTTCCAACTTCTCTACCTGATCCTCAACTCATTCTTCCTCAAGCACCTCGCATTTCACAAACCCTTAGTAGGGAATATGATCTTGTTGAACAACTTAAAGCTACTGTTGCCAAGATATCCCTTTGGGATTTGATTCAAACTTCCTTGACTCATCAAGGAATACTACAAGATGCCTTGAAAATATTAAATGTCCCATCCGTAGTGACATCCAATAATATGACTTCCTTGATTAAATCTATTACATCACCCTAGGCTCGGATTGTGTTCACACAAGATGAGCTACCCTCCAATGAAATTCAATAACAATATGATCCCTTAATGATTGTGGTTATTATAAATGATAGTGCGATAATACGAACACTAGTGGATAATGTTTCTTGCCTTAATGTTTGTAGCATTAACTTGTTGCATAGGATCAATATTGATACATCTCTTATTAAGCCCAATTCTCTCACCATCTGTGGCTTCGATAATGTTGCTAAAGCTTCACTAGGTATCATCACCTTTCCTATTAAGGTAGGTCATGTTACTTTACCCACACCTATCCATGTCATGGTTGGAGAGTTTACATCCAACTTGTTGCTAGGGAGACCTTGGATTCATAGAATGCAAGCTATTTCTTCTACATTGCATAGGCAAATTAAGTTTATTTACAACAATATGACATATACCTTGCTAGGTGACACAAGATTCGAGGCTTGTTTACAAACATCAATTTCTAAATCCTCTTCAATCAATTATTCCCCAACTATCTTAGATAATTCCTCTAAAGCCTCTACTCCAATTAGTGTGACTACTTCATCAAACCTATCTCATATCTCTGAATCAATTCCCAATACTTCCTCATTTGGACCTAAGGTTCTTGAGGAAGAGTCTTCTCAGCCTGACTCTATGATTGAGAACACTTTCTCTCCTAAAAAAGGTTCTTGCAGAAGATGATTGGGGATCCCTTGATTTCAATCCTAAATTCATAGGGGAATAAAGAATTCCCCCTAGAGAACCTATGGTCGAAAAGAAGAAAAAAGAAGAACCTAAAAAGTAATCTACTTTGTCTAGGCCATTGAGTAATAACTTTGTGGCAGCTTCTCAGACTTCATCTCCCTTAGTTTTTGGTCTAGAGGATTTTTATTCTTCACTTTTTGAAAATCGCCCTTCTTTTTCAGAAATTACTAACCTTTATGGTCATGGTTTTCACATCCTAGCTAGGTTTGGACATAATGAAAATGGATGTGGTGCTCAATAACAAGGGATTAAGGTTCCCTTGGAAAACAACTTTTGTGATATGACATTTGGGCTTGGTTATGATCCGTTCAAGTATAATAAATCCTCTAAGAGACCATCTATTAGTGTTAATGTTATTTCTGGTTCTCTCTCACTAAAATATCTAGAATATATTGACTGTGACCCTTCTTGTGTCTTTGCTTTGGATGTTTTTTCTATCGATGATTCCTTAGTTGAATTCTTGTGAGCTTATGACAACCTTCCTTGTTATCACCATAACCACAGTCTTCCCTATTGTCTAAATGCAGAAGCTTACTTTGGGAAAGAAAGAAATAACAATGAGATAGCTAAAGAATTTCCACAATTAAAATATGCTCCTCAACAAAGAAATATCCTAATAAATGACACCATTGATATCAAGATGGATCCTTGTGTTGAAGATAAAATCATCAAGATAGGGAAATGTCTTGAAGAAGAAGAGCAAAAATAATATCCCGAGTTGCTACGTGAATTCCCCAAGATCTTTTCTTGGATATATTCTGACATGCCTGGTGTAGATCCTAAAATTTTCATTCATAACATTGTCCTAATTCTTGATGCTAAACCTATGAAGCAAAAGATTCAAAAGATTCACCCTAAAGTGGCATTACTTGTTAAAGATGAAATTGAAAAATTGTTGGATGCTGGATTCATTCATCCTATTTATTATTCCCCATGGATTTCAAACATTGTAGCTATGGCTAAAGCTGAAAAGAAGATTAGGATCTATATGGATTTTCATGATTTAAACAAGGCCTCTTTAAAAGATGACTTTCCTCTCCCAAATATCGATATGATAGTGGATTCGGTATCATGGAATACTTTATTATCCTTTATGGATGGTTTCTTAGGATATAATCAAATCTTCATTAATCCTCAAGGTCAATAAAAAACTTCTTTTACCACTCCTTGGGGTATGTTTTCTTGGATTGTGATGCCTTTAGGATTGAAAAACACAGGCACAACATATTAGCATGCTATGACACTCATCTTCCATGACTATATGCATAAAAACTTAGAAGATTGCATTGATGACATCTTAGATAAATCTGTTCTTCATACAAATCATGTTAAGATCCTTCATCAAATCTTTGAGAGAATTCATAAGTATAACATGTGTTTGAATCCCTGAAAATGTGTTTTTAGTGTGGATAGTAGAAAACTATTAGGATTCATAGTTTCACATCGTGGTGTTGAGGTGGATATGAAGAAGATAGATGATATTGTTAATATGCCACCTCCTAAGAATGTCTCCCAACTAAAATGTTTGCAAGGAAAGATCCAAGCTATTCGCAGGTTTGTCTCTCAATTTACGGATCTTACCTTTCCCTTCACACAATTTCTTAAAAAGAATATCACTTTCCAATGGAATGAGGATTATCGTCCAGCATTTAAAGACTTAAAAACCTATTTGGCCAATTCTCCTATTCTTCAACCTGCCAATCCTACTAAGCCTTTCCTTTTGTACACCATTGCTTCCCCTCAAGCTCTTATGGCCTATTAGCACAATGTGATAAGGATGGTAGAGAATGCCCAGTTTATTACATAAGATACACTCTACTTGATTATGAAGTTCGATATTCTACAATAGAAAGATAGTGCCTTGCTTTAGTCTTTGCAACCCAAAAGTTGAGGCATTATCTCTTGAATCCTGAGATCTATGTTATCATTAAATTCAATCCTCTTAAACATATTTTCCAAAACTAACCTTTCCAAATGCTTAGCTAAGTGGGTTATGATGTTGAGCAAGTTTGACCTTAAATTTGTCTCACAAAAGGCAATAAAGGGTCAAGTGTTGACTGACCACTTAGTTTATGCTCCTTCACCCTTCTCCCTACCTAATCCAGAGTCTTTTCTTGATGAATACATTTTTTTCACTAAGGTTGATGAGACTTGGGAATTGTACTTTGATGTCTCTAAGTGTCGTACAAGATCGAGGGTAGGGGTGGTCTTAATATCTCCTAAAAAGAATCCTATTCCTTTATCATATTGTCTCAATTTATTATGTATGAACAAGATTTTTGAATATGAGACTCTTATAGCTAGAATTAAAAAATCCTTGGCATTGAAAGTGAAACATGTACATATTTATGGAGGTTCTCAACTAATCATAAGACAAGTGACAGGAATCTATCAAGCTAAGAAAGACAAATTATCACAATATAGAGATCTAGCTATATCCTTGTTGCAAAAATTGATTTGTATACCATAGAGCCCATCCTTCAAAAAGATAATCAACATGTTGATGCGATGGCATGTGTTTCCTCTTTTGTCTCTCTAAAGGACCCCTTGGTAGATCTTAAATTCACTATTCAGAGCCTCACTACCCCAGCTATTGTTGATAATCCTAGTGATGTGGCCTATTGTTGCATTATAGATTCTGATGAATGGCACTTGCATATCATGAGATATTTGAGTGATGGTACCTTTCCTAACTTTGTGAATAAGAATACTAGGGATAGGATTCACAAATTGGCTGCTAGATACATTATCCTTTCTAATGTTCTTTATAGGAGAGGTTATAATGGTCTTGTCCTTCGAGACTTAAAAAGGGCTCAAATCCCTATTGCTCTTGAGGAAGCACATTCAGGTACTTGTGGGGGGCATATTAGGGGTAGATATTTAGTTCAGAGATTGCTCCAAATGGGATATTATTGACAAACCATGGAAAAAGATTCCTTTGCATTTGTTAAAAGATGTCATCAATGTCTGGAACATAGCAATTTGATCCATGCCCCTGCCCAAGAACTTTGATCTCAAGTAGCATCCTGGCCTTTGTCTACATGCGGTTAGGATCTCATTGGTAAAATATCTCCTCCTTCATCTTAAGGACATACCTTCATCATAACTGCAACTGATTATTTTACAAAGTGGGTGGAAGTTGATCCTCTTCGATCTACTACTGTTGAAGTAATTTTTCAGTTCATCTTGGAAAACATTATTTCTCTATTCAGTTTCGGATAATGGAATGACATTCAAAAATAAGGATGTGAAAATTTCTCAAGAAATATCATATTCAACATAGATTTTCTACACCCTGTTATCCTCAATCAAATGGTCAAGCTGAGTCTTCTAATAGGATAATTGAATAAATTCTTCAAAAGACTGTAAACAAGCATGGTAAGGATTGGCATACTCAATTAACCTATGCTCTTTGGGCCCATCCCATGAGTGTACATGTTTCTATAGGTTGTACTCCTTATAATATTGTGTATGGTGTTGATGTCATTATGCCTTTAGATTTAGAAATTCCTTCTTTGAGATTTTTTGTTAGGGGTATAATGGATGATGATTCTTATAGAGAGAAAAGACTTTAACAACTTGAGATTCTCAATGAATGAGATATAAATTCCCTTGAGCATATTCAAGCATATCATAAAACTTTACAAGGAGCTTACAATGATAAGGTTATTGAACATTCCTTCTTAGTAGGTGATTTAGCCCTTTACGAAAATAAACACAACATGAATGCTTTACTTGAGGAGAAAGTAAAATTCAGCCCTAATTGGCTTGGACCATACATTATTGTCGAGGTCTATGGATCAAGTGCTTATAGGATAGAAGATGTGGAAGGTATGCCTCTCAAGGAGCCCATAAATGATATGCACCTTCATAGATACTCTCTCACTCTCTCACTCTCTCTCTCTCTCTCTCTCTCTCTCTCTCTCTCTCTCTCTCTCTCTCTCTCTCTCTCTCTCTCGTCTACTTTTTGTTCTCTCCCTATATCTTCTTTTTCTTCAAAATTGGGTAATATGTTAGCATGTCTTCATTAAAGTATGTAAGATTAAATGATATATTGTTTGGTCTATATTACTTCGTTCTTGAAAAGTATGTTTCTTTACTTTATTTTTTGTCTTGGATTCTTTTATGTAAATTATAATAAATTTACATTTCATATGTGCTAGCATGTTATAAAATTTATTATGTGTTAGGTATAATTATATCATGTTGCATTTAATTAGAGTTAATTAAATCACATTAGTCATATAGTTCTTAGGCTTAATACATTCTTCTTTTACATCATCAATGTAGCATTTACTTAAATACTTAGTTATTTAATTAAATGACACATGTATCAATTTAATCATGAAACATTGAGAAATCAATCACATGGAAATTAAAATTAGACATACATGTTCATCACTCAACATGTTACTTCTAATCTAAGCAATACACATATTGTTTAAGCATTAAAATAACATATCCATAAGTATCATAATATATACATGAGTACATCAAGATCATCTCCTATCCCTAGGACTAGTAGCTAGAGGATGGTGGCTAGATGTCCCCTCTTGATCTGGCTGTGGGGGTGGCCCCATGTGGGTGTATCGTGATATGGACCGTGAGGAGCTCCTACGATCCCTCTCCATCATAATCCCATAGTATGTGGCTGCCTCTGTCTTTGATGCTGCTAGGTCATGCTCTGTCAATCATAATCTCTCTCGTAGGACCTCCATCTCTGCTTGAATAGGGGAGAAAAGGTCCTCGTGTCATCCTACATTCCTCTAGGATGTGTGGAATATCTATGAGGAACTAGGAATGTGTGTAGTCACGATGAGGTCTACCACTCCATCTTGAATAAGAGAATGCTACTCTTGGATGGTAGCTGTAAGGAAGAGAGAAAAATTTTATCAGTAACATTCTATTTCATCAAATCTAAACAAGTAAGATACATAAGTTAATCAATAACTGGACACCTTACTTGGATCTCCCTCTCACCAGTAGGGATTGTGCAAAGTGACTGCCTGAGATTGGGACCTGCTAGGCTCTTCGCACTCATACTGTCTATGTAAAATAGGTGTGGGATGATGGGGACTAGGATCAAGACCCCTTATAGGGTCCTTCTCTGCCTATAATAAGAGACTCGATGGATCTAGGGCTATGGTATCCTCCCTAGAGTGATGAGGCACTACATCTGACTCATCCTCCTCCTCAATCTCATCCTCGTGCTCATCCTCATCCTCATCCTCCTCATCCTCCTCATCCTCCTCATCCTTGTCTTCCTTCTCCTCTCTATCCTCCTCATCATCTCCATACTGATCTCCCTCTTTGGTGTTAGGATTGTCTTCGCCTGCCTCCTGCTCTCCTGTGTCGTTAGCCTGATCATCTGAGCCCTCCTCAGATGTATCAGATCCCTCTCCATCACCTGAATGTCTCCATGGTCCAAGATTCCCTCGAGGGAAGTCTGCTGGAAAAATGGATCTTGGGTATGTGCTCCCCCACCATGTGATGTACCGTCGATGGGCACCTGAATCATCTTTATAGTTTCTCACAATATCCTGATCCGACCTGTCTGAATTTGTGATGTCGATCTCATCACTGGTTGGCCTAGGAATGGCTCCTAGCCTCGGCCTCATGCATGAGTGTCAGATGTACATAGACACATCAGTAGGAACACACTACTCAAACCCAAACTACCACCGGACTCGGTCGAAGTAGAAGGGAATGACTATGTGGTTATACCACCCCTCTAGTAGATGGTTCCTCTACATGCTGAACATCTACCTATGTATCCCTTCCCACATGTACATCCTGAGGTAGGGTCTCCATATGACTTTTCCTGCTATCAATCTATTTAAGCTAAACCTCCAATGCAGGAGATCGCTGAATTGCCACTCATGGGTAAGAGGATAAGAAAATACCCTAGGCTTCTTTGGAACCAAATCTATAGGGGCTCAAGCAGGCCTAGTGTAGGTAATATGCTCAAACATCCACACCTGTAGTAGCCTGCATGTGGCAAGCATTCTATGACCCCAATAATATATCCTCCTATGTCTTTCCATTGCTCTAATACCGTAGATGAGTCCTCCATGCATATGTGTGTCATTCCCACTAGGGAACACGACTAATGTAAGGGTCATAATCATGAGTCTCCTTACTAATGGAACCTCACCGATAGGGTGTAAGAGCCAGTTAAACATGATACGACCCCTCGTATCACCAACTATCACTCTCCCCACAACGTACACCTTCTCTCTCCTATAATCCTCCTCTGTCTAGTGGATCGATATTTCACAGTCTCCCCCCTAATGGGAAGGCATAGAATATGGTATACATCTTCAACGGTGATCGTCATCTCCCCCATAGGTAATGAGAATGTCGAGGTGTCTACATCCCAGCTCTCCATCAATGCTATCAACATCATAGAATGGAATCTGATAGCTGACATGGTCATCACATCCCACAAGCCCACTGCATGTAGCAACTTCCTCTCTCCCATCATTAGCCTTGGGATTTGCTCCTGAAGGCTCTGAAAGGTGAGACTCATAGTATGCTCATGGATGTATGGCAGTGTCTCCAAAAAGAAATACATCTTATCATCAGTAATCAATCATCATCATCCTCATCTAATCAATGAAATCATGCTATCTATTCTAACATTCATCACCTGATCCTGTGTGACCACTAGTCACCCTGAACAGGGACCAGGGTGTCCAAGTGGGACCAGGGTACCCAAATGGAGCCAAAGCTCCCTAGGAGGACCAGGGAACCCTAGGACCCCTAGGTGTCTGAAGAGAGGGCCCATAGCCAGTCTTGGCGATGACATGAATCATTCCTAAAACTATGAAAGCATTAAAAAGTCAAATGGAGTAAACAGAAGGTTAACTCACCTTGTTGAGTGGTCAACTGATGAGTAGAGATTGGCACAGGATCTCCATCCACGTATGTTGCTCAGGTCAGCGTCGAGGTATGATGGCTAATATGTGGGCTCCTCTATAGTGAATAGTGCCAAAAAGTGAGAAAGTGACAAATGTGATAGTTCTGATACTAAATGTTTAGTACAGATGCCAAGCTAACAAGATGAGAGGGGGGGGGGGGTGAATCATACAAACTTAATCTTGCATAACATCCACTGATTCAACCTCGGTAACCTCATCAGAAAAATAGTAAGACATGCAAACTCATAAACAGATAAGATCACAAAACATATAACACCAGATTTAATGTGGAAACCCAAATAGGGAAAAACCACTGTGGGATTTCAGACCCACTAAGAAATATACTCTTCTAGAGTACGCTTGGTTAAAAGAAAATCTCATTAAAGATTACAAACACATTGCTAGATGTGACCTAATTAAGGGATTTCCCTTAGATCTGCTAGGATCTTCACCTTGTTAGAGGTGACCTTGTTAAAGGATTTCAAACACTCAATCTAAATGTCACCTTGCTAGAGGGTTTTACAAATAATAGTAATAAAATATATCTGCAACTTCACATCTAAAAATGTTAAAGTAGATTCTTATTTGCTCAATACAATCTAGTCATAGGACTTATCTTGTCCCTCTGCTGGGCTCTATACTTTGTTTTCAAAATAGGTCTTCAAGCTTTTGTGCTTGGTAATCACTATGTAGCATCCCTATGGTTACACTTGCATGCATTCATTGTTTATCAACAATTCCTTATTTATAAATAATTTGCCAACCGCTGAATCTCCTTGATCACATTTTCCATGATCAATCATAGCCATCAGATCTTCAATCTTGACCAGGTTTAATGTATCCTTTGATTTGAAAACATTTTACCTCACCTTGGAACTTGCATATACTTCTTGGAACTTGTGCTAAGGTATTGTGGTTCAATCTGAGCTGTAGATCTTCCTGCCAATCTTTTATTGCCATAGATCCTTAACAATCTTCATGCATGACTTACTAATCATTTAATCAACTCTAGCTCATTAGCTTCCTTCATTAAATAACGCATTCAATCATTTAATGCATTCTATTATTACTTGGTTGCAACTCAGTAAATACTAAATTTCACTCGGTAAACATTCTGCCTTTATTAACCGATAGCGATAACCTTAGGGTTTTACCGACTAGGTTCCTTAGGGTTTATCGACTAGGTTCTTTGCTCGGTAAATAGTATAGTATTAACCTTACAATCAATAACATATGTAGGATATCAAAACAATATAAACATCATGATCTCATCATTGTCTAACTCGCTAATAGTTGCCCATTGAATAACTTATTCCTCCCCTTATTCATCACATTCTTTTCTGTGTCTTTTACCGACATCTTAACTGTTTTCAAAACATACTTCTTAAGATATGGCAACATTATACTGAATCAAAAAATCAATTTCTTGACATCAATGACAAAATAATAATATTAAGACATTGAACATCCTTAATCATTTATATCCATAATCATCAACAACCTTCTCAATATCCTTATTGAAATGCCAACAATCTCCCATTGTAATTGGAATGCCAACAATCTCCCCCTTTGGCATTGATGGTAAAACCAAATTGATTTGACCTAAATGATTTGGATTGTTGTGAAATTCTGAAATGCTGAAATGCTCTCCTCCTATCATCAGCCTTCTCCCCCATTCATTAGTCTTCTCCCCCTTTCATTAGTCTTCACCCCCTTTGACAACAATTGCAAAAATGAAAGAGAACTAAAACATAATTCCTTTCGCTGAGAGGTGAATTCCTTACTGTTAAGTATCATCTTAGTCTCGGTCAGAGCATTTTGTCTTCCATTCCTATTCCCTGTTGTTGTTTCCTGCACACCTTTAGAAAACCTCCTAAAGTGTGTAAATGAGCATCAACTCTTAAAAGATATTTTGTAGAGTCAGTGAATTGATGCTTTCACTGATTTCGGTCAGTGAATGGAAGATAGGGGTAGGACCCCTAACTGACTTCTGAGATACTCAAAAGTGTCCCTTGGTAGTGGCTTGGTGAAGATATCTGCTATTTGTTCCTTTGTGCTAACATACTCCAACACCAGTTTCTTCTCTTGAACTTCTTCTCTAAGATAATGATACTTGATAGAGATATGCTTTGTCTTAGAATGCATAACAGGATTCTTTGAAATGTTTATGGAACTAGTATTGTCATAGAATATAGTTACTGGCTCGGTAACTTGCTCATTTATGCCTTCCAACAGTTGTTTGATCCATGCTATATTGGTGCAATTCAATGTTGCAGCAACATATTCAACTTCTGTTGTTGACTGTGAAACACATCCTTGTTTCTTGCTAAGCCAACTCACTAGTCTTTCTCCTAAAAAGAAAGCTCCTCCACTTGTGCTTTTTCTGTCATCAATGTTGCCTACCCAATCAGCATCAGTATAAACTTTTAAATCAAAGGCATTACCTTTCTGATATACTAAACCATAATCTTTAGTGCCTTTTAGGTATCTGAAAATTCTCTTCATTGTTGTCATGTGTGTTTCCTTGGGATCTGCAGAGAATATTGCAACTATGCCTACTGCATGTGCTATATCTAGCCTGCTGTGAACAACATATTGCAACTTTCCAATCATAGATTGGTAAAGTGTCTCATCAACAGATGTAGATTCATCATTCTTTGATAGTTTACAGTTGGTAGTCATAGGAGTGCTTACTGGTTTTGAATCCTCCATTCCAAATTTCTTCAAGATTTCCTTTATGTACTTGGATTGGGTAATGAAAATCTCATCTTTCATTTGCAGTATCTGTAAACCTATAAAATACTTTATCTCACTGATTCATGACATCTCAAATTCTTTTCTCATTTCATTTCCAAAATTCTTGCATAAAGAGTCATTTCCACAAAAGATAATATCATCAACAAATATGGCTAAGATCAATATTCCATTTTCATCATTCTTCATGTACATATTGTTGTTTGCACTTGTTCTTATAAAACCAATTTTGATCAAATATGAGTGCAATCTCTCATACCATGCTCTAGGTGTTTGTTTTAAACCATATAAAGCTTTGTTCAATTTACATACCTGATCATTATTTTCTCCTTCAATAAATCCTTCAGGTTGTTCAATAAAAACATCTTCTTCTAATATACCATTCAGAAATACAGATTTGACATCCATCTGATATACCTTGAAATTCTTGTAAGCAACATATGCCAACAATGTTCTTACTCCTTCAAGTCTTGGCATAGGTGCAAAAGTCTCACCATAATAAATTCCTTCTACTTGAGGATAACCTGTGCAAACTAGTCTTGCTTTATTTCGAATGACCTCACCTTTTTCATTTAGCTTGTTTCTAAAAATCCACTTTGTATCGATTACATTTTTGTCATTCGGTCTTGGGACTAGTGTCCATGTGTCATTCTTCTTGATTTGATCAATCTCTTCTATCATAGCATTTATCCAATCTTCACTGTTAAATGCCTCTTTCACTATCCTCGGTTCAAATTCAGATATTAGACATGTTTTCTATCTCAGTTTGTTCCTTGTCATCATTGGAACATTCTTATCTCCTATAATCTGACTTGATGCATGATTCCTTCTAACATATTTGGCTAATACATGCTCGGTAGGCTCTGTATGATCTTCTTCATCACTCAGTAACTGGATATTCTCTTCATTTTCTTCAGCAGTCTTCTCGGTAGGACTTCTCGGTTGAACATAGACAAATTCTTCATAATCTTCTAGTTCTTTGGAGTTTCCTTCATCATTCCTTTCTGCAAATTCATCAATTTGCACATTTGCACTTTCTATTATTTTGTTAGATGATTTGATCAGACATTTTAATGCTTTGCTTCTAGAAGAATAACCTAGAAATGTTCCTTCTTCACTTTTCTGATCAAACTTACCTTTTCTATCATCTTTGTGAACATAGCATCTACTTCCAAAGATTTTAAAATAACTTACATTAGGTTTCTTGTCATACTAGATTTCATAAGGTGTCTTCAAAGTTCCTTTCTTCAGTTGTACTCGGTTCAGGGTGTAAACTATTGTGCTTATAGCTTCTCTACAAAATGTTTATGGCACTTTCTTTTCAATCATCAGGGTTCTGACACAATCCACAATAGATCTGTTTCTTCTCTTAGCTATTCCATTTTGTTGTGGAGTTCTCAGTGCAGAAACTTGTCTATTAATACCATGATCATTGCAAAATAAGTTGAACTCATCAGATGTGAACTCACCTCCTCTATCTGATCTAAGACATTTCTGTTGTCTTCCTGTTTCATTTTCAACTCTTCCCTTGTACCATTTAAAAATTTGAAAAGCTTCTGATTTTTCTTTTAAAAACATTACTGACATCATCCTTGAGTAATCATCCACAAATAATATGAAATATTTATCACCATAATAACTCTGAACTTTCATAGGACCACAAAGATCAGTATGCACAAGATCTAAAATTCCCTTAGAAGTGTAGGACTTACTTGTAAAGCTTGATCTTGTCATTTTACCCATCTGGCATCCTCGGGTTTTTCAAGAATTGGTAGACCTCTTACTCGATGCTTCTTGCTTATTTTGATTAGATTATCAAAATTTACATGATAAAACCTTTTATGCCATAACTAGGTATCATCTATCTTTGCATATAGACACTTATTCCGAGTTGAGTCAAGGTGAAATGTGTTACCTTTTGTTTGTGTCCTAGTAGCAGCTAACTTTCCATGCTTGTCATGAACTTTGACAATTCCTTTCTGAAATTCTATTCGGTAGCCTGTGTTGTTTAGCTATGCTACACTCAACAAATTGTATTTCAAACCTTCAACCCAATAAACATCATTACATTTAGCATTGTCAAGAAGTGTTATGGATCCTTTACCTCTCAATGGATATGGTACATCATAGCCAAATCTTACATAGCCTCCATCATAGTCTTCTAATATAACAAACTTGTGTTTATCACTTGTCATGTGATGTGAGCATCCACTATCTATAATCCAAGAATCATTTTTACTTATTTGAGATAGTAGGGCTTTTTCTTCATACCTTTCTTCATCTGATCCATCTTTGATAGCCACATAAACAACTTCCTCTATATTAGTTTCATCTGATTTATCATCATTAGATTCCTCATCAGCTATTAGGCATGTCTTTTTATCTCTTCTTTTGAAGTCTCGGTGTCCTTTGTAATGATTATCTTTCTATTTGTCATCTCGGTAATCTCTCTTTTCACTAGATTCTTTGTCAGGATAGTTAGAAGCCATGTGTCCAATTTTATCACAGTTAAAACATTTCAAAGGCAACTTTCCTTTGTACTTACCTTTTCCTCTCCATAACCTTCTAGCTAATAGTGCTTCAAACTCTTCTTGCTTTTTGATTTCCTCATATAGTTTGTGTACCTCCTCCATGTTTTTGTGAAATCTTTCACTTGCTCCACTCTGATTCCCTTCAGAATACTTATACTTTCTATCATTATAATCATCAGATTCATCAAGATGAAAAGAACTAAATGCAAACTCAACTTTATTTACCAAAGACCCACTGTTATCAAAGTTACTTAACTCAAATGCATGTAACTTATCAATAGTAGCATCTAAAGAAACTAGCATATTGGGTACAGACCTCAATTCATTGATTGTAGAGACTCGGATTGCATAAGCTAGTAGAAGGGTTCTTAATAACTTACTTGTTACATCCTTTTCTTCAATAGTTCCACCTGCTCCTTTGACTTGATTGATAATCTCCTTTAGTCTTGTATTGTACTGGGTTATGTTCTCACCTTCTTGCATCCTCATAGATTCAAGTTGTCCTCTTAGACTATCCACTTTATCTATTTGAACATGTTCATCTCCACCATACCCAGATATGAGCTTATCCCACATTGCCTTTGCATCATTGCAGCCTTCTAGATCATTAAACTCTGAGTCGGTCAATGCAGATGTTATTTCAATCATTGCTTGGATATGTTCTTGCTTTGCCTTTATTTCTTCCATAGTTAATGGATAGGTGCTCAGTGTGATGAAATCATTCTCCAAATAATATACAACATATTCTCCAACTTCTAATAAGTGCAGCTTCATCATTTTCTGCCATGTAGAGAAACTTGACTTGTTTAGCTTCGGTGCATCCCTCTTATACATCTTTGGATCTTTGCCTCAAGTACCTTTAAACTTTTTCTTCTGGAGTCCAAAGTTCTGATACCAATTGATAGTTCTGATACTAAATGTTTAGTATAGATGCCAAGCTAACAAGATGAGAGGGGGGGGTGAATCATACAAACTTAATCTTACATAACATCCACTGATTCAATCTCGGTGACCTTATTAGAAAAATAGTAAAACATGCAAACTCATAAACACATAAGATCACAAAACATATAACACTAGATTTAACATGGAAACCCAAATAGGGAAAAACCACTGTGGGATTTCGGACCCACTAAGAAATATACTCTTCTAAAGCATGCTCGGTTAAAAGCAAATCTTGTTAAAGATTACAAACACATTGCTAGATGTGACTCGGTTAAGGGATTTTCCTCAGATCTGTTAGGATCTTCACCTTGTTAGAGGTGACCTTGTTAAAGGATTTAAATCACTCAATCCGAATGTCACCTTGCTAGAGGGTTTTACAAATAAAACTGTTAAGTCCACTCGGTAAAGAGATTTTCTATCACTTCATAAAATAACAGTAATAAAATATATCTGCAACTTCACATCTAAAAATGTTAAAGCAGATTCTTATTTGCTCAATACAATCTAGTCATAGGACTTATCTTGTCCCTCTGTTGGGCTCTATACTCTATTTTCAAAACAGGTCTTCAAGCTTCTGTGCTCTATAATCACTATGTAGCATCCTTGTGCTTACACTTGCCCACATTCATTGTTTATCAACAATTTCTTATTTATAAACAATTTGCCAACTGTTGAATCTCCTTGATCACATTTCCCGTGATCAATCATAGCCATCAAATCTTCAATCTTGACCAGGTTCAATGTATCCTTCGATCTGAAAATGTGTTACCTTGCCTTGGAACTTGCATATACTTCTTGGAACTTGTGCTAAGGTATTGCGGTTCAATCTGAGTTGTAGATCTTCCTGTCATTCTTTTATTGCCATAGATCCTTAACAATATTCATGCATGGCTTACTAATCATTTAATCAACTCCACCTCATCAACTTCCTTCATTTAATGCATTTTTTTATTACTCGGTTGCAACTCGATAAATACTAAACTTCACTCGGTAAACATTCTGCCTTTATTAACCGATAGCGATAACTTTAGGGTTTTACCGACTAGGTTCTTTGCTTGGTAACATAGTATAGTATTAACCTTACAATCAATAACATATGTAGGATATCAAAACAATCTAAACATCATGATCTCATCATTGTCTAACTCGGTAATAGTTTCCCATTGAATAATTTATTCCTCCCCTTATTCATCACATTCTTTTCTATGTCTTTTACCGACATCTTAACTCTTTTCAAAACATACTTGTTAAGATATGGCAACATCATACTGAATCAGAAAATCAATTTCTTGACATCAATGACAAAATAATAATATTAAGACATTGAACATCCTTAATCAGTTATATCCATAATCATCAACAACCTTCTCAATATCCTTATTGAAATGCCAACAATCTCCCATTGTAATTGGAATGCCAACAAAATGAATGTGTGACTTTCATATTTATGTGTTATGATCTTTTTCACTTTATGTTTTTAAGTTAAAACCCTAATTTTTGCACTTTGTCTACAATCTATCATATCTTGACCTAGGAAGCTCCGATTCTTGCACCTTTTGTGGCATTGGAATCATGAGTTCTCCCTCTTGCTTCACATTAGTTCCATAACTTTCTTGGATGAGTAATCAAACCTTGTGGGGAACTGGCTTCATCTAAATCTTTATCACAATTTTGTTATTCGAAAACATGATACCTTGTTTCATCTCACTAATAAGCAAGTTGAAACAGGGGGGCATATAGCTACCCGCACATTTCATCACCTTCCTTAGTAAGAATTAGGAGATTTTTTGATCTAACATGTGGTTTTGGAGGGTGTGGTTCCTAACTGTGTACTGCAGATACTAGTGGGGGCTTTATCCGTAACTTATCGCTATATCCTTTTTCAAAAGATGTTTAATTTTATGTACTTTAGCTTGCATATGCACGTAGTGTCATATGACCGCTAAAGTGGGGGCTAAATGTAACATCGTAAATTGTACACCCTTGCTAGGGTGGTACAATTTCACACTTAGGTTAGCACCTGCCTTAGTGTGTCTTGCATCTTCCATTTTTAATTCCCCTTTAAGAATTTAATTAAATCTAAGGTCATGTTTCATCACTTAAATATTACAAAGTTGGGCCCTTTACCCTAAGAGTGCCCCTTTTAATTTTATTCCTCCAATGAATCATTTAATCATAAGCCCTAATTATGTCTTATTTTAACAATTTAGGGCTGATTTCGCATATCAAAACTATGTGGGAGAAAAAGTGACACTAAGCAAACATGCCCTAATCTCACTCTCAATCACACATTTGTGGAATACGAAAGAGCCTAGAGGTATCACACAATTGGCTACTTCTTTTTTAGGAAGAGAGAGCCATGGGCTACCTATTAGGATTTCTATTCCTTTGTTGTAATTGAAAGATAAAATGATGCAAGTTCAATCCCTAACCCCAAAGTGCAAGTATGAACCAATAACGAGATTATAGAATTGAACTTTAAACAATGGAAAGCTATAAACACAAGGACAAAACAAGAATGCAAATGCATACTCGGAGTCAAAATCTGAGTGAAAATGTTTGGGATGGGGGCGCAGGTGCCAGTGTCCTGATTCTACCCCTGAAACTGCTCTGGAAACTGCTATTTTGCAACCTAGAAAACTGTCAAAAATGCTAAAAACTGCTGTCTGTCAGGAGGACTAGGGCACCTAGCGCCCCTGTCCCAGGGACCAGGGCACCCAGCACCCCTGTCCTGGCAGGACTAGGGCACCCCACGCCCCTGTCCTGGTCTTTTGCTTTGAAACTTGGTGCGGAGTGCTGTCTCAGCCTGCTTTTCTCGGATCTGCAATTTGCAGCGTCGTCCGAATCCTGAAACCTGCACTTATGTCTAAAAAAGGTGTTTTGGGCAGCTATATAGGGTTTTGCCTTAGTCAAACCCCCGCTTTGGTGATTTCCACCTCCACGAATAGCCAAGTTGTATTGTAAAATGTATTGTGTGTGCAGACCTTGTGTGTGTGCAAGATCCTAAAATGAAAGTAAGCAAACTAGAGCAACCTAGAAAGTAAACCCTAATTGCTTGTAAATGATAATGTAAATGCTCTAAATCAAGATGCAAAGTGATCTAAAGCATGAATAAGTGATGTATTGAAGCTTATGCAAAGACATGAAAACAACATGAAATCATACCCAACCCCAAGGGAGAGGTACAAGCCAATCTTCAGTCGGTAATCTCCTATTGTTCTTCAATGTCTTCCAAGGCCTAAATGGATGAATGAAATTGATAAATGCTTGATAGATGGATGTTGAATGTTGTTGAAGTCTTCAAAGATCTGCTCTTTCGCTGCATATAAGGTCCTTGAAACCAAAAATCGGATCCTTTCAAATGAAAAAAGAGAGCTCTTATGTAGGAAATCCTAGGTCGTAATTTCATCTTTTGGCTGACCTAGAGATTGAATCTCTCGCCAATTTCTTGGGGTTAAGGTTTATTTTATGATTGGATTGTGTTCCTAAAATTTCGAGGAAAATGTCCAGGACCGTGTGCACTCCGGGCGCCATGGTCCCGACAACTTTTCATCAAATTTTCAGGGCCGTCGAATATGATGATTTTAGAGAGAATCCCAAAGTTACAGGTGATTTCGAGATGTTTTGACTCCCGAAATCAAGCCCCCAAGTTCAAAATAGGACCTAATTAGGGTTTTTGATTAAATAATGTATTGGGGGAATAAAATGAAAAGGGCACACTTTAATGAAAGGGCCCAACTTTATGATGTAGGAGATGATAAAATAGGACCTTAGACCTAATTAATTTAATTAATTAAGTGCTAAGGGGGAAATGCAATGCAAAATGCAAAATGTGCCAAGGCGGGTGCTAAACTAGGTGTGAAATTGTACCCCCCTAGCAAGTGCGTACAATTTATGACGCTACATTTAGCCCCCACTTTAGCGGTCATATGAACACTATGTGCATATGCAAGCTAAAGTACAGAAAAGTAAACATTATTTGAAAAGGGATATATCCATAAGTCTGTCGAACGAAGCCCCCAGCGGTATCTGCAATACACAATTAGGAACCGCACCCTACAAAACACACGTTAGATCACAAAATCACCTAATGCTTACTAAGGAAGGTGATGAAAATTCAAGGGTAGCTATATGCCCCCCCCTATTTCGGCTTGCTAATTTTAGTGAGTAGAAACAGGGTATCATGTTTACCACTTCGAATTGTTAAAGAAAATTGATGACAAATGCTCACAAGAAGATTTGATATGAGATCAAAAACTAATGGAGAATCATTTGGTAAGAAAGAGGACTAAATCTCAATTCCAACACAACAAAGAGTGTGAGGATTTGAGAGTTCTCTAACACAAGATGAAGGATGTAAATGGAAACAAAATGCAAAGAGAAGAAAAGAAAGGAAAAAGGCATGAATACACACATTGGTGATCCATGTGAGAAGAATAGTGAGAGAGAAAACATGGACTTCTCACCCCTAGATCTTGTCTAGGTGATCCATGGGAAAAGGACATGGAAAACTAGCCCCTAGAGTCTGTCTAGGTGATCCATGGGAAAAGGACATGGAAAACTAGCCCCTAGAGTCTGTCTAGGTGATCCATGTAAGGGAGGAGAGTGAGAAAGTCTAGCCTTATGCTGCTAGTTCCACTCAACCTCGTGCATGTGTGTGTAAGGGAGGTTAGAAGCACCTCATAGGAGTCTATGCCTGAGTATGCTACAAGCCGTATATGTATAGTACAAAAGCGTGACATCTCGCTCTAAGAGTCTGTGCTCTAGTTCTGAGAATAATCACCTTGCATAAAAGAAAAATGGAAACATCTCGCTCTAAGAGTCTGTGCTCTGGTTCTGAGAATAATCCATTGCTCAAAAAGTGTAATGTTTATGTCATAAGAAAATTAGAACAAGGATATCTACCTTCATCACAAAAGAAGATACCCCAAAAATGCAACAATGTCATAGATCCAAGCAAGAGAGTTTTGCACTCTTTAAGCAAGGATAAGATAGTTGAGAAGGGATATCTTGTAGTATGTGTAAAGGAGATCCTTAGAGGAAAAGAGATCTTTGTACAAAAGACACCTATCCCTGAGAGAAATTGTCTTAGACAAATATAACATCTTCTAGAATAAGACAAAGAAGAGAATAAGAATGCAATACTTCCTTCTTTTGTGAGGTGAAAGTGATTCTTAATGAAGGATGACGCTCTTTTTAACCCAATTGGGAGAGTGAATTCATTATGGATGTATTTTACCAAGTGCAAAAGAGGTTGTAGTCAAGGACTTACACTTCTTGTAAGAGAGAATCCTTGAACAAACAACAACAAATGCGTACAAGGCATAACCTCAAGTAATAAAGTCCACACCATCCACAAAATAGGAAAAAGTGGATCCTTAGATAAAAATAAGGAAAGATCATTGCCTCCCAAGGATGAAGGACTTACACAATCTTCAAGGGAGAGATTTAGACATAAGCAAAATGTACTACATACTCACATGAGATCATGCAAGCAAGACATTAGTGTATGTAAAAATGCTCCCCACAAGAAGTGGGTAGGATAAGAAAGAGAATACACATCTTCTCCCATATCTAGGAAAAGAGGATTCTAAAGAAAGGATGATCAATATTTGCACACTATTACCCCAAAGGGAAATTTTAACCATAAAAAGAAGAGATGTATGAAATCACTCTTGTCCCCATAGGAACAAGAGATAACATAAAAATTAGGCTATTATGTTGCTTCAAAAATATGATTACACTTGAAATTGTACCATCATGAATGACAATGAGCCCCCAGTAAATGAGCTACCAATGTCACATAATGATGAGCAACATAACAACCATTAATGTTACTTAAAGACATGATAGATTGAATGAGGTATTTGAATATGACATGCTAAATGCTCAACTATAAGTGAGATCAAAATCATGTATAAAATGATAAAAATTGAAGATGAAAAGTCACAAGAAATCTTAGAAGAGGGATGAGTGTAATTTATTAGAGCCTTATCCCTAGAGGAAAGGACTTTATGATGAATAGGAGAAAAAGATTCATAAGCGGATTTAGAAATTTGAGGGGAGTCATAAAGAGATTTGTTCATTGCCAAGATTTCCTTATGAGGGGAATGAGAGTTGATAGAAGTAGAAGATAATTTAGTTGAAGTGAGATCATCATCACTACTAAATATAGCATTCACACTGAGAGATGGTCTTTTAGTTGCTTTAGTGCGTTTGTAGGGATTATAGCCAAGTCCAAAGGCATAATTGTGAAAATTAGTCTCTAGAGGAACCTTCATCCCTTGTTCATGAGCGCCACAACCATTTCGATGATACCCATGCTTAGCAAAAATGCGAAAACCACGACCATAACGATCAACCATTTCAGAAAGAGAAGGTGGTTTTTCATAAGACAAAGAATCAAACTCTTCATAATTAGAGGTGTGAGGAGAAGAAGTTTGAGAAGCGGCCACAAAATTATTACTCATAGGTTTAGGTAAGATTGACTAATTTTTAGCTTCTTCCTTCTTTTCAACCTTAAGCTCTCTAGGAGGAACCCTATACTCACCTATGAAGGTGGCAGTGAAATCAAGAGATTCCCAATCATCTTCTGTGAGAACCTTCTCAGGATCAAAAGCCTCTTCATGTGTAGATTCAAGTTGACAAGAATCTTCATCCAAAGAATTTTGATTATCAGAGGATGATGATTTGTCCATAGGTAAAGAGTCATCACTAGAAGAGGAAGATTTAGAAGAACTCCCTTTGGAAGTAGATGTTTGCAAACAAGCTTGAAAATTAGTATCACCTATCAAGGTATATGTCTTATTGTTATAAATGAATTTAACTTGTCTATGCAATGTAGAGGGGACAGCTTGCATACCGTGAATCCAAGGTCTCCCTAATAACATGGATAGGAGTAGGCAAAGTAACAGGTCCCACTGTGATGGGTAAGGTGATAATACCTAATGAAGACTTAGCCACATTATCAAAGCCTCGAATGGGATGAGAGTTAGGCTCAATAAGGGATGTATCCACATTCATCTTATGCAATAGATTGATGCTACACACATTAAGGCCAGAACCATTATCTACTAGTGTTCGTCTTATAGTAGTGTCTTTCATGATAACCACAATCATCAAGGGATCATATTGTTGTTGAATTTCACTAGTAGGCAACTCATCTTGGGTAAACACAATTTGAGCTTTAGGATTCATCACAAAGTTAACTAAAGATGCTATATTACTAGATGTATTCGGTGGAGGAACATTCAAATCTTTCAAGGCATCTTGTAACATTCCATGATGAGCGGAAGAAGTTTGAATCAAATCCCAAAGGGATATCTTAGCCAGAGTAGTTTTAAGTTGTTCTATGAGATCATATTCCTTACCAATAACTTGTGAAATACGAGGAGCTTGAGGAAGAATAGGTTGGGAAGGAGGAAGTGAAGTTGGGATAACTGGAGGAGGATTAGGTTGCCTATTGTTTCTTGTGTTATAGGTATGAGCAACCGCATGATAACTCTCTCTAGTCAGTTGCTTAGCATACTCATAAGGGCTCTTAGAAGAATAACCTTCTTGCAAAGTAATAATAGGTTTCTTAGGAGTGCAAAATGAATCATTAGCATAACCACCTTGAACTACTAAGATAGGCTTATTTAAGGTTTGAGAATTTTGAGAAAGACAAGCACCTTGGACAGTGAAGAGAGGTTTGTTAGGTGTTTCATTCACATGTATCAAATTGATTGAGGATGGTTTAGAGGAATGAACAAAAGTGTTGGAAGAATTATTGATAGTCTTCTCTTGCACTAAAATCTCATCACGAATTAAATCAATTTTAGGAGAGAGACAAGGGGTAGGCATTGATGTTCTAGTAGGAAGAGGAAAGGTCATATCATCCTCTATCATCAAATGATCCACATGGGGAATAAACTCTCTAGGAGAAGGATCAACATTACTCTCTAAAGTCTCACTTTTGAGAGGGAGATCTTTGAAAGAGATGTTAATCATCTTTCTTTGAACTAGGGTTTCCTTATGAGTAGAACCAAGTTGAGGAGAGGGAGAATAATTGAGATTCAAGGAAGGTGAGAAACTATCAAGGGATTTTTCAATCTTGATTTCATCCCCTTTGGCTAGGGTTCTCTCATGGGGTAGAGAATAATCTACACCTTCTTCTAATGGTTCATCCCAAATAGTGAAGTTGTTGAAAGGAATGTTTGAAGTATTGTCAATTTTAGGAGAGGAGATAACATTGTTTATTAATTCCTCATCCTTAGGAAGGAGAGCATCAATAGATGTGTTAAACTCATCCTCTTTCCTCAAAATATTTTCAATATGATCTTTAGGGAAGAGAGAATTAAGGAAATTGCTTTTTATTTCATCTTCTTTCTCTAAGGGATGTTTATGGGTAAGACAAACTTTAGGAGAAGGGTAAGCATTTATCATTAATTCATCATCTCCAGTGGGAATTTTGTTGGAAAAGGAAATGCCATCACTAGGAAATGTAGAGATAATGTCATCTTCTTGCACAAAAGGATCCTCATGAAGGGAGCATTTTTTAGGAGCCACAAAGTCATCAAGGGCATCATCTAACAAAGCATGATCATATCTATTAAAAGGTTTATCTTTTGATTCAAAAGGAGATATCTCTTCATAGAGGGGATCATTGAAAACAACCATGTTACTAGATTTAGTGGAAGAGTTGATAGGAATGTACCCTTGAGAGGAATCATTCGACTTATCATTCTCATCACAACGAAATGGCATAGTAACAATGTTTATGAGTTTTTGGTAAAATGAAGGTTTGGTATATTTAGGTTTCAAAAACTCATCTAAAGCTTCATCTAACTCATAATCATCACAAATATGAACATCTTGCAAATAAAAATCTGACATTTTGAAATTGCATAAAATTTAAACACACAATGCAAAGAAACACACAATGCAAAGAAACACACATTTTTTATTTTTTATTTTTCTTTATAATGAAAATGAAATGAAAACACACTAAATCTAGATCTAGATCTAACAAATGCAATGCAAGAGGAAGAAATGATAGATTCACGTCGGGTTCACCAAAATGTGTGGGAGAAAAAGTGACACTAAGCAAACATGCCCTAATCTCACTCTCAATCACACATTTGTGGAATACGAAAGAGCCTAGAGGTATCACACAATTGGCTACTTCTTTTTGTGGAAGAGAGAGCCACGGGCTACCTATTAGGATTTCTATTCCTTTGTTGTAATTGAAAGATAAAATGATGCAAGTTCAATCCCTAACCCCAAAGTGCAAGTATGAACCAATAACGAGATTATAGAATTGAACTTTAAACAATGGAAAGCTGTAAACAAAAGGACAAAACAAGAATGCAAATGCATACTCGGAGTCAAAATCTGAGTGAAAATGTTCGGGACGGGGGCGCGGGTGCCACTGTCCTGATTCTGCCCCTGAAACTGCTCTGGAAACTGCTGTTTTGCAACCTAGAAAACTGTCAAAAATGCTGAAAACTGCTGTCTGTCAGGAGGACCAGGGTGCCCAGCGCCCTTTTCCTAGGGACCAGGGCACCCCACGCCCCTATCCTGGTCTTTTGCTCTGAAACTTGGTGCGGAGTGTTGTCTCGGCCTGCTTTTCCCGGATCTGCAACTTGTTGCGTCGTCCGAATCCCGAAACCTGCACTTATGTCTGAAAAAGGTGTTTTGGGTGGCTATATAGGGTTTTGCCTTAGTCAAACCCCCGCTTTGGTGATTTCCACCTCCATGAATAGCCAAGTTGTATTGTAAAATGTATTGTGTGTGCAGACCTTGTGTGTGTGCAAGATCCTAAAATGAAAGTAAGCAAACTAGAGCAACCTAGAAAGTAAACCCTAATTGCTTGTAAATGATAATGTAAATGCTCTAAATCAAGATGAAAAGTGATCTAAAGCATGAATAAGTGATGTATTGAAGTTTATGCAAAGACATGAAAACAACATGAAATCATACCCAACCCCAAGGGAGAGGTACAAGCCAATCTTCAGTCGGTAATCTCCTATTGTTCTTCAATGTCTTCCAAGCCCTAAATGGATGAATGAAATTGATAAATGCTTGATAAATGGATGTTGAATGTTGTTGAAGTCTTCAAAGATCTACTCTTTCGCTGCATATAAGGTCCTTGAAACCAAAAGTCGGATCCTTTCAAATGAAGAAAGAGAGCTCTTATGTAGGAAATCCTAGATCATAATTTCATCTTTTGGCCAACATAGAGATTGAATCTCTCACCAATTTCTTGGGGTTAAGCTTTATTTTATGACTGGATTGTGCTCCTAAAATTTCGGGAAAAATGTCCAGGACCTTGTGCACTCCGGGCGCCATGGTCCCGACAACTTTTCACCAACTTTTCAGGGCCGTCGGATATGATGATTTTAGAGAGAATCCCGAAGTTACAGGTGATTTCGAGATGTTTTGACCCCCGAAATCAAGCCCCCAAGTTCAAAATAGGACCTAATTAGGGTTTTTGATTAAATAATGTATTGGAGGAATAAAATGAAAAGGGCACACTTTAATGAAAGGGCCCAACTTTATGATGTAGGAGATGATAAAATAGGACCTTAGACCTAATTAATTTAATTAATTAAGTGCTAAGGGGGAAATGCAATGCAAAATGCAAAATGCGCCAAGGCGGGTGCTAAACTAGGTGTGAAATTGTACCCCCCTAGCAAGTGCGTACAATTTACAATGCTACAAAAACATCTCAAAATCAGCTATAACTTTGGGATGCACTCTAATATCATCATATCTAATGACCTCAAAAATTTGGTGAAAATTTAGTTGGATAGTGGTAGGAAAGAATATGATCCTCAAATTTTTTCCTAAAATTTTGGGAGCACAATCCTATGATATAATAATGCTTAACCCCAAAAGCTCAATGGGAAATTCAAATCCTAGGTCGGCCTAAACATTAAATTAAGATCTAGGGTTTCATACTTAAGACCTCTCTTTCTTCATTTGAAAGGGTCTTCTTCTAAGAATCTAAGAGCATTTTTTTGGATCATAAAGAGCCTTCTTTGTAGCAAAAGAGTATATCTTTGAATTATTTAAAAACATTCAACATTCATCCATCAAACATTCATCAAGCATCATTTTATCAATTGGGGGCTTTTGAAGATGTAGAAAAAAAATAGGAGATCACTGACTGACGATTGGCTTGTACCTCTCCCTTTGGGTTGGGTATGGTTTCATGTTGTTTTCATGTCTTTGCATAAGCTTCATTTTGATTCATATTCATGCTTTAGATCAATCTGCATTGTGGATTTAGAGCATTTACTTTGTCAATTATAAGCAATTAGGGTTTACTCTTTAGGGTTGCTCTAGATTATTTGTTTTCATCTTAGGATCTTGCACACACACAAGGTTCTTGCACACACATTTTCAGTACATTATCGGCTATTTGTGGATGTGGTAATCACCAAAACATGGGTTTGACTAAGGCAAAACCCTATATAGCCACCCCAAACCCTATTTTCAGCTTCAAGTATAGGTTCGGATTCGAGCATCGCTGGAAAATTTGGGACCAGAAGAGAACACAAGGATAGTTCTGGGTTGCAGATCTTCAAAAAAACCCCAAGGAAAAGGGTGTGGGACTCTAGTTCTTCCTAGGACAATGGCATGGTGCCATGGTCTTGCCATTTGTCAGCAGGATTTGGTAGGACAATACCTTGCAAGCTCCAGAATCCATCTTGTTAGTTGCAGCTTCAGAAGTGCAGAATTAGGACAATGGTGTGGCACCCTAGTCCCAGACATTTTTTCTTAGATTTTAGACACAAGTGCACCTCTGATTTTTCCTTTTGATCTGTACTTTTCAGTAGTATATTAGTTTTCCTTTGATCTGCATTCTCATATTAGGGTTTGCTTTCTTACTTGCATTCTAGGTTAGATTGCATTTTAACATCATTCCTCTCTCTCTGATTTATAGCAAAGGAGTAGAAAACCTAAGAGGTATTCCATGACTCTCTCTTTCTCATAAGAAGTATCCAAAGTTCGTTACCTCTTTAGTCTCTTTCATATTCCATGAGTGTGTATGAGAGTGGGATTAGGGTTGCCATACTTAGTCTCACTTTTTCCCCTACACAAGAGGATGATATATGTTTCATTTTAAATCATTTTTGACTTAAAAGTTTATTCCTCAGGATAAATTTCACAAGGGAAAGCAAAGAAGTGAGTTACCCTAGGGGTAAAAATTTACATGCCAAAGCAACCCCAACGTAATTCTCCAAGTAGGGACTAAAGTGCAAGAAGTTGCCCCGTGGGTGAGCCCATTTTTTAGGTCCCCAGGATAACCTTTTCCCTAAGCGAGTGGCCATGAAATTTGCTCCAACGTAAGTCAGGAAGGCCAAAATGAGGGTCCAGGGTAACTGGGAAGCTCGACAGAGGAAGTAAAAAATTGCCTCGGGGTACTTTTAGGGGTCATTTTGGAGCCCTGGGGTAACTTTGAGACATAAAATGAAAACAAATATGTCACCATGGGGGTATTTAGAAGGGCCAAAGTGAAGGCTCAAGGGAAGGATTCTTGGTGAAGCAACGAAGATTAAATGGCCTTGGGGGTAAAAGTATATACTGCAATGATGCCTTGGGGTAACTTTTGTGTCACATTCTGAAGTAAGTAAGTTGTCTTGGGGGTCCAAAGATGAACCAAAGTGTGATGATGTTATTGAGTGCATCATCCCAACTATGTGTGAGGATTGTAGTCAAACTATGTTTAATCCATGAAGGCTAGTTATCTTACTTGTGTATTTTTATACCAAGTGTGAAGACATTTACAAATCACAATGGGGCCTTTAGAGTGGGATACAATATCCACCAAATCATAAAGGGTTTTTTACAAAATATTGTGGCTCTAATGGTTTTAACAGACTTGAACATAGTCATAGAGAATGAAGGTTTAGGTGCCGAAGTCCATGAACTTTCTCTCCATCATTTCTGGCCACTGTAGAATGTGGTTTCATCAAATTTCATAGATGTATCAATTGTAGGATATGCACAATGTGTTTACAGGGAAAGTCCAACGCTGATGGGGAGATGAAGTGTATATATTTATGAACTAATACACTAGGCGGGTACATGTGGATCTCATGACCCTTGCCAGCATCGTCTCTAGATGAAATAGAAGAGAACCTTGGATAGGACTATGAGCATGCATCAAACACAAAATGGGGGTTATTTTTATGAATGTATGCAAGTAATGCATAAAGTAAGCATAGGGGTGTCATTTTCAAGAAAATGATACATTGTTTGCTATTTCTTTGCAAAGATTTGAAATGTGGAGCTGAGCATCAGAGGTGTCTTCTCCACAAAGGGAAATTTTCAACTTCCAAGAAAGGAGGCTATTTTTGCACCTCAGGGGCAAGACATTAGCTACATGTCAGAGATCAAGAGACATCTAAATTTGGCAAGTAGTGAGGCATTGAATAGGGGTGTCTTTGCATGTGTTCCAATAAAGAAATTTTTTTGATTTACAATGCATGTTTCTAGCAGGAGTGCAGTTGAAAATGATGGCAATTTTGTGAGCAAAGGCAACTATGAAGATGCCAGATAATAGCAAGGTGTTTCTATGAGATTCAAGTCTCATTTTCAATTGCTTTTTGTAGATTTTGGACCTAATTTTGAAGAAGATAATGCAGATTCAAATTTGAAGACTAACAAGAAGAATGGCATGTGTCAATTCTTAATGCATTCTAGGAATGACATTAGGTCTCTTCTCTTTTCTATATATCATATTTTTTTCTCATTGTAAAGGGTTGCAACCCTAATTTTACACGGTGGCAAACAATGTCTTGTAAAAACATTTGTCCAATGTTCTTAGTTATTTGTAGCTAGTTGAAAGCTTGTTTTTTGTTGTTGAATCTTATGCTTTGCAATGTATTTCAAATGTAAGCTTCTTTGAGTGAAATGACCAAATATTATTCTCAGTCTTCAAGCACAGTTGTTGTCTTGAGTTATATTGTGTGACTGTCTTCCATTCAAAGAATGGAGTAAATGCTTTTCATGAGTATGATGGGATTCTTGTGTTTTCAAATGGATTAATAAGTATGATAAAATTTTACTGCTTAAATGACTATGTTATTATAAGTGAGTAGCATTCAAAGGTATTCAAAGAATGTTTATGACACAACAACTTAGATAATTGTTTATGTGACTCTATTTCCCTCTCTTTGGTACTGGTCATTATTTTTCAAATGCTAGTTCTATTGGTTCCAAATCATATGCAAAGTTATTTCCTTTCTGCATTAGGAGTAGGAGTAGTGTAGAAATCCCCCTTCTCTCAATGAAGTTCATAGATGCATAGAAAATAATGTTAAAGCCATAACCAAGAGTTAATCCATCTTTCCTTGGTATATTTTCATTGAGATGATCTGTTGTAGCATGTAATGTCAAGAGTAGTTGAAGCCGAAAGTTATTAGGATATTGCATAGGTTCACCCACCTTGGTCTTGCAAGACAAAAGTGCAGGAGATCTAAGTCATTGTGATTGAGTCTTATTCATTGGCCAAATCCTTTTCTAGGTCTAATCATGAGTTAGTGGAACTTCCTCTAGGACTTGGACCTGTATACACCTAAAAATGGTCTGAAGATAATTAATTAAATAAGCAATTATTTAATTAACCCCTCCTCCCCAATTTAATTGAATTCACTAAGCAATTTGATTAAATCTCTCATTCATCTACTTAGTGATAAATCTAAGGATTTATTAAATAGGTTCATTTCACCCCTTTAATTAATTAATTCAAATTAATTAATTCCCCCCATCAAAATCATTTCTTCTAAATCCCCTAATTAATTAAAACAAATCATCAATGAGTTGTTGAGATTAATTAGCCATTTTCCTAATATTTGAATTTCTAAATTCAAATTCTCCTAACTTCTACCACTCCTAAACCTAACCATTCCTAAAGCTAACCCATTCTACCTACCACCTTGTCCCCTTTCATCCAACATCTTCTAGAACCTTTGTGACACTTGTCACTAATTGTTCCTTTTAATCCAACTCCCTTTGCCAACTTCCTCCAATTTAACCATTGATATCTTCAAATCAATCTCAACCATTGATTCATGCCAACTCACCCCTAGCCTTGGAAAATCTTATAAATAGACTTCATTTTGAGCAATATGGATCCCATCTCATTCGTAGCTTAAGCATTGTTACTATAGGCATCTAGCTTATAGCTTATCATCTTTAGCAATGTTATCATGCTCAATTTTAGCTTAAATCTTAGCTTAATCATGCTAGATCAATCATTCATGTAGCTTAATCATGCGATTCTTGCTAGATCATGCATTTTCAGTATTCAAATCCTCCATCTAAGTGTAGTCAAGTCAGTGAATTTTGCATAATCCGATCTGAGAGGATTTTTCATACTCGCATTTACTAGGAGGCAATAAGTCGATTAGCTATGGTTTTTCATTTCATTGATTTAATCTACTAACCATGCTTGTAATGATTTATTGAGTGCATTGTGTTTGCAGGTATAGGTACACTTCACAGAGCATGACATTTTGGTGCCCATCGTGGGGCCAAAATCATCATTTTCATCCTCCCAAGCTTCCTCAAACTTCATCTCTGCCAGATCAGAATTAGATTGTCGTACGAGTTATCTTTATGGCTCATATGAACTTCCTTTCAGTCTTAGACAACACCTCATCCTAACTCATACAAGGTATAAATCTGTGTTGTACGAGTTTTTAGACTGTAAATTCTTTACTCGTTTTAGCTCATTCAAGTTAAATTTCACTGTCATATGAGAGATAATTCTGTGTCATACAAATTTCTGGCTTCAAAATATTATGTCATACAAGCTAGTTTTTGTCTCTATGCAAAATCTAAATATTTGTCGTTTTGTCTGATAAATCATGTCGTACGAGTTTCTACATCTGTGATTTTTTTTAAAAAAACTGCAAAGTGGAATTTTCAAATTTGTCTGCATTTTTTAAGGCTTTTTGGTCATTTTTAGCCTCTGAGAGTGCCCCTTTGAAAATTACATCTAGAACTCTAGGAGACCTTTCCAATGAGGTAAACGACTTGTAATTTTGAGTCCTGAGAAGCAAGTTATGCCTATTTGAAGTTAGGCTAAAATTTCATATAATTTTTCTGAAAATTTCATAGTTTGGATCACTAATGCTAATCTTGTTATGTCTATGAGATGTTTGCAGCCTAACTCTTTTCTTGCAGATACGCTTGTCAAAGACAAATTCAAAACACAATCATGACTACTAATGGATCTATTTTGCAGGTTGCCTAAGGATTCAACAAAAACTTTGTGTATTCTTTAAGATTTTTACCCACACTTCAATTTGGGCTTAAAGAAATGAACTATCATGTCTTATGTGCTTGTGATGATAGGCGAGTATTCTCTCACCTTCCTTAGGTGATCAAAAAGCTAGACTCATCTTTTTGCTTTCAATAGTGCATACCTTTAGCAGGCCTGTCACAGTGGGAAAAAGTAATCACCCTGTGAGAATGACCCAAGTGTGTATAGCTAGACCTGAGCATTCCAACTCGCTATAATAAATAGGTCTTTGATGATTAAAGTATCAGAGGATGGGATTATTTGAGTCTTCTCTTTGAGATCTCTCATATCGGGCATTTTGTAGGGCCTCACGGTTTCAATCACGTCTACGTGACTACAGCTTGTTTCGGTACCTTGTCGGGCTATAGGCCTCAATCATGCTTGCATGACTTCAAGGGGTAATTTCAAACAGAATTCTTGACTAAGAACTATAAAATAGAAGCTACCTGATTCACCTCCGAAAGGGTGATAATCTTTGTGCAAGAGAGATAGTAACTCTCCCAAGACACTTGTCATATCGTGCCCCCATTAGTGTTTGGAGTTGGATAATACGGCATTGAGAATCCATTGCGTGAGACTCAATGACCATATTCTAATTAGCTATTGGGTGTGTACCTAAGTCAGCAAGCAAAGGTTTTCATTCTCAGCCAGCTTCCTTAGGGTTTAGCTTGATTGAGAGTCATGTATCACATCATGTGTTTGCTGTGTATTCATCCCCAAAATTGAAAAATTAGACACTTAAAACTGAAAAACCAAAGTAAAACATCAAAATTCAGTGGTCAAAACTCAAACAAGCAAGCATTTATTATAACTGCTCAAATACCCATCGTACGAGTCAGGAGCCTTTGTCGTATTGCTTGATCTTCTATCGTACGAGTCAAGGTTCTATGTCGTATGAAAAACTATTGTTCACATGAAGTCACTAGTCTGTAGTTCTATCTTGTATCTCTTGTTGTCCTATGGTGCATAATCTGTCGTACGAAACTCTGCATTTGTTACTCCAGAACTATGTCTTACAGGCCTAGTTTCAGTTTTATCATTTCTGCCTAATCAATTTGCGGTAAGCATAAACACCTGTTATCTGTCAATTTGTGCTTAAATTGTCTGCTTGGTTTTCTTGGTTAAGTATCATCTGTCAAAATCAGACTCTAGAACATAAACACCTTAAGATTTTCAAAGTGCTTACCCCCAACAAGTTCAAGATCTAAACATCTCAAAGTGTACTATCACCCTCTTTGATAAACTGATCACTCAAACATAGTTTCTCATCAGGATCAATCATCCTTTATCATGAAACTGAAACATTTGGTCAGGATAACCTTGTCACACATCATAGGATAGATCGTTCCTACTGGATTTGGTTCTTATCAATCATCACCATTGCACTCCTAAACCGAAGATCAAAAAACTTGCAAGCTTTTAAACACTTGAATCCTCTTCTAGTGTCATATCACTCTATGGCCTTGAAATCGACTATTGATCACTTACCAAAACAACCTTTAAACAATCAAATCTTAGCACAATATCAAACACAATGCCCATTTTAACAAGAGAGCAGAGACATAAGATTGCTCAAACATTTGAAATAGCTAAAAATCATATCAACATGACATACCAAAGCAAAACACAAGAAGAAAACATAACAAGCCAACATATTAGAGCAATCAAACAAGATCAAAATCAAAATCCAACTATGTTAAAACCTCATAAGGATTCAAATACATCTCAAAAGAAAGGTGGTTCTTTTATGCACCTCTTAAAGAGATCCCTAAAGGATTTGGCTAAAGAAGATCAAAATTGTGCAACCATGTCTAACAATGATCCATCCATCCATAAGCAAATTGATTATCCAAAGGCATCTATTCCTACACCTCCTGAAAGCTTGGAAGAACCTTCCATAGCATCCTTGCCAAATAATACATATAGAGCTAAATATTCCCAAGTGATATCCAAAATTGCCATCAAGCCTATTTCAAATGATCCTATTCAAAGCTCATCTCCTTCATATCCAAGCATTGATTCATTTTAAAATCCCCATAACGCTTCCTTGCAAATTGAAGTCCTCATTCATAGAACGCTTGTTAAACGTGTCCTAATAGATGGGGGAGCTAGCTTGAATATTTGCTCTATGAATCTTGTCTGTGCTCTAGGCTATTTAGAAGATGTAGTTGATCCCCAGAAAAAGATAAAAATCAAAGCACATAATGAAGAAGAGCATTTATCTAAAGGAATGGTGATATTACCCATCATAGTGGGACCTTTGCAGAAGGACATAGCATGCCAGGTTTTAGACTTGGAAGTACCATACAATATACTCTTAGAGAGAGACCATGGATATAGGATATATAGGCTATTACATCAACATGTGATCAGTGCTTAAAATTTCCATATGAAGGACAAGAAATCACAATATCAACAGAATCAAATCCATTGCAATGTTGTAATAATCTGAAATTAGCTCAAGAGATCATAATTTCACATAATAGAGAGGTAGCAACTTCAAGCACACAATCCCAGGAACAATCATTTGAATCAATTTTATCAAACATGAAAGAACAAATGCAGCTAAAAGATCAAGGAAACAGAGAATATTTGTTATCATGGAAAAACAAACAAGAGCAACTTCAAATTGTAAGGGAAGAAGCAGATATAGTAGTCAATATAGTTCACATGTATGCAGAACAAACATTAGGAACAAGCCTACTTGAATCAGAATCACATTCGACTGACATGGACTTAACCGAGGATGATCAGGATTTTCTTATACGAGGTCATTCTAACGAAAGTACTATTCTAGAAATCAAAATACATATTGAAAGCCTTGACATCTCTATCATGACCCCTAATATCTTTGAAAGTATTCAACCTGAAGATGCTTTATCCTTAAGCTATCCTGAACCTATGGACTGGGAAAATGAAGGACATATTGCTATTGATACCTTTCCTAATGACCATGCCATATCCTTATATCTCGATGAAATCAAACCCGCAACAACTTTCACCAGGGATTCCGCTAACGTATCTTCAAGTCAAATGGATGTGAAATCTCCTAGTCACAAAATTGAAAATCAAGAAAACAATATCAGGTCTAATGCTAAAAACCATTTATTGGCAACATTAGACTGGAAAAAAGTAAAAATAAAGGATGAATCTAACGGTGAAAACCTCCTTGAGGCACCTAAAGATGGGAGATTTGACACTTTACTTGAATGTTATCAAGAGAAGATATCTATCATAATAGCACCAATAGAGGCAATTATCATTGGCACAACTTATCTACATCCATCAATCTCTCTATCAAAACTAGCAAAGCAAAAAAACTTGAAACCATTCAAAAGATGGCAAGTCAATTTTACTTGTTCATATACAGACATTCTAGGTTTTGATCCATATCTTACAATACATCACTCAAATATCAGTCTAGGAGCAAGCATCAATAATGGAACACATCATGGATCAAGAACAAGCATCAATAATGGAACACATCATGGATCAAGAACAAGCATCAATAATGGAACACATCATGGATCAAGAGAAAACATCAATAAAGGAACACAACATAAATTAGAAGCAGGCATTCTATTCATCAAAATGGTTGTAGAATGGAACATAACACAACTTCAAGTCTTTGGAGACTCTCAACTTGTTATTAATCAAATCAATGATGACTATCAAACAAAAGATGACAAACTCATGCCTTACAAAAAGATGGTGGATGATTCCAAGAAATACTTTGTAGAAATAACTTTTGAACAGATTCCAAGAAATGATAGCAAAGCAATAGACGCCATGGCTAAACTTGCTTCTCTATTTCAAACACAGGAAACTCAAGAGCGTTATGAATTCTTGGTTGAAGAGTTGTTTCATCCTGCCTATAATTGTTCTGATTCCCAAACCATCTGTCAACTTATTGCACACGATTCCTCCCGCTATGGCCAAACTTACACATACCTGAAAGACAACATCCTACCTCCCAACTTATCAAAAAACCAAAAGAGAAATTTTATTTGCCAATCCTCCCATTTTAGTCTCATCGCGGATACCCTATATAAATGAGGTAAAGATGGTACTCTCTTAAGATGTCTTGAACAAGAAGAATCTAAGAAGGCTTTACATGAAGTCCATAACAACATTTGTGGCACTCATTCAAGTGGTCTTACCCTTTCGAAGAAACTCATACGCTTGGGCTACTATTGGCCGACTATGGAACGAGATTCTTTTAAGATAGCAAGAACATGCAAACAATATCAAATCCATGGGAATTTGATCCATGTACCAGCACAAGAACTACATGCTTTGACAACATCTTGGCCTTTTTGTCAATGGGGACTTGATCTAGTAGGAAAGATAAATCCTTCCTCATCTAATGGACACAAATTCATCCTGGTAGCTACTAAATATTTCACAAAATGGATTGAAGCGGTACCTCTCATCAATATCACAAGAAAACAAATCACTACATTTATCTTGAACTACATCATCTATTGCTATGGAATATCAATGACCATTATCACTGATAATGGGCAACCATTCAAGAATCAAGATGTACAAGAAATCTGTGAGAAGTTCAAAACCTAGCACAGATTCTCCACACCATATTATCCACAGGGAAATGGGTAGGCAGAAGCATCTAACAAAACTATCCTGAAAATTCTTAAAAAGACAATGAATGATGCTGGGAAAGATTGGCATATCCAACTAAACCTTGCTCTATGGGCTTACCGCACCAGTATCCGCACACCAACAGGTGCCACACCTTTCTCTCTTGTATATGGATCAGAAGCCATATTGCCAATCGAAGTAGAGATACCCTTTCTACGTGTATCACTAAAAGGACTCATCCCAGATGAAGAACAAAGAGTATCTAGATTGCAAGAGTTAGAACTAATCCATGAATGAAGACAAAATGCCTTTGATCATCTAAAGGTATATCAACAAAGAATGTGTTGGAGCTATAATCATAAGGTTAAACCAAGAACCTTTCAAGTTGGAGAACTAGTGCTAAAGGAAAATCCAAGCAACTAGGCCGATCGAGAAAAGAAAGGAAAATTTGAACCAAAATGGTTAGGTTCGTTTGTGGTCACAAAAGTATTTGGATCAAGAGCATATCAGCTATCAACACAAGATGGATATCAGCTCGTGGAACCTATCAATAGCATGCACTTGAAGAAGTTATATGTCTAAAAAATAAAAAAAATAAAAAACAGTGAAAAATCAGAAAAAATCAAAAACACTAAAAAATCAGAAAAATCCTAAAACGTGAGAAAGCAGAAAAATCCCAAACAAATCAAATATCAAAAAAAGTGCAATAAAAACAGATGGTGAAAACCTAACAAACAAGCGCTATCTGTCCGCTAGCTCTTCCATCTATTAGTTCATGCATTTTTCTACTTGCATTTATTTTCCATCAGCGTTAATCATCATGAAGCCTTTATACATACGCAAACATCCCAGGTGGCTTCTTACCAGGGTTTGGATCATTGGATATATCATAACGACTTTGTTTCTAGGCTTGGGGCAAAAATCCTACACCTAGCTGGGGGCAAAATTTTTTATCAATTTTGAGCTTAATCAAACAAGTAGACCAAACAGTTAGACAACTCTTATCAAGCGAAAACTGAGACACATCCAACATTGAACACAAGATTAAACTATCAACTATCAAGCTATCACGAAATCAATCTAAGCACATCACACACTTTTTAGTGGAATAATATCTTTTTGGCTAATGATTGTAACATGATTGTTCAACTTTTTTATATTGCTTTTCACTATCATGATTTCTGAGTGACTCCACGATATCTTTGACTAGAGGAACAAGGAAGAAACATGATATTTTTCTTGTCTGCTGTCTGAAAATTAATCATTAATATGTGTAAATTTGTCTGGGGACATGATCATCAAAATATCATTGAAGACATTTCAAATTTGCATATTGAAATGATTAGTACTGCTTGTTTTACGCAAACAACACTCAGGTCATCTCGATTCAATTATACCTCGATGCTTGTGTTAACTTGCTATATCAAAATCCAGGAAAGAAGTGCTCAGATCATCATGGTTTAATTATACCATCAATGTTTGCACTCACTTCCCACATTTCAAAAGCTCAATGATGACAAAAACACAAAATAATCCAGTGATTGGTCCGGTCGTAGCTTTGCATTCCATTGCATTTCATTTGCATTTTAGTTTGCATTTCATTCTTGCAGGGATCCCAAAAGCTCCTTTTATCCAAGGTCAAATCTATCGCAGGAATCATCAAAGTATCATCAAAAGTGTATACATAATCAAAATGATGATTCATATCTCTCTCATTGTATTATCAACCTAACAAAAATCTTATGCTATCTTCCTCAACAGAATCAACATCAGCATATCCAAAAATTTCAGCATCTTGATATCAACAAAATGTTAGTTCTTTATCTAATCAACCTTATCAAATCAAATCAATCAATCAAACCTAATCAATTCTATCACGTCGTATACAAGATTTATCCTTCCTGAAACCAGATGATCTGATTCTGATTCATGTCTTATACAAGATGAATCCTTCCTGAAACTAGACTAGACTAATCAATCAATATTTTTCAATCTTACCGATCTAGGCAATCAAGCTAATCATAGAACTCGCATTTTCATCAAACAATAGTTGCAGAAATCAAATCAAATCTATCGGGATATCAATCTCACAAAAACTCCAAAGATCAATTAGCTCAATTGATCTCCTGAGGGGGCATCATCATACCAAGAATTTAGCAATCGAGAGCTAGGGCATCCTATCAAATCAATACCATCATCAAAATGAGATTATTCTTTGAATCAACGCATCATCACACCTCGTTTCAAAGAGGGGAAAAATGTATACACCTAAAAATGGTCTGAAGATAATTAATTAAATAAGAAATTATTTAATTAATCCCTCCTCCCCAATTTAACTGAATTCACTAAGCAATTTGATTAAATCTCTCATTCATCTACTTAGTGATAAATCTAAGGATTTATTAAATAGGTTCATTTCACCCCTTTAATTAATTAATTCAAATTAATTAATTCCCCCCATCAAAATCATTTCTTATAAATCCCCTAATTAATTAAAACAAATCATCAATGAGTTGTTGAGATTAATTAGCCATTTTCCTAATATTTGCATTTCTAAATTCAAATTCTCCTAACTTATACCACTCCTAAACCTAACCATTCCTAAATCTAACCCATTCTACCTACCGCCTTGTCCCCTTTCATCCAACATCTTCTAGAACCTTTGTGACACTTGTCACTAATTGTTCCCTTTAATCCAACTCCCTTTGCCAACTTCCTCCAATTTAACCATTGATATCTTCAAATCAATCTCAACCATTGATTCATGCCAACTCACCCCTAGCCTTGGAAAATCTTATAAATAGACTTCATTTTGAGCAATATGGATCCCATCTCATTCGTAGCTTAAGCATTGTTACTATAGGCATCTAGCTTATAGCTTATCATCTTTAGCAATGTTATCATGCTCAATTTTAGCTTAAATCTTAGCTTAATCATGCTAGATCAATCATTCATGTAGCTTAATCATGCTATTCTTGCTAGGTCATGCATTTTCATTATTCAAATCCTCCATCTAAGTGTAGTCAAGTCACTAAATTTTGCATAATCTGATCTAAGAGCATTTTTCATACTCGCATTTACTAGGAGGCAATAAGTCGATTAGCTATGGTTTTTCATTTCATTGATTTAATCTACTAACCATGCTTGTAATGATTTATTGAGTGCATTGTGTTTGCAAGTATAGGTACACTTCACAGAGCACGACAGGACCTACTGATTTGGGAATGAACAATGTAGATGATTGGAAGAGCACTACTAGTGGAGCATTCCTTTTTTGTAAGAAAGTAGTTTCATGGGCAAGTAAGAAACAAGATTTAGTATCGTTATCTACTGTTGAAGCCAAGTACATTGTTGCTACTAGTATTTGTACTCGAATAGTTTAGATGAAGCAGATGTTGAAAGATATCAGAGTTGTCTATGATGAGCCTAGTGTCATTTACTATGATAATTCTAGTGCTATCAACATGTCAAAGAATCTAGTGTAACATTCAAAGACTAATCATGTGTCAATCAAATATCATTACATGAGAGAGAAAGTTAGTGAAGAGAAGGTGAAGTTGGAGTATGTATCTACAAAGGCATAAATTGTTGATATTTTACTAAACCTTTTCCTATAGATACATTTGTCTATTTGAGAGACAAGATAGGGGTATATACCCTTCCTAATGAGAACTAGTTGCATTAAGTTGCATCAATCCAGTAGATTTCAGAGCCTTATCTTTATGTCTGGATTGGTGAGTTGGTGCTACTCCTCTGGTGGAGTAGTCTGTTGATCTGGTTATTTGTTTTAGAGGGAGAGACTACTGAGATTCGTGTTTCTATTTTGGGGAGAGATTTATTTTTTAGGGGGAGCGTAAGTTTGATTATCTATTTTAGAGATCTTTGGCAATGTTGTCAAAGGTGGAGAGAGATCATGTGAAAAACTACTTTATGTATCTTGATCTTAGGGGGAGTTTGTTGGAGATATCTTCTTTCTTTGCGTTGACTATTTTTCACATTCATATGTTGCCATCAATGCTAAAGGGGGAGATTGTTGGATATTGGTGATCATTGTTGCTGCTAGGATATGTTTTTGTCATTAATCACAACATATTCCTGTGATTTTCTTTGGTGTGTGAAGATTGGGAAGATCTTATGAACCGGTTTATAGTGTTGTTTTGTTGATGACTATTTTACAGAGCTCAGGTTTTGCTTCAGTATATTTTGGTGTGATCAGATCTTTTGCTAATATTTTGGGATATTGTTTGGAATGATCATGTGTATCTTCTTTTATTATGGTTCATGATTTGGTGCTCTGCAAGTTATCTTTCTTCATGATAGTTACTGATTGTTTGTGTTCTTGAGTTTTCAGACTTTGATCAATGAAGATTTGATAAGTGGTGTTGGTGCAATTGTTCCTGATGATTCTAACCTACTTTCTAGTGTTTTCTAGTCGTGTCCTATTTATTTCTATGATACACATTGATCGTTGTGCAAGTTTTTGGTAGTTTCTATGAACCGGTGATGATTTTCACATTATGCAACTTTTCTGGTGGTTTAGCATGTTGCGGTTGATCTTGGCCTGATTTTTGATGTAGTTGAGCATTTGGGAATTTGAACTAGGTCCATGCTATGCCATGTAAATCATTATATTGGTCTGGTGGTGGATATTTGTATCATGTGATGTAATATTGTAATTATGAGTTGAGGGTTAGGGTTTAGTCGATCTTGTTGTCAAGGTTGATGATTTGTATAAATAGGTGATGATTGTCATGTAATTTGTGTGTAGAGGTTATCTTTGGATTATCAAAGAGTGGCATATGTACAAGAAAGTGACTTATCCTTTGGTTTTGAGATTGAGGCGAGATTGGTTTTGCAAGGCATACAATTGTTCTTAACCAGAACTATCAGCAGGCATTTGTAAATGCTATTATACAATTCATTCCTTCTGAATTGTAGTCCGAACCTTTTTGTATGTCAATGAGACTTTTTTGAGGGTTGTAGCCTTCTAGGCCATTATATTTTGAGCAATGAGCTCTAGGTAGCGTGCCTGAATGCCTGTACATTCCCCATTGTAATATTTAAACATACTACTATAGAGTATCATCTTACTATGGGTAGGTTCTCATCATGGTTTTTCCCTTAACAAGATTTTCCATGTCAAAATCTTGGTGTTGTGTGTTGTGATTTGAATTCTATTATCTTTGTTGTTACTACAGTTTATCACATCTATTTTTGTGATTAAGTTTGAAGATCTGGTGAAGACTAATTCACCCCCCTCTCAATCTTGTTTTTTTTTGTTGCTAACAGTATGGGTTTCTACAATTATGAATTTTCAACTCATTGAATTTTTCTCTAATTAAGCTCTCAATTTCTCCAAAGAGTGAATTGGGTAAGTGCGCAAATATGGGGGACCAAAAAGATGCCAAAAACATTTTTGGCCCCCATCAAGCATGTGTGCCCTATTTGGTACGCACCAAATAGGTTTGGTCATGCCAAATATTTTTGGCATGTGCCAAATATGTCAAGCACCAAATAAGGTGTGTGCCATATAGTGTTGCATTTTGACAAGTACATTTTTATTTTGGAAAGCATAATTTGTCATTCCCTTTCACTCTTTGTCTCAGAATATGTAGATAAAATATAATATTTAAGTATAAGTGAAATTATACTTTACGTTATATTTTATGTATATATTGGCAAGATGTTTGAGAGTGGTTTTAGATTTTTAAGAGTTATGATGAAAATTCTAGTTTTTAGAGTATTCATAAGAATTGTAAGCAGTCAAATTTCTCGTATCAACATTCTCTCTCTGGTGTCTCCCTCTCCTTCCTTGCATTCCCCCTCTCTCTCTTCCTACAACCCCCCCCCCTCTCTCTCTCTCTCTCTCTCAAGTTTTTCCCTCTCTTTCCCTCCCCCCCTCTCTTGCACTTGGGATTTATGTCTCTCTAGTCTCTCCCTCAACCCCCACTTTCCACCCTTTCTCTCTTTCTCCCTCTCTCTCTCTCTCCATCTCTTCACCTCTCTCTCTCCCTTTGTATGGTTGATGGAAGGAAAAGAAAATACAAGGGAGAGAGTGGGAGATACTAGAGAGAAAGTGAGAGATATGGAGGGAGGAAGGGAGTGGTTGATGGAAAGAAAGAAAAATACCAAGGATAGAGATATCTTAAGTGAGTGACAAAGAGAGAGATTCCAAGTGAAAGGGAGAGGGAGGGGGGAAGGAATGGGTTGAGGGGGTGACCAAAGAGAGATCAAGTGAGATAAATGGAGGGAGGAAGGGAGAGATTTATGGAAAAAGAGGGCTATATCAGGGAGAGAGGGGGGAAGAGTTGGAAAGAGAGGGAGGGAGGGGTTGAGGAAAAGAGATAGACCAACTGAGATAGATGGAGGGATGGAGGTAGGGGTTGATGAAAAGAGAGGGAGATACCTAAGAGAGAGAGAGTGAGAGAGAGACAAAGGAAGGGGGGTTCATAAAAAGAGGGAGAGACAAAAGAGAGAGCCCAAGTAAGAGAGAGGGAGGCAAGAAGGTAGGGTTTGAGGGATGGAGGGGTGTAGAGAGAGAGAGAAAAATGGGCTGAGGGAGAGACCTAAGTGAGAGAGAGAGAGAGAGAGAGAGAGAGAGATATCATGTGGGAGAGATGGAAGGAGGAAGGGGTTGATGGAAATAGAGGAATATATCAAGGAGAGAGGAAGGAAGGAATGAAAAGAGATGGAGAGATCATTGGGGGAGAGAGAGAGAGATTAAGTGAGGTAGGGAGGGAGGGGTTGAGGCAAAGAGAGAGCCCAAGTGAGAGAGATGGATGGAGGGAGGTAGGGGTTGATGAAATGAGAGGGAAAGACCTAAGAGAGAGAGGAGAGGAAGGGGGTTGATGAGAGAGAGAGGGGGGTCAGAAGGGAGAGAGGGGGATTGGGAGGAAAAGAGGGAAAGAGAGTTAGAGGGAAAGAGACTTGAGACAGAAAGACAAAGGGATCGGGAGGGAGAGAGTGAAAGAATGGAGAGAATGAGAGAGATAGATAGAGATAGACGACAAGAGGTAGAAGAGCACTGGGAAGGAGAGAGGGAAAAAGTGTTAGAGGAAAATAAAGAGAGAGATGAGAGAGAAAAAGAGTTAGAGGTAAAGAGAGAGAAACTTGAGACAGTAAGATATTTAGAGGGAAAGAGAGAGAGACTTGAGAGAGAAAGAGAAATGGAGGGGGAGGAAGAGAATGGACAAAATGGCACAAAGACACCTGAGAGAGAGAGAGAGAGAGAGAGAGAGAGATGGGGTGGGAGAGAATGGACAAAATGGGACAGACACACCTGAGAGACAAAGAGAGAAAGAATAGGAGGGAGAGAGGGAAAGATAGTTATAGGGAAAGAGAGAGAAACTTGAGAGAGAAAGAGAAAGGGACGGGGAGGGAGAGAGAGAGAGGGATTGGGGGAGATATAGATACCCCTAATGGGATAGAGACACTAGAGGAGGAGAGTGAGAGAGGGATTAGGGGAGACATAGATACCCCTAACAATACGTTATGACCCCCTAGGACAATATATGACCCTTGAGGATACCATATGACCCCTTTTAACATCAAAGTACATGACTTGAACCCTCATGATGCCATATGACCCCTTAGGACAATGTAATATCTTGAGGGATCATATGGTGTTCTAACACACTTGTGGTCTTAGGACCCCATATGACACTTAATGACACCATATGACCCCTTAGGACACCATATGATCTTTTAGGAGAATATCATGTCCATATGGTGTCTTAGGGTGTCATATGGTGTTGTAACACACGAGTGGCCCCTTAGGACCCCATATGACCCCTAATGACACCATGTGAGCCCACGAGACACCATATGACCCCTTATGACACCATATGACCCCTTAGGAAAAAATGATGTCCAAAGGGATCATATGGTGTCGTAAGGGGTCATATGGTGTTCAAACACATGAGTGGGCCATTAGGACCCCATATGACCTCTAAGAACACAATATGACCCCTTAGGATCATATGATGTCCATATGGTGTCCTAAGGGGTCATATGGTATTCTGAAATGTGTGTGGCCCCTTAGAACCCCATATGACCAATGACAACACCATGTGACCCTTTCAAAAACCATATGACCCCTTATGACACCAGATGAACCCTAAGGACAATATGATGTCCTAATAGGTCATATTGTATCCTAAGGGGTCATATCCTATGGTGTTATATGGTGTTTGAACACATGTGTGGGCACTCATGACCCCATATGACCCCTTAGGACACCATATGACCCTTGAGAACACCATATGACCTATTTTAACATCCTAAAACATGACTATTATTATGAGGATCTGGTAACTATTGAGAGCGGGGATGAATCAGTAGTTAAATAATTCTACAACACTTCAAAAAATGAGTACCAGTAACTAGTCAAACATTCCTTTAAATTGATTTACCAAACCATTCATTTAAGTGTTCATCAATATGCAACCAAAGTAAAGATATCAAATGCACATATCAATAATGCATCACCATATGAACACATAGATTTTTCATGTGGAAACTCAAAAGGGAAAAACTATGATGGGAATTAGCACCCACAAAATATTTGCACTCTTTCAGAATGCTCCCGGTTAGGAGCGTTATAGTATGCTCGATTAAGAGCAGACCCTGTTAGGAGTCACCCAGTGAAGGGATTTTGCCTCAACCCTATTATGAGCTCTAACCTATTAGGAGTAACCTTGCTAGAGAATTTTAAAAACAAGTTAATGAGCCACCCGATGAAGGGATTTGCATTATCAGACCTGTTAGGAGCTACCCAATTAAGGGATTTTAAACTGTTGTAACTGTTAGGGAACAATAGGGCAAATGATTTGATCATGATACTTCCTTGCTTGATAGTATGGATCCTTTTCAACTAAAGTTTTCTACACACATGTAGACTCTTCAATCTGGTTCAAGACACTCTTCTTCTCAAACCACTGACACTAAATCTCTTCTCAAACTAGCCCTAAATATACTATTCAACTAGGTTGGTTACATAACCCTAACGACATTCAAAATACATTGAATTTACATCAAGTGCGGAAAAGTAATCCACTAAAATACATTATAGATCATTACAACAAATTTCTAGACAATTTCCACCATTGAATGATCACCACACATCATTGCATATCAATTTGATAAGCAATCAAACCCTTGTCACATTATTCTAAGCACTTTTTTGTTTCCCAATGAATCCAATCCTTGTACGCACTCAAACACCATCTTATCATTACACATAAATTATAACACATTATCACTAATTTATGAACATGATAATATCCACTGCCAAACCATAAATCATTACCGGTTAAAGATTTGTCACCGGTATACATTCTTCTTCACAGAGTTTATGACAGTCAATCATAACTCACTCAATATATCAAATCTACTGATGTGGTTTCAATTACAGACTCATGCCAATTTCATAAACATATGTTCCAAACCACAACATCTAACTCCTCACCAATCATTCATACTAGTATCTTGATCATTGCTTTGTTCCTGCTTATCAGTTTATAGCAACTTAGTAGTTTTCTATCTAACTCATTCCACTTACCAGTTAGGCTTTACCAGTAGGTCTATATGACTTAGATGACTCAACAAACATGGTTTCCATCAATGACAACACAAATAGATTCATCAAACAACTTACAACTATATCATCATCTTCTAGCCAACAAGCTCCATCAACTTTACTAGTTATGTCAACAATAACTTCACCGAACATCTTCTCATCTCATAATCATCTACATATTCCAATAATCTCCCCATTATTGTCTTTATTAGTTATGCCAACAATATGCCAATAATCTCCCCCTTTGGAATTGATAGAAACACCAAGATAGCAACACCAAAAGCTCATCAGGCAAAACTGGAACACTAGTTGTTATGACTATTGTACTTGTTGTTCTCCTCCTTTACTTTTATTCTCCCCTTTTGACAACAATGTGAAGGTGCAAAGTATCAAAGTCATCTTTTTCTGCTATGTTTTCATCATCTCTTTTAGTATTGATTTCTCTAACTCTGATGGTCCCCTTAAATCCTTCCAAAACATGTCTCATCCATATTACTTGAGTACAGTTCATAGAAGCGGCCACATACTCTACTTCTATTGTAGACTAAGAAATGCAACTTTGTTTCTTACTAGTTCGGGATACTAGTCTTCCGCCTAGAAAGAATGTGCCACTGGCTGTGCTCTTCGGGTCATCTATATTACCTACCCAATCAGCATCTATGAACAACTTAAGAGAATTTTCCTTTGTATGGATACCACAATCCATAGTCAACAGTTCCTCTAAGATACCTAAAAATTCCCTTAACTTCCACCAAATGAGTCTCTTTAGGAATTTTCTAAAATCTTGCCACTATACCAAATGCATGAGCAATATCCAGTCTACTATGAATGACATAGTGTAGTTTTCCAATCATTGATCTATACTCTATTTCATCCACTGGATAAGAACAATCTTCCTTCAAATGATAATTTGAAACCAATAACCATAGGGGTTCCAACTGGTTTATAGTCTTCCATTCCAAAGTTTTTCAATACCTCCTTCACATTTTTGGACTGACTGATAAAGATACCACCTTTCATCTATTGGACCTACAAACCAATGAAGTTTTTTATTTCACCTATCAAAGGCATTTCAAACTCCTTCATTTCTTTTGTAAAATTTAAACTCATGTCATCATCTCTTCCAAATATGATATCATCTACAAATACTTCTGCAATCAATAACTTGTCTGCATCTATCTTCAAGTAAATATTATTTTCCTCATTCGTTAATTGGAATCCAATCTTTATCAGGTGTGAATAGAGTCTTTCAAACCATGCCCTTGGAGCTTTCTTTAATCCATATAAAATTTTATGCAGTTTGCACACCATGGCCTTGTCTTCAGTCAATGCAAACCAATCTAGTTGTTCAATGTAAACCTCTTCTTCTAAAATTCCATTCAAAAATGTAGACTTCACATCCATTTGGTAAACCTTGAATCCTTTAAATGTTGCAAATGCAAGTAACATTCTTACTCCTTCAATTCTAGCAACCTATGCAAAGGTTTCTCCATAATCTTCACCTTCTTCTTGTGCATATCCTTTGCAAACTAGTCTAGCCTTGTTCCTAACCACTTCACCATCTTCATTCAATTTTTTTCTAAACACCCACTTAGTACCAATCACATTCTTGTCAGCTGGTCTCGGGACAAGTGACCAAGTGTTGTTCTTCTCTATTTAATCAAGCTCTTCATTCATAGCCTTTATCCAATCATCATCCTTGATAGCTTCCCTCATTGTCTTAGGTTCCATTGTGGAAATTAGACAAGCACTTTCTTTGATCTTTCTTCTTGTTTATACTCCAACATTCTTGTCTCCAATAATTTTATCTATAGAGTGATTCAATTTTACATACCTACGTATAATCGGTTCCAGTATAGAAGTTTCTTCTTTTTCCTGTTCTTCATCTTCATCTTCTGTCGGTTGATCACTATCCTCCACATTGTTATACTTAGCATCATTCTAAACTTCTGGTTCAATGATCACTATCTTCTATTCATCTACTACATAAGACTTGCTAGTATCATCATTTACCATAATACTCATCAACTTTTACATTAATGTTTTCCATAATCTTCTTGGTTCTTTTCTTAAAGTACTTGAATGCTTTGCTCTTAGTTGAGTAACCAAGGAATATTCCTTCATCACTTTTAGGATCAAAATTACATGTATACTCATCTATCTTTATGTAACACCTACTGCCAAAAAATTTGAAAAATATAACATTAGGAGTATGACCATACCATAATTCATAAGGTATCTTGTCACTAAAATTCTTGACCAATACCCGGTTCATTGTGTATAGTGCAATGTTGATTGCTTCTCTCCAAAATATTTTAGGTACATCTCCTTGTATCAACATTGTTATAGCTACTTCAACTATGGTCTAGTTCCTCCTTTGTGGAATCACATTCTTCTATGGTGTCCTTGGTGTAGATAGTTGTCCCTTGATTCCATTCTCATCACAATATTTCACAAATTTAGCTGATGTGAATTCTCCACCCTGATCAGATCTCAAGCACTTTAGGTTCTTACCGGTTTTCTTCTCCACTAAGGATTTAAATGCCTTAAACTTGCTGAAAGCTTCAGACTTTTCCTTGAATAATGTAACCCACATCATTCTTGAATGATCATCACTAAATATCATGAAATACTTGTCGCCTTGAAAACTCATAGTCCTCATATTACCACATAAATCAATGTGCACCAAATATAAAATATTCTCAAGAGCAAATGATTTTCTCTTAAAAGAGGAAGTAGTCATCTTACCCAACTGACATTCTTCATGTGCATCACATTGTTTGGTTTGACTAGTTGTGGCATACCTCTAACCATACTTGACTTTATGACCTTAACCAAATTATCAAAATTCACATGAAAAAATCTTCTATTCCATAACCAATTGTCCTCAAATTTTGCAACCAAACAACTATTAACATTAGTATTTAGATGAAATAAGTTACCTTTTGTTTGTTTACCAATAGCAATCAGTTCTCCTTTACTTCCTAAAATCCTGCACACTCCATTCTTGAACTCAAGATGACAACCTTTATCATTTAGCTGACCAAAAATCAACAAGTTATGCTTCAATCCTTCAACCCAATATACATCATTATAATTACTTTTACCATTTAAAGAAATTGAACCTTTACCTTTTACCAAGTATGGTGTATTGTTGCTAAATCTCACTACTCCACCATCAAATTCTTCAAGTGAGATAAACTTGTTCTTGTCATGAGTCATGTGATGTGACAAGCCACTATCAATGACCCACTCATCACTAATGTCAAGATGAGATACTAAAACTTTCTTGTCAGAAATATCTTCCTTAACTTCTACAAAAACAATCTCCTCATTGTCTTCATCCTCTGATTCCTCATCGATAACACCTTCATCTACTTCAACATAACATTGTTTCTTACCTTTTCCCTTAAACGTTCTGAATTTTTCCTTTTGATCACTGTTAGGACAATTAGCAACAATATGTCCTATTTTGTTACATGAGAAACATTTAAGAGGAAGCTTGCCTTTGGACTTACGAGTTCCTCTAGGAAGTCTCTTTGCCAATAAAGCTCAAAATCCATCAAGTTACTTTCATCACCCATTCCTTCATTACCACTGCCATGAATACTAGACCTATATACATCCTTTCCTTTTCTTACCTATGCATTAGATACTGATGCTTTGAAAGAAGATTATTTCTTAGGTACACAATTGTCAAAGGTATTCAACTCAAAAGCAGTAAGCTTTTGTATCAAAGAATCAACTGTGACTTTATCTTTGCTGATTGACCTCAATTCCTGGATAGTAGATACTCTCATAACATAAGTAGATAGTAAGGTTCAAAGCATTTTACTTATCACTATGTCTTATGCAATGGTTCCACCAACACTTTTGATTCCTCCAACTACTTCTTTTATTCTTTGTCTATACTGTGTGATGTTCTCTCCTTCCATCATCTTCATGTCATCAAACTTGCCTCTTAGGATTTCTTCTTTAACTTTTTGCACATGCTCATCTCCACCATAAATCAACTTCAACTTTTCCAAAACTTCATAAGAGGTTTCTAAACCATGCACATCAATATACTCAGAATTAGAGAGTATACTTACAATAGCTTCCAATGCTTGACTATTCTCTTGCTACTCCTTGAGTTGATCTGGAGTCAGAGTACTGATAGGAGCTGTGTACTTATTTTCCACATGCAACCAGAACTGTGTCCCCATTCCTTTGATGTAGATCTTCATTCTGTCACTCCATATTTTGTAGTTGTCCTTTGTGAACTTAGGACCCTCCTTCGTCATCTTAGATCTTTACCTCAAGCGGTTAAGCTTCTGTACAAAGAGGACCTAGTGCTCTAATACCAATTGTTATTATGAGTATCTCGTAACTACTAAGAGGGGGGGGGGTGTGAATTAGTAGTTAAACAATTCTTCAATACTTCAAAAAACCAATACTGGTAACTACTCAAACAATCCTTTAAACTCATTAATAAACCATTCATTTAAGTGTTCATCAATATGCAACCAAAGTAAATATATCAAATGCACACACCAATAATGCATCACCATATGAACACAAAGATTTATCACATGGAAACCCAAATGGGAAAAACCATGGTGGGAATTAGCACCCACAAAATATTTGCACTCTTTCGGAATACACCTAGTTAAAGGCCTATCCTGGTTAAGAGATTTACAATATACTCGGTTAAGAGCAGACTCTATTAGGAGTCACCCAGTCAAGGGATTTTGCCTCAGCCTTGTTAGGAGCTCTACCTTGTTAGGAGTAACCTTGCCAAAGGATTTTAAACTCAAGTTAATGAGCTACCAGGTGAAGGGATTTACAATATCAGACATGTTAGGATATACTCGGTTAAGGGATTTCAAATTGCTGTAACTGTTATGGAAGAACAGGGAAAATGATCTGATCACAACACTTTCTTGCTTTCTATTACAAATCCTTTACAGCTCTACTCTACTCCACACATGCAGACTCTTCAATCTAGTTCGACATACTCTTCTTCTCAAACCACCCATACTAAATCTCTTCTCAAACTAGCCCTAAATACACTTTTCAACTTGGTTGGTTACATAACCCTAACTACATTCAAAATATTGTATATTTACATCAAGCATGGCAAAATAATTCGCCAAAATACATTACAGATCATTACAAAAAATTTCTAGACAATTTCCACCATTGAATGATCACTGCACATCACCACACATCGCTTTGATAAGAAATCAAACCCTTGTCACATTTTGCTAAGCACTTTATTGTGTCCCAAGAAATCTGATCCTTGTACATGCTCAAACACAATCTTATCATTACACACAGATTCTGACACATCATCACTAAGTTATGAACATCAGAAGATCCACCCCCAAACTATAAATCATTATCGGTATGCATTCTTCTTCACAGAGTTTATTACAGTCAATCATAACTCACTCAATACATCAAATCTAATAATGTGGTTTCAATCATAGACTCGTGCCAATTTCATAAACATATGTTCCAATCCGCAACACCTTACTTCTCGCCAATCATCCATACTGACATCTTGATCATGGCTCTATTCCTACTTATTGGTTTACATCAACTTAGCAGTTTGTTGTCTAATTCACTCCACTTACCGGTAGGTCTATATGACTTATATGACTCAAGAAACATTGTTTCCATCAATGAAATCATAAATAAAGTCATCAAATGACTTACAACTATATAATCATCTTCTAGCCAAAAATCAGCATCAACTTTACCGGTTATGCATACAATAACTTCACCGGTAATATTTTCATCTCATAATCATCTCCATATGCCAATGATCTCCCCATCATTCTCTTCATCGGTTATGCCAACAATATGCCAATAGACATGACCCCTTAGGACAACATGATGTCAATATGGTGTCTTAAGGGGTCATATGGTTTTCTAACACATCTGTGAGCCCTTAGAACCCCATATGACCCCTTAGGACCATATGATGTTCATATAATGTTATAAGGGGTCATATGGTGTTCTAACACGTGCGTGGCCCCTTAGGACCCCATATGACCCCTAACGACACCATGTGACTCCTTATGACACCATATTACCCCTTAGGACAATATGATGTCCTAATGGGTCATATGGTGTCTTAAGGGGTCATATCATGTTCTAAGGAGTCATATGGTGTTGTAACAAATGTTTGGACCCTTAGAAACCGATATGACCAGTAACAACAACATATGACCCCACAAAACACCATATGACCTCTTAGAAAAATGTATGACCTCTTAGGACAATATGATGTCTGAATGTCTCATATGGTGTTCTAACACATGTGTGGGCCCTTAGGACCCCATATGCCCCCTAACGACACCATATGAGTCCTATGGACACCATATGACCCTTTTTAACATCCTAGTACATGACATGACCCCTTATGATACCATATGACCCTTTAGAACATTATGATGTCCTAATAGGCTATATGATGTCCTAAGGGGTCCAATGTTGTCCTAAATGGTCATATGGTGTTCTAACACATGTGTGGGATCTTAGGACCCCATATGACCCTTAAGACACCATATGACCACTTGGGACACCATATGATCCCTAAGAACACCATATGAACCCTTTTAAAATCCTAGTACACAACATGAACCCTTATGACACCATATAACTCCTCAGGACCATGTGATGCCCATATGGTGTCGCAAGGGATCATATGGTGTTATAACACGTGTGGCCCCTTAGGATACTTGATGACCCCTAACAAAACCATGCAACCACTTATGACACCATATAATGTCCTAACAAGTCATATGGTGTCTTAAGGGGTCATATTGTGTCTTAAGGGGTCATATGGTGTTCTAACACATGGATGGCCCCTTAGTACCCCATATGAATTCTAACAACACCATATGACCCCTAAGGACACCATATGACCCCTTAGGATAATATATGACCCTCTAGGACAATATGATGTCCTAATGGGTCTTATAGTGTCCTAAGGCATCATATGGTGTCATGAGGGGTCATATGGTGTTCTAACACGTGTGGGCCCTTAGGACCCCATATGACCCCTAATGACACCTTATGTCCCCTTAGGACACCATAAGACCCCCGAAGACACCATATGACCTGTTTTAACATCCTAGTACACGATATGACCCCTTTTGTGACTATATGACCCCTTAGAACAATATGATGTCCTAATGGGTCATATGATGTCCTAAGGGGTCATATGGTGTCCTAAGGGACCATATGGTCTTCTAAGACACGCGTGGGCCCTTAGGAACCGATATGACCCCTAACAACACCACATATGTCCCCTTAGGACACTATATGACCCTTTTTAACATCCTAGTACATGACATGACCCTTTATGATATCATATGACTCATGAAGACAATATGATGTCCTAATAGGTCATATGGTTTTCTAAGGGATGATATGGTGTTTTAACACATGTGTGGGCCCTTAGGACCCCATATGACCCCTAATGACACCATATGACCCCTTAAGACAATATATGACCCCTTTTAACATCAAAGTACATGACACAACCCCTTATGACACCATATGACCCCTTAGGATATCATATGACCCCTTAGGGCCATATGATGTCCATATGTTGTCCTAACGGGTCATATGGTGTTATAACATAGGAATGGCCCCTTAGGACCCCTTATAATCCCGAACGACACCATGTGACCCCTTATGACACCATATGACCCATTCAGACAATATGATGTCCTAATCGATCATATAGTTGTTGGAATATGTGCCTCTAATTCACTTGACAATAGTCCATACTGATCGAGTTAAGTCTTTCTGATAAAACAGCATGAAGGATCTTTGTGAGCTCTATCGACATGACTCTTGTTGATGCATTCTCTTTTATCAGCATGACTCTTGTCGATGTGTTCTCTATCGAGTATCGGAATGACTTGTGGAGCGATATGCCGATGATTCGATGGAGTCACCTTTTGACGTTTGGGTTGCATATCGGCTTTCGGAATGACTTGTGCAGTTGTGTTCCAATGACCTGATGAAATCATCTTGTCGGGCTAGCGATGCAGGTCAAGATAACAGTTTTAGCTGTGGTCCGATGAGCCAATGAGTCCGTGCTCTTGGTTTTGACAATCGAGGTAGAAGTTGTGTTCCTATTTTGATGTCCCAATGGAGACCACTCCTAGCCATTGAAGATCAGAGTACCTTTGGAGAGTTATACCGGTGACCCGATGGAGTCACCTTAGGTGATCGGGTATCATCGAGCCATTGGATTTACCTTCTGGATGTTATGTCGATGGACGATGGAGTGGTCGATTGTGGGAGCGAGGTCTCGGGTATGATCAGGTCATCGGTTTTACTTTTGAATGTTATGTCGATAGCCAACGACTGTGGGAGTGAGGTCAGACCAAGATCCAAAAGGTTGACTCTCAGACACTATATTTGTGACCATCGGTGTAAATGAATACGAATCGACCTGGTTCTCTACTGCATGTGGGATAATTGTTTTTCATGAATGCAGACCGACGTAGGCAGACGGTTAGACTTTGAGCCGTTGGTGCAGTTACTCTTATGAACCGTCGAGCAATTAGTATTTGAGAGGCTGACTGTAATCCATAGTTGATGATGAAATCTTGAGAACTATGGTGAGTTTTTTGAACAGGGAGAGATTGATCCAATTGTTTGTATGTCTAGAACGACTGTGTAATAGAGAAAAGGAACTCTGCAGATGAGATTTTATTGTATTGTTTTAACATATTGATTAATAAAGTCGATCATTTGCTGGTGGTGGGTTTTTCTCTCGAAAGGGTTTTCCCACATTAATTCTCTGTGTTATCTCTCCATGTTAGTTTTGTATATTTGTCACGTGTGCCATATTCAGTAAATGTTGAAATTTAGTCTACACTAGTCTGTTTTCTCCTCTACAAATTGACATTAGGGAAGCGTATTACGCACTTGCTTTCCTTTCAATAGTGCCTTAAGGGGTCATATTGTTTCCTAAGAGATCATATGGTGTTGTAACACATGGATGGCCCCTTAGGACCCCATATGATCCCTAACGAAACTATATGACCCCTCAGGATACCATATGACCCCTTAGGACAACATATGATCGCTTAGGAAAATGTGATGTCCTAATGGGTCATATGGTGTCCTAACACATCAAATGATGTCTTGAGGGGTCATATGGTGTTCTAAAACATGTGTGGACACTTAGGACCCAATATGACTACTAATAACACCTTATGACCCCTTAGGATACCATATGACCCATTTTAACATCCTAGTACATGACATGGCCACTTATGACACCATATGACCCCTTAGGACAATATGATGTCCTAATGGGTCATATGATGTCCTAATGGGTCATATGGTGTCCTAAGGGGTCATATGGTATTCTAACACATGTGTGGGCCCTTAGGACCCCATATGACCCCCTAACAACACCATATGACCCCTTTGGACATCATATGATCCCCAAGGACACCATATGACCCCTTTTAACATCCTAATACATGGCATGAACCCTTATTACACCATATGACTCCTTAGGACAATATGTTGTCCTAGTGCGTTGTATGGTGTCCTAAGGTATCATATGGTCTTTTAACACTTTTTTGGCCCCTTAGGACACTATATGACCCCTTAGGACACCATATGACCCCTTTTAATATCCTAGTACATGACATGGCCCCTTATGACACCATATGATTGCTTAGGACAATATGATGTCGTAATGGGTCATGTGGTGTCTTAAGGGGTCATATGGTGTCCTAAGGGGTCATGTGGTGTTTTAACACATTTCTGACCCCTTAGGACCCCATATGACCCTTAAGAACACCATACGACCCCTCAGGATTCCATATGACCCCTTAAAACAATATATGACCCCTTGTGACAATCTGATGTTGTAATGGGTTGTATAGTGTTCTAAGGGATCATATGGTGTACTAACACATGCGTAGTCCCTTAGGACACCATATGATCCTAGAGAGGGAGGGAGGGGGAAGAAAGGTAGGGGAGGAGAGAGGGAGATATTGGGAGAGAGACACACCTAAGAGAGGAGAGTGAGATAGAGAGATAGAGGTTGAGAAAGGGAGAATTAAGAGATAAATAATGGTAGAGAGAGAGAGAGAGAGAGAGAGAGAGAGAGAGAGAGGGTGAGAGAGAGAGAGAGAGAGAGAGAGAGAGAGAGAGAGAGAGAGAGAGACTTATGTGTTGGCATTATATTGTCATTGATGTCAACCGGTATGTATAAAATGTCACGACAATGGATGGCTATTGATATGCAAGGTGTATGCAAGATGCAAATAGGAGATGTTACCAGTATGGATGTTCATTGGTAAGCAAGCATAAGAAAGCAAAGAGACAGCTAAAGGTAAGACTAGTTATGTCAACTGGTACAGCATAATCAACATGCATGTATTGTCAACCGATATGTATGAAGGTGTAGTATCAACCGGTAAATAGGTCTACCAGTGAGCGTGCGTGAACAGGTAAGAGGACCGGTAGTATAAGGTGAACAACGGTAGTGTTTTTTTGGTCAGTGCCTAAACCTAAACTGACATAGTGATCTGAATTGGATGTTGACGAAGATGATACGTGGCTTCCAAGTGGTAAATTAGATAACCTAACTTGCAGAGGTTGGTGAGCGAAGAAGTTGGTGTATTGAATGAGGTAGGTGTCGACAAGATTGAAATAGGTTAACATTAAATAAAAATTATGGATCAAGTGCAGAAGCATGTGGCTCGAGACAGATCAAAAGGTTGATATTTATGATGCAACAATCGATGCAGGATATCCAGGTGTAGATCAGATTAGGTGAAGGGAACTGTGAGATCATTTATGGTGATTGACCAAAAAGAAATGTCATCAAACCAATCATAGTTTTCTAAGTATAACAAATGTGTACTAGAAGGATGAGTAATGGTAGTGATGCAAAATTGGTTAAAGTCTAGCAATCCCAGAGACAAGATCCGATCTGATTTGATATGCCTCGTGGTTAGTGAAGAAAACTCTAGGCAGAAAATATTTGAATACTTTATTTTGGCAGGAAAGCAAATATATAAATATGGAGATCAAATACTGGAACCGGTATGACATTGATCATTGTGTGTGTTGACATCAATGCCAAAGGGGGAGATTGTTGGCATTATATTGTCATTGATGTCAACTGCTATGTATAACATGTCATCAGTATGGATGGCTACTGGTATGCAAGGTGTATGCAAGATGTAAGCATGAGATGTTATCGGTATGGATGTTCACCGATAAGCAAGCATAAGAAATAAAAGAGACAACTAAAGGTAAGAATGGTTATGTCAATCGGTATAGCATAATCAACATGTATACATTGTCAACTGGTATGTAGGAAGGTGTAGTATCAACTAGTAAACAGGTCCACGAGTGAGTGTGCATGAACACGCAAGAAGACCGATAGCATAAGGTGAATACCGCTAGTGTGTTTTTGGTCAGTGCCTAAGCCTGAACTAACATAGTGATTTGAGGTGGATGTCGACAATGATGACATGTGGCTTCCAAGTGCCAAAGTAGATAACCTAACTTGCAGAGGTCAGTGAACAAAGAAGTTGGTGTATTGAAGGAGGTAGGTGTTGACAAGATTGAAACATATCGACATTACATGAAAATCATGAGTCAAGTCTGGAAGGGTGCAACTTGAGACAGATCGAAAGGTTGACATTTATGATTCAACGATCAATTCAGGATATCCAAGTACATATCAGGTCTTTTATTAGAGATGGACAACTTGTGACAAATCATGCAACACTGCCATGTCCTCCTTCCAGTACACATTTCCTAAGCTTGGCAACCTGACACCTATTTTTTGGCCTTGCTTTTTGGTCAATCACTATAAATGATCTCCCGGTTTAATTCACCAAATCTAATATGCACCTAGATATCTCGCATTGATCATTGCAACATAAATGTCAACCTTCCGATCTGTCTCGAGCCACATCATTTTGCACTCAACCCGTGATTTTCATTTAATGTCGGCCTGTTTCAATATTCTTGACACCTACCTCATTCAATACACCAACTTCTTTGTTCACCAACCTCTACAAGTTAGTTTATCCACTTTTCCACTTGGAAGCCACGTGTCATTTTCATCGACATCTACCTTAGATCACTATGTAGGTTTAGGCTTAAGCACTGACCAAAAACACACTACCGGTATTCACCTTATACTACCAGTCTTCTTGCCTTATCATGTATGCTTACCGGTGGACCTATTTGCTGGTTGATACTACACCTTCCTACATACAGGTTGACAATACATACATGATGATTATGCTATACCAGTTGACATAACCAGTCTTACCTTTAGTTGTCTCTTTGCTTTCTTATGCTTTCTTACTAGTGAACATCCATACCAATAATATCTCCTTCTTGCCTCTTGCATACACCTTTCATACCGGTAGCCATCCATACCGGTGACATGTTATACATACTGGTTGACATCAATGACAACATAATGCCAACAATATCCCCCTTTAGCATTGATGTCAATATACACAATGATCACTTTCATACCCGTTCCATCTCCCCCATTGACAATAATGACAAATGGCACAAATAGTATCCATTATCCAATAGCATGTTGGTTCTTTCTCCTCCATCTAGTGTCCACTATCATTCTGCATTTTTTCGGTAGAGCAGATCATAAGATTTTGTATTTACTCAACCAATACAATCTCCCCCTTAGTCAAATCTCCCCCTCTGACATATGGGTTAAGAACCCCTTTTTTATTCACAACTAGTACTATTAGATCCATGTCGGATCTGCCCATGTGTCCAACAAATGGTCCAAGAAGTAAAAAATATGGCAGTGAACTCCCCCTGAACCATAAATCTTCATACAAACTTAAGTGCATGAAGTTGGTGACACAACTCCCAACTTGTGTCTTAGACACTCAAATGTTCTTACCGGTAAAGGTTTTATGAAGATATCAATCAATTGTTCACCAGTAGTAACATATTCTACCTTAACTTCTTGTTCTTCAACCTTCTCCCTGAGAATGATATTTGATGGCAATGTGCTTTGTCCTTGAGTGCATAACCGGGTTCTTTGATATGTTAATTGCACTTCAATTATCATGCTAGATGGTAATGGGGTCAATCATTTCTATCAGAATATCCTTGAGGGTCTTCTTCATCCATACCACCTGAGAACAGCATGTAGCAACATCAATATATTCTACTTCAGCAGTGGATAGGGAGATTGAATCCTGCTTCTTACCATTCCATGAAACAATCCAGTTACCTATGAAGAATGCACCACCACTTGTGCTCTTCCAGTCATCAATGAAACCTATCCAATTAGCATCAGTGTAGGCATGTAAAGTGAAATCTCCTTGTTTAGGATACCATAGTCCATAATCAAGTGTTCCTTGTAAGTCCCTAAAAGAGAAGGGTTTCATAAGGGGAAGTGCAGACAGTAATCTGTACATTAAAGTAGATGGAAAACACATGATCATTGTGTTTGTATATGTAGATGACACAATTTTTGGAAGCAACAAGGACACTATGTGCAAAGACTGTGTTGATCAGATGCAATCAAAATTTGAGATGTCAATGCTTGGAGAGATGTCATACTTTCTTGGTTTGCAGATTTCACAGCAAGATAAAGGAATATTTATTTCTTAAATCAAGTATGCCAGAGAAATGTTTAGGAAGTTTGAGATGGAGGACATCAAACTGGTAAGTGCTCCATGGTGATCAGATGCAAATTGAGCAAGGATGATGAGTAGCCGGTAGTGGATCAGACACTATATAGATCCATGATTGGCAACTTGTTGTATCTTACTGCTTCAAGACCGGATATAGTGCAAGTAGTATGCATGGTGGCAATATTTCAAGATACACCCAAATAGTCAGATGCAAATGCAGTCAGAAGAATCTTTAGGTACCTACAAGGAATGCTTGATTATGCACTATGGTATCCTAAACAAGGAGATTTCACTTTACATGTCTAGACTGATGTTGATTGCGTAGGTTGCATTGATGACTGGAAGAGCACAAGTGGTGGTGCATTCTTCTTAGGTAACTGGATTGTTTCATGGAACAGTAAGAAGTAGGATTCAATCTCCCTATCCAATATTAAAGCATAACATATTGTTGCTTCTATATGTTGTTCTCAGGTGCTATGGATGAAGGAGACCCTCAATGATATTCAAGTAGAAATGATTGACCCCATTGCCATTTGGTGTGATAATTCAAGTGCAATTAACATATCAAAGAACCCATTTATGCACTCAAGAACAAAGCACATTGCCATCAAATATCATTTTCTCATGGAGAAGGTTGAAGAATAGGAATTTAAGGTGGAATATGTCCCTACTGGTCAACAAGTGGTTGATATCTTCACAAAACCTTTACTGGTAAGAATATTTGAGTATCTGAGACACAAGTTAGGAGTTGTGTCACCAGCTTCATGCACTTAAGTCTGTCTGAAGATTTATGGTTCAAGGGGAGTTCACTGCCATATCTTTTACTTCTTGGACCATTTGTTGGACATAGGGGCAGATTCAACATGGATCTAATAGTACTGGTTGTGAATAAAAAAGGGGTTACTAACCCATATGTCAGAGGGGGAGATTGTATTGGTTGAGTAAATACATAATCTTATGATCTTCTCTACCAAAAAAAGGAAGAATGATAGTGGACACTAGATGGAGGAGAAGGAACCAATATGCTAGTGTATAATGGATACTATTTGTGCTCTTTGTCATTGTTGTCAAAGGGGGAAATGGAACCAGTATGACAGTGATCATTGTGTGTGTTGACACCAATGCCAAAGGGGGAGATTGTTGGCATTATGTTGTCATTGATGTCAATCAGTATGTATAACATGTCACCAATATGGATGGCTATCGGTATGCAAGGTGTATGCAAGATGCAAGTAGGAGGTTACTAGTATGGATGTTCACAGGTAAGTAAGCATAAGAAAGAAAAGAGACAACTAAAGGTAAGACTGGTTATGTCAACTAGTATAGCATAATCATCATGTATGTATTGTTAGCCGGTATGTAGGAAGTTGTAGTATCAATTGGTAAATAGGTCCATTGGTGAGCATGCATGAAAAAGCAATAAGATTGGTAGTATAAGGTGAATACCAGTAGTGTGATTTTGGTCGGTGCATAAGACGAACTGACACAGTGATATGAGGTGGATGTCGATGATGATGACATTTGGCTTCCAAGTGGAAAAGTAGATAACCTAACTTGTAGAGGTCAGTGAATGAAGAAGTTGGTGTATTGAATGAGGTATGTGTGGACAAAACCGAAATAGGTCAACATTAAATGAAAAGCATGGGTTGAGTGCAGAAGGATGTGGCTCGAGACAGATCTGAATGTTGGCATTTATGATGCAATGATCGATGCAAGATGTCTAGGTGCAGATCTGATTCGATGAAGGGAACCGTGGGATCATTTATGGTGATTGACCAAAAACAAAAGGTAACAAATAGGTTGCAGGTTGTCAAGGTCAGGAAACATGTACTGGAAGGAAGACATGGAGGTGTTGCATGATTTGTCACAAGTTGCCTATCTTTGATACAATATCTAATTTGATTTGATATGGATTGGGTTGGTGAAGAATACCCTAGAACACAAGTTTGAATCTTTGTTTTTAGCAGGAAGGAAAAAGTATAAATGTACAAATCAAAGATCAAAGATGATGATATTAGATGTAGGAGAACATAGCGTGAGGGTGTGAGAAGAATCAGTCAAAGTGTAATCTGGAGAAGATCATAGTGATTGAGTGTTGGAAGGAGAATTGGTAAGAGGGTTTAACTGGTGAGGTTAAAGTAACTAGTATCCATGTGCATGGTCTGATAGTTCATCCAACTGACATAGTTTGAACCGATAAGTTAGTAGTAGTGAGTGAAGATGAGCAAAGAGAGTTTTAGAAGTGGTCAGGAAAGGGAGAGAACTGACAGTGATTAGACAACCAGTAGAGTAGAAGCATAGTGAGAGAAAGAGGATTCAACTAGTAAGATAGAGTGTGAGTGAGAGAAGATCCGACAATGAAGAAGCAGAGTAGGATGAGAATCAAATAGAGAGTGTGAGAAAAGAACTAGTAGAGAACAGAGCAGGATTGAACCGGAAGATAAAATTAATTGTAGGGGTTATTACTATTGTATTATTTTGATAGATTTCATTGTATATCACTAAGTTGGTGCTCCTTGGGTCAGTGCCCTAAATTAGTAGGGGTTGGTGCCCTAAATTATTGTAAAATTGATTTATTGTGAGGCTGGATTGGAGTAGTAGATTCCAGCAACATTTCTCACCAAGGTTTTTTCGACATTGGGTTTTCCTCATATATTCGATGTTGTGAGATATGTTATTGTGTGTGCTTGCATTGTGATCTCTTCCCCTATCTCATTGGTATATTCACTTAGTGTTTGAACCACTAACCAGTACACATATTTAGGATTAAAAGGCTAATAATATTGATAACCACTGATTCACCCCCCCTCAGTGGTATTTTGTGTTCTATATTATGTGAGTAAGAGAAAGGGAGAGGGAGAGATAATTTGGGAGACAGATGCAATTGACAGAGGAGAGTGAGATAGAGAGATAGAGGTAGAGAGGGAGAGAGAAATAAATAAGAAAGAATTAGAGAGAGAGAGGGAATGAGATTTAGAGAGAGATAGAGAGACGGGGAGAGGGAATGAGATGAAGAGAGGGAAAAGAGTTATAGGGAACAAGAGAGAACCCATAAGAGAGAGACACCTAGGAGAGGAGGAGATAGATATATAGATAAAGGTTGAGAGAGAGATTCGATAGAAAGAAGGAGAGAAACTTGAGAGAAATAGGGAGTATGGGAGATGTAGAGAGACTTGAGAAGTGGATGGATGGATTGTGAGAGAGAGACCTAAGAGGTGGAGGGAGGGAATGTCATAGAGCTACCTAAGAGGTGGAGGAAGGGATTGTGAGAGAGAGAAAGAGAGAGTGAGAGATAGAGAGAGCCTAAGTGAGAGTAAGGGATGGAAGGAGAGTATAAGAGACTAAAGAGAGATAGATACACCTAAGAGAGGAGCTTGAGATAAGATTGGGGAGGGACAGAGAGAGAGAGAGGGTGTGAGAGAGAGGGAGAGGGAAGAGATGGATGAGGGAGGGAGAGAGAGCATGAGAGGGTGAGAGAGAGAGGGAGAGGGAGAGGGAAGAGATAGGATGTGGGAGGGAGAAAGAGAGTGAGAGAGTGGGAGAGAGAGAGGGAGTGGGAAGAGAGGGAGAGTGAAGAGGTAGGATGGGAGAGGGAGAGAGAATGAGTGAGGGTGAGAGAGAGAGGCAGAGGGAAGAGATAGGATGGGAGAGGGAGAAAGAGAGAGGGAGGATGGAAACAATGGGAGGCAGAGAGGGAGAGGGAAGAGATAGGATGGGGGAGGGAGAGAGAGAGAGAGAGGGTGTGAGAGAGAGGGAGAGGGAAGAGATAGGATGGGGGAAGGAGAAAGAGAGGGGGGGGAGGGAAACAATGGGAGGGAGAAAGCGAGAGGGAATGGATATGATGGGGGAGGGAGAGATAGCAAGAGAGGGTGAGATAGAGAGGGAGAGGGAAGATATATGATGGGGGAAGGAGAAAGAGAGTGAGAGAGGGTGAGAGAGAGGGAGAGGGAAGAGATAGGATGGGGGAGGGAGAGAGAGAGAGGGTGAGAGAGAGGGAGATTGAAGAGATAGGATGGGGGAGGGAGAAAGAGAGAGGGAGGAGGGAAACAATGCGAGGGAGAGAGAAAGAGAGAAGATAAAGGATGGGGGAAAGAGAAAGAGAGAGGGAGGAGAGAAACAATGGGAGGGAGAGAGGTGGAGGGAAGGGATAGGATGGAGGAGGGAGAGAGAGTGAGAGTGGGTGAGAGAGAGGGAGAGGGAAGAGATAGGATGGGGGAGGCACAAAGAGAGAGAGAGAGGGTGAGAGAGAGGGAGAGGGAAGAGATAGGATGAGGGAGGGAGAAAGAGACAGGGGAGGGAAACAAGAGAGGGAGAGGGAAGGGATAGGATGGGGGAGGGAGAGAGAGAGAGAGAGGGTGAGAGAGAGAGGGAGAGGGAATAGATAGGATGGGGGATGGAAAGAGAGTGGGAGAGGATGAGAGAGAGGGAGAGGGAAGAGATAGGATGGAGGAGGGACAAAGAGAGAAGGAGGATAGAAACAATGAAAGGGAGATAGGGAGAGGGAAGGGATAGGAGGGAGGAGGGAGAGAGAGTAAGAGTAGTTGACAGAGAGAGGTAGAGGGAAGAGATAGGATGGGGGAGGGAGAGACAGGGAGACATAAGAGATAGGGTGGGGAGGGAGAAAGAGAGAGGGAGGAGGGAAATAATGGGAGGGAGAGAGGGAGAGAGAAGAGATAGGATGGGGGAGGGAGAGAGAGAAAGAGAGGGCGAGAGAGAGAGGGAGATGAAAGAGATAGGATGGGGGAGAGAGAGAGAGTAAGAGAGAGTTAGAGAGATAGAGAGATGGAAGAGAGAGAATGGGGGAGGGAGAAAGAGATAGGGTGAGAGAGAGGGAGAGGTAAGAGATAGGATGGGGAAGGGAGAGAGAGAAAGGGAGGGTGAGAGAGAGAGAGGAGGGAAGAGATAGGATGAGGGAGGGAGAGAGAGCGAGAGAGGGTGAGAGAGAGGGGGACAGGGAAGAGATAGGATGGGGGAGGGAGAAAGAGAGAGGGGGAGGGAGAAAGAGAGAGAGTGAGAGAGAGAGATACACTTGAGAAAGGAGGAGAGTGATATAGAGAGATAGAAGTAGAGAGGGAGAGAGACTTAAGAGGAAAAGAGACGGAAAGGGAGTGAGAGAGAGAGGTAGAGAGAGGGAAAGAGGGAACAAGACAAAGAGGAAAAAAGAAAGAGGGAAACAATGAGAAAGAATGAGAGAGAGAGACACCTGAGAGAGGAGGAGAGAGATATAGATAGATAAAGTTTAAGAGGAAGAAACTTGATAGAGAGGAGAGAGACTTGAGAGAAATAGAAATGGAGAAAGAGGGAGAGAAAGAGAAAGAGAGATAGAGGGAAAGAAATACTTGAGAGAGGAAGAGAAAGGAAGGGGTGTAAGAGGGAGAGAAACAAAGAGTCCAAGTGAAAAAGGGAAAGAGAGAGAGAGGGTGATGAAGATGGGAAAGAGAGGGAGAGATACCTAAGAGAGGGAAGGAAGTAGAGAGGGAGAGACCTAAGAGAGAGAGGTAGGGGTTAAGGAAGAGACAAGGGGAATGCGGGGAAGAGACCAGTGAGATAATATTGATACGAGCATGTTGATTACTGAAATTTGACTATCTAAAATTTATATGAATACTAAAAAATCTAGAATCTACATTATAACTCCTAGAGATCTGGAACCACTCTCCAACATCTTGATAATATATACATAAAATATAACTTAAAGTATAAGAAATTTTCTTATACTTACATGTTATATTATATGTATATATTCAAAGAGAGAGAACACTTAGTGCTTCTTAGCATGAAAACTTGCTATGAAATTCGTTTAGCGTGCACCTTATTTGGCATGTGCCAAATATGGCGCATGCCAACTGATTTTTTTTATTTTTTTTCATTTGGTGTGCACCAAATGTGGTGCTGGCTTGATAAACACCAAGCCAAAGGCTTGGATGCCCTTCTCAGGACTGAGACATGTTTTCTAGCAAGTATTGAAAATTTAATTACTTTTTTGTTCGTGCTCTCCATCAGGTATGCAAGTGTTTCAATGAAATTAAAAAAAACACCACACAATCGTCAATCTATCTCTTAGCTATCCAACCATATAATTATTTTCAAATTTTGATAATGTTAAGGCCTTCATCCATAATTTCTTTTGTTAATGTGTCTTTTTTTGCCCATATATTTTTACTCATTTAATTTAACTTTGAAAAAAAAATGTTTTCAAAAACTAGACTCCATTCTAGACAATTTAATATATATATATATATATATATTTGATTAGTTTTCATAAATTTTAGGGGGAGCACACTCAAATTTGGTTAAAAAATTAGTTTCCACTTCAAAAATTGGTAAAAAATCATATATTCATTAAAAAAAAAGTCAAAAAATATGCAATAAACTACATGGTGTTAGCTAATTTCTCACTACAATGATTTTAAAAATTCCAAAAAAAATGTTGACATTTTAGGGGGAGCACAAGTGCTGTGTTATTTTTTTGGAAAAACAAAACGACTTTGTGTGCTCCCCCTTTTTGAAACCATTAATCTCCACCATTTTCAAAAAAAATTAGTAGTTTAGAAAGTAGACTCAGAGCACTACAACTCTTGTTCTTACTGCATCCTCATATTTTGACTTTAACTATCTTCATTTTCTTATCGAAGTTTAGCCTTTGCTGATTTCAAAAAAAAAGTGGCATCTTAAGACCCCTTTTTGGTCCCCCATCTTTGTGCACTTTCCCAATTCAACTTTGGGATTGGATGACCAATAATTTGCCCCATGCTGATTGGATCTTAGATCTTGACTTTAACAACCACAAGATCGTAGCTCCAGAGTAAACTATTAAACCATAGCATGGATGAATTTGAGAGTTGGTTATTTTGTCATAACTCTTTAGGTATGATTTATCCTATTCATGGTAAATTTTCTACACATGATCTAATTGTAGAATGCGATAAAATAGAAACATAAGTACGTTGGACATATTTTATGTTTTTTCTAGCTTCTCAATGATTTATGATTCAATGGGTTTGTATGTTCAAGTGGATCACTCCTCTACCCTTTTAGATCACTTTCCCATTGTGTGCAGTATTGGTATTTTGCAAAACTCACCCATTGAGAATTCTCTCCCTTTTAACCTAAATATTTCTCACTTACATAATCCTACTTGTTTGGATGCTCTTGAAGGGATTTGGAATTCTCTACCCAAGCCTAGTGAAGGTGATTCTTAGATTGATTGGTGGTGTGTTGCCGTTTCTCGATGCACTAATTTCCTTTTCTCATTTGGCAAAAAGATGAGCTGGCAATGAAAATGCAAGGAAAAATCCCTTCAAGGAGAACTTGGTAATTCTAGAAAATTTCTTTGTGTTGATTCTAGCAATATTAACCTTCAAACTTCTATTACTGCTGCTGAAAATCAGCTACACAAATTTGATAACTACAAAGGTCAAGGGGCTAAAATCATATCCATATTGCATTGAATAAAAGAAGGAAACAAGGGCACTAAATATTTTTTTATCTTAGTTGTAAACACAAAAAAAAAAGTGCTATAAGGGGTGAATCTGGCACCCTACTTACACAATCAAACAATTTTTTGAATATCTCTTCAAAGATGATCAATGGCAAGATATTCAAGAGACTCTTGAAAATATTGTTAAATTTCATAATCCTAACCATATAAATTCTGAATATAGTAGATATCTAGACTAAATTCAATCTTTATAAGAGCTTGAGGATACTCTCTTTTCTATGACACCTTGCAAAAGTCGAGATAGTGATGGACTCCCTATGGAGTACTATTGGGTAATGTGGCCCCACATTAAAGAGGATTTTTATTGTTTATATCTGGAGGCCTTTGAAAATTGATCTTTAGATCCTATTATTAATGGTGGATTAATCAAACTTCTACCCAAAGGAAAAAAATGAGGATACTATCTCGAGTTGGCATCCTATCACATTGCTCAATACTTCCTATAAAATCATTGCAAATGCCCTAGTTAATAGGATTAAGCCAGTGGCGCAAGGGATTGTTCGAGTAGAACAAACTGGATTTATTTTTGGCAGATTTATCCTTGACAACCTAGTTTTGTCCTAGGAAACTTGTGAATGGGCCCAATAGACTTGTCAAAATGCTATACTTATCAAGCTTGATTTTGATAAGCCTTATGATAGGATTTGATGGATTTTTATTATTAAAATGGTCCAATGGTTGGGTTTTGGCCCTAAGATTCGAGATCATGTTTGAATGTTGTTTCAAGATGCTAAATTTTCTCTGATCATTATTAACAGTATGATTATTGATCCTTTTTCTCTACAAAGATCCATATGCTAGGGCTACTCTTTATCTCCCTATCTTTTTGTACTTATAGTTGATGCTTGGAATTATGTGTTGTAGAGTGCAAACAAAATCAATCTCATTTTAGGCATATCCATTCCTCATGATGTTGTTGTCACTAACTCACATTATGTTAATGATAGTTTGTTATGTTTACAAAATTATGAGAAAGACATTTCTAACACTATGGAAATATTGGAACTATATTGTGTTATTTTTGGATCCAAGCTTGCCCATGATGAGAATGTGTTCTTGATGATTTAGGATGTCCTATTCCTCACTAGATACCACACAACTGGAAATAGATTAAACATGATGAAATCATATGGTATCTTGGAATACCATTTGGTTTAGGTGTTTATTTAACCGATATGTGTTATGGGTTCTCAAAAGAGTCAAAAACCAAGTTGTTTAACTTGGGAAATAAATTCCTCTCCTTACCTAGAAGAATCCAAGTTGGTAACAAAATCTTCCTCGCCACTCATGTCTATTACTCATCCTACTGGATGCCATCTGATAAAGATTATGAGAAGTTAAAATAAAATTATTCGTGGGATGGCAACAAAGGGTTCATAGCCACTTCTTGGACTCATTGCATTCAGCCTAAGAAGAAAGGCAGTCTGGGGTTAATTGACCCCAAAACTCAAGGGATTTACTTACCAGCTAAATGAATAATCAGAGTTGTTAAAGGGGAAGAACGTTGGAAAATTCCTGTTTGACACAAACTTAATCTTGCGTTGGCTAAATGTAAATGGCAGGCTATGGGCTGATTAGAAAAAAATCTTCATCCTCCATTTTTCACTATTAAAGTCCATTTCGCTTTGATTTTATTACAAAATTTGATTTTAATATACGGAAGAATATAGGAATGAACAAGGAACAAAAGGCAAAATCGGTGGATGCTCTTATTATTGGCTCAAACAATACTCCTTATCCACTTCCACCACTGAGCTAACCTTCTGCCCAAAGAAACCACCATTCTACAGTCGTGGAAGACCTGCCAATTGCATTTGGATGAAAGTTTCTAAAGCCTTTTCAACAGGTCCATTTTGTGAATACCTACAATCAGCGCGTTCCATGAGAACACATTTCATTGAGGCATGCTGCCAAATAGTTTACGTGTATTCTATATGCTTCCACATTTTGCATACATATCTACCAATCGACTTGTAGATATCCTGCAATGTCAAGGGCGCCAATATGAGCACATTCCTTTGAAGATTTATGTCAAACAATTCGTGTTCCTTGTCAGGGCTTCCACATTTTGGATACATGTCTACCAGAGCATGCTTCACCTTTGCTCGAATATTCCCAACTGAATCAGAAGTTTGTTACTCTTTCTCCTCTTGAAGGCATATTATGGATGGGAGCAACGAACTAGTGATCCTGCTGCGCCATAAGGTGGATGAAAGTCGATCAAAGGAGAGCATCATCTAACAAAACTCTGATTCGTTTGTTTGACTTCTTGAATTCGTTTTTCCATTCTATAATGGAAAAATAGTTCACAAGGATTGCAAACACAAGACTGAGTTACACTGCTAGTGTAAATAGGGCAAACAACACATTCTTCGACAATGCCCTCTGCGTCCCAGGCAACATCCCGAACGTGGTGTAGCCATTTTTTGACCGGCTTCTCTTGACCATGCATTCAAGCAGCTTGATCATTAGATCTTAACGTTTTATGTGAGAATGGCCCTACAACTTACACGAGAAGAAAAACTGTTGTATGGTAAAAATATTGAAGGGTTAATTGAAGATGTTGACGGGACCCCATCATTAAAGCAAGTAGTTATCCCGTCTTTAGGGATGTACTAATATAGAAGTGATGATGTATAAGGGTAATTTTTATATTGGTTCATTCTAAGGGCTCTATAGGCATTGCTATCATTGAATCAAGTATTCCTGCATTAAAATTATTGTAAAGTAATTAGCTCGTAGTGAGGTTAAGGTAGTTAAAGTAGTTAAAGCAATTAACTCTTGTCTTATTGAAGTGATGGTCACTATTAAAATATAAAAATCTATTGTTAATATTAATGGTAAATTATTTTTTAGGTTATTGTAAAAATGGGTAATTTGTCTAAAGTTAAGTTATCATTATTAAAGTATTTTATAGGTTTAAAAGACTGGAAAAAGGGAAGAAGACTATTACACTATTATAATATAATTTTTTTTATTTTGAATAAAATTGAGAAATACATATTTAAAAATAAAAATATTTAAAAAATAATTAGATAATAATGCATTATATTAAATACATATTTTATATTGTTTGTGGAATTTGCAGAAATTTTCTTGTTGTTTGAAGAATTTAAAGGCCTACAAAAGTGGGTTGAAGCTAAACTGGCTCCAAAAACATAGTACGTTTGCACGAAATGTATGTACGACTGAGCTATTTTGGATCCAAAATAGTTGCATCTCCTTAGACAAGATGTCTATTATCATGATAGATGTGTGTCAACCAACCATCACACTCTTGGGGGAGCCTTTCAACTCTTACAAATACATATGAATCCCGAATATGATTGCCTCCCAAATATGGGAATAATTTTGCACCTTACAATGCCTAGTTATTTGAGCTCCTCCACCGAGCGCATATTCGAAAAAGTTTAAAAACTGATATAATCCCTTTTCCTGTTTTTATTTTAGTGGAAACCAGCTCAAAAGTTTGTGTCAAAATCTACATCCGTATCCACAATCCTGGAAAAGATGCTTATACAAGATGTTTATTATCATCGTATCCCCAATGAGTTAGTGGCAATCAACCATCATACAATTGGAAAATCACAGTCGTAGCTTGCACGATCAATGATGTAAAATGTGTGACTAACTTTCGTGTTATGCGCATTTTGTGCAAACGTATTATGTTTTTGGAGCCAGTTTAGCTTATGCCTTGTCTAAGCATGACATGCATGCAGTTTTTTCAAGCATGCAAATACGGATGTTGATATGTATTTTTTAATTAAATTAAATATTAAAATACAGTTAAATTAATTTCATGGACACAACTACAATTGTTTTTACATGTCAATGAATCTTGGACATGTTTTGTCCAACTGCTTGGCAACATTTCTTTGTATTCTTATTCCAAAGCACATGATATCATACAGACGCAACTTTGTAATTATATGAAGTGTGGGGAAGTAGCTTTTAAAAGTCACACACTTAACCAACAAGAGCTGATCTTTTGGTAATTCTTGGTTTACTTAAATTTCTATGTAAATTTTTTTGTGGTTTCAAATAATTTTTTTTTATTGAGTTTCATACATTTTGAAGGTTTGCATTGTTAGAGATCCAAGAGTTATGAAGGTCGACATCATTGGAGACCTAAGAGTTTAGACAACATCTTCATTTTGCACTACCAGGTACATAATACATGTATATTTAAAATTGTAAATTTTAAAGAACTTAACATTCAATTCTGAAATGAAATTGATGTAATTTCTTTATTGTTATTTATGATGAATTTTAGTGCAACTTAGGAGACAAGGAAACCATGTTTTCTCTTCCCTAATACACTGAACTTTAAATAAGAAGTATGTAAAAGTTCTTTATGATATCATGCACTTCGGAATATATTTTAATGGCTTGTAGAATATTTTGTTTTTAACCACGATAATGAAGTGTCATTCCCAATTGTTTCTAAATAAACAATTTGTCAGGTTTTTTTAATTTTAAATTAAATAGTTTTTTTTGGACCACGCTGCCATTTTATATAAACTTTTTAAATCATAAGAATTTTAAAAGTAAAAGTTTGTTGTTATATAATTAAACAAAATAGATTATAATAAAACAATAACCGTTCAAAAAGAAACTGAAGGAGAAGAAGAGATAAATTACCTAAAAATTACCAAGTTCTTTGCATATATTTACAAACTCATAAACAAAGGCTTCAGTAAAAGGCTCATCTGAAAGAAAGTCGAGGTATGTTTAACTTCACTTTCTCATTTGAAAGCTTCCTATGAAAATTAATGGGTGCTTATGTCGGAGCTCACCATTGCAAAAACTGATATATGGGATGAAATGATTTTTTTTTCCTAGTTCCTTTGTTTATTTTGTCTTTTTAATAGTGAAATCTAGATAAAAAATGTTGAGGCTATATTATTATTTTTTTTCCCTACTATTCTTCAAGCTACTCAGTTTATTAGTTACCAAATTTCGCTGAGCTTTAAAGGTTATATGTTGCCTATACTTCCACTTCGGATCTATTGTATGGTGATCTTCACAGCAAGGAAGAAAGTATTAGGAGATAAATATTAAATTTTCACTATCCAGGAACTAGATGGCATATGGTTTTGAAATAGACACTTTTGGAATTCCCTTAGGACAAAAGGAAAAGAAGTCATGATCAAATACCTAATAATACATTAGTATTGATCATGTATTATAAACCTATAAAACGCTTATCAATCAGGGTAGTTTGCGCTCATTTAATATAATAAAATAGCGAAAGGGATGCCTACTCAATGGTTGAACATATTTTATTGGCCCCACTTGTTGGCATACGTGGACTTCCACCTATGCACATTTAATCTCTCCTGCCTCAACTTGTTTATCTACTATAACCACCATATTTATTTCTTCTTCTCATATCTTCTTCTACTAAGTTCGATGCATCTAGATAGTTATTTTTGGTTCACTCTCTAGAAGAATCTCCTGTAGCTATAGGCAGTATTTATTTTAAAAAGGGAATGTAATGAAAATACACTCTATTTTTGGAATGGATACTCTGTTCTAATTACTGTATGAAGAGGAAGAGAGCGTTGGTAGCTCTGTATTGGCAAAGGGCATCAATATAATCTATTTTGGCAAAGGACATTTATATAATCAGTTTTTTGTTTTGATTTTACTTATTGTTTAATGCAATTTTGTGTCCTTTCTCCCCTTCAAACTGGTATTAGAGCTTCAAGATTAAGGAAGTGTAGAAGTTGTAGTGAGAAATTCTATTGCAGGAAGCATACAAAGAAGATTAATAGGCCTCTAGTATTGGGGAAATAGTGAACTAAGCATAGTTGTTGGAAGACTGAAAAGTTGTTGTTGTAGTCAAAGGAAAAGATTACTAAAAGGGGTAGATTGCTAAAGTTGTAAGTGTTAAAGTGGTCAATAGCAAAAAATCTGAAGATATAATGAGCAGAGGCAAAGTTTATTTTAAAAACCATGGCAGAAACAAGTGGAAGCATTTCACAACCCTATATTCCAATATTTAATGACAAGAATTATGATTTCTATAGCATACAAATGAAAACCATATTTTGCTCCTAGGATGTTTGGGACTTGGTTGAAAATGGGTTCCCTGAACCAACAAACCAACAAGCTTATCAAGCTTTTCCACAAGCTGAGAAGGATTTGTTCAAAGAAAATAGGAAGAAAGATGCCAAAGCATTATTTTTCATGCAGCAATCAATGGAGGAATCAATTTTATCAAAAGTATCAGCTCCCACCAGATCAAAGAATGCATGGGAAAGTTTGCAAATGGCATACCACAGCACAAGCAAGGTGAAAATAGCAAAATTAAAAATTCTCAGAAGGGATTTTGAAAATTTGCAAATTAATGACTCAGATTCAGTAGATTCATTCTTCATTCATGCAATGTCAATAGTAAATCATATTAGATCATATGGAGAAATATTTGGGGATCAAAAGGTTGTAGAGAAGATACTTAGAAGCTTACCTACAAATTTTGATCCAGTTGTAGTGGCCATTGAGGAGTCCAAAGGTCTCACACAGTTATCAATAGATGAATTAATGAGATTACTCTTAGCACATGAGCAAAGATTAAATTGATTAGGAACATCATCATTGGAGAATGCATTAAAGACTCAAATTTCATTTGGCAAAACAAGAGGAAAATCAAATCATAACAGAGGCAGAGGACATTTTACAACAAGGGGAGGAAGAGAAAATATACAATTTGAAAGCAAAATATCAGCATCAAGCATTTTTATATGTGAAAGTAAATATGCTAATGATTTATTGAAGAGATTTAAGATGACAAATGTGAATCTAACCCCTACACTAGTTGCACTGGGTTTAAAACTTAGCAAGGATGACAAAAGCCATAGTGTTGATGCAACTTTAATCAAAAGATTAGTTGGTAGCCTCATGTATTTAAATGCCACAAGACCGGATATCACATATTGGGTTAGTTTCATTTCTAGATTCATGGACAAACCAAAGGAATCACATTGGAAAGCTAGAAAAAGAGTTTTAAGGTACATAACTGGAACAAAGAACTTTGGAATTTCTTATACAACTTCAGATGATTACAAACTGAATGGATATATAGGTAGTGATTGTGGAGGCAGCATGGATGATAGAAAAAGCACTTTATGGTATATCTTTCATCTAGGATCAGGTTCTATCTCTTGGGCATCAAGGAAATAACCAGCTAGAGTGGAATATGTTACAGCCACATCAACAACTTGTCAAGCAGTATTGATGAGAAGAGTACTTTTAGACTTGAGACATCCACAAGAAGAACTTGTAAAAATAAAATTGTGATAATAATTCATCAATTGCTTTATCTAAAAATCATGTCTTTCATGAACGGAGAAAGCATATTGATACAAGATATCATTTTATTCGAGAATTGGTGAACAATGGTGACATATATCTTGAATTTTACAGGTCTAAAGAATTGGTATTGCAGACATACATGGTGATAAAGATTAAGGAGGAGTGTTGGCATGCGTGGACTTCCACCTATGCACATTTAATCTCCCCTACCTCAACCACTGTATTTATTTCTTCTTATCCTATCTTCTTCTACTAAGTTATAGGCAGTTTCTGTTTTGAAAAGGGAATGTAATGAAAATACACTCTGTTTTTGGATGATTACTCTGCTCTAATTATTGTATGAAGAAGAAGAGAGCATTGGCAGCTCTGTTTTAGCAAAGGGCATTAATATAATCTATTTTGGCAGTGGACATTTATATAATGAGTTTTCTATTCTAATTTTACTTATTGTTTAATGCAGTTTTGTGTGCTTTCTCCCCTTCAGCTCTTAATTGGTGGCACACTCTAAGCCGATAGCTTAGGTGGTCGACACGGGGCCGTTAAGCTTCGTTTCCATTTTTTGAATTTATCATTGTCGTTACCATTTCTATTGACTCCACCTTTTTAGACAGTTTTGTTTGCTATCCATCTCTATTTATCCCACGTGTTGGAAGATAACAAGTGTGGGACTATGATGCTATAATGGGTAGCGAATACTAATTTTTTTTGCAATTCTAGTCTTATCGTTACCTTTTATCATTGTATCTTTATTTTTTTAAATTTTTATTGTATTATTCAATAAAAAAAAAATATTGAACTTCTCCTTTTAGCCCATAGGCTATATAGTGGGAGGTTTAAGACTGAAACCTGTCTCAAGCCGTAAAACAATTAATTAATTGACGTGAAACTGTCAATTTCATAGTTATGTGGGTTTTTAGTAGTCATCAAATGAAATTAACAGGTTGCCATAAAACTACCAGTTTTGAGTAGTCATCGTTGAGATCAAATCTTTCAATTAAATCAAATCATTTCTTCACCTCACGCAAGAAAACAATTTTAAATTTGCAACTAATTGTGTAGGGGAAAAAGCGAGACTAGGTTAACATGCCCTAATCCTACCTTTTGACACACATTACGGAATACGAAAGAGCCTAGAGATATCGCACAATTGGCTACTTCTTTTTGTGAAAGAGAGAGCCACAGGATATCTATTAGGATTTCTATTCCTTTGTTGAAATTGGAAGATCAAATGATGCAAGTTCAATTCCTAACCCCAAAGTGCAAGTATGAACTAATAACAAGATTACAGAATTGAACTTAAATGATGGAAAGCTGTAAACACAAGGACAAGACAAGAATGTAAATGCGTACTCAGAGTTAAAATCTGACTGAAAATGTTCGGGACGGGGGCGCGGGCGCCACTGTCCTGATTCTGCCCCTGAAACTGCTCCGGAAACTGTTGTTTTTGCACTCTGGAAAAGCTGTCAAAAATGCTGAAAATGCTGTCTGTCAGGAGGACCAGGGCGCCCAGCGCCCCTGTCCTGGCAGGACCAGGGCGCCCCACGCCCCTGTCCTGGTCTTTTGCACTGAAATTTGGTGGGAAGGCCGGTCTCAGTCTGCTTCTTCCGGATCTGCAACCTGCGGCGTCGTCCGAGTCCCGAAACCTGCACTTATATCTGAAAAGGGTATGGGCGGCTATATAGGGTTTTGCCTTAGTCAAACCCCCACTTTGGTGATTTCCACCTCCACGAATAGCCAAGTTGTATTGTAAAATGTATTGTGTGTGCAGACCTAGTGTGTGTGCAAGGTCCTTAAATGCAAGAAAGCAAACTAGAGCAACCTAGAAAGTAAACCCTAATTGCTTGTAAATGATAATGTAAATGCTCTAAATCAAGATGCAAAGTGATCTAAAGCATGAATAAAGGATATATTGAAGCTTATGCAAAGACATGAAAACAACATGAAATCATACCCAACCTTCAAGGGAGGAGTACAAGCCAATCTTCAGTCGGTAATTTCCTATTGTTCTTCAATGTCTTCCAAGCTCTAAATGGATGAATGAATTTGATAAGTGCTTGATAGAGGAATGTTGAATGTTGTTGAAGTCTTCAAAGATCTGCTCTTTCACTGCATAGAAGGTCCTTGAAAGCCCCAAAAATCGGATCCTTTCAAATGAAGAAAGAGAGCTCTTATGTATGAAACCCTAGGTCTTAATTTTGACTTTTGGCCGACCTAGAGATTGAATATCCCGCAAATTTCTTGGGGTTAAGCTTTATTTTATGATTGGATCGTGCTCCCAAAATTTCAGAAAAAAATGTCCGGGACCATGTTGCACGGGCGCCATGGTCCCGACAACTTTTCACCAAATTTTCAGGGCCGTCAAATATGATGATTTTAGAGAGAATTCCGAAGTTACAGGTGATTTCGAGATGTTTTGACCCCCGAAATCAAGCCCCCAAGTTCAAAATAGGACCTAATTAAGGTTTTTGATTAAATGATGTATTGGAAGAATAAAATGAAAGGGGCACACTTTAATGAAAGGGCCCAACTTTATGATATGGGAGATGATAAAATAGGACCTTAGACCTAATTAATTTAATTAATTAAGTGCTAAAGGGGAAATGCAATGCAAAATGCAAAATGCGCCAAGGCGGGTGCTAAACTAGGTGTGAAATTGTACCACCCTAGCAAGTGCGTACAATTTACAACGCTACACTAATGTTTTCAATTTAAATGCTACAAAAATATTGCTTCGAACTAAAGAATCGAGTGCTCAACCAGAAATGTTCATCATCAGGCTCAGAAGATTTTGTGTGCAATGATCGCACATGTCGCTGGTTTATGATTGCATGTCAATGGATCTCTAAAATCCTTTCTCTTGGGTTGTAATTTTGAAAGCCAAGAGAAGACACTCCACTGGAAAAACCCAATTTGGTATTGTCGTAGGCATCGCAGGAGCCTTATTCATGGTGATGTCAAGTCCGGAAACGTTCTTCTAGATGCCGATTGTTGTCCCCAATTGGGAGATTTTGGATTCGCAAAGATTTTGGGTAGATATTTTAGTCATGTGTTGTCGTCAAGAAGAGGAACGAGGGGGTATTTAGCTCCCTAGTGGATCTTTGTTCTTCCAGTCACTACCAAGGTTGATGTCTACAGTTTTGGATTGACTCTTCTGGAAGTAGTAACAGACGAAGAAATCCGGACCTGGGCTGCAATAGAGATTCATCAAGGGAGAATGATGAATATTGTGTCGTTGTCTTTCTACAGTAGGCCCCGTTTAACTATAAATTTTAGTGCTTTCAAGAAAAGCAATGGTGCAGGTTGCGCTTTTTTGCTCTTTCACATCAAATGGGGTTTCTCTGAATTTATTCGTTTGATGTTTGAATTTATATTTGTTTGTCTCCCAAGTATGATCTCAAAGCATGTGCAGTGCTGAGAATGGAGTTGATCATATGCTTTTCCGACTGAGAATTATGGTTTCGAATTTTCAGCCATCAGTTGATGATGCTTATGTGCATATTATTAGCACCGTCGAACTATTTGACAATAAATATAGCACTGGCCATACTAAAGCTCTTTAAGTTTCTATGATCTCATCATGGGACTTTTAAAGACATACTATTGCAACTACTTGGTAGCTATATATGAAGGCTCATGAACTATTTGATAAGGCTTAGAAAATGTAGTCACGCGAAATTTCATGATTGCAAAGATATTCTTTGCCTAGAACGTCAGATCTTGTTCCATCCAACAATTTCAATTTGACATTCCTTATTTCCCTTAGATCATAACCTTTCTCCCTATCATGACCATCTTGTCCAAGTCTGCAGCTTTCAGGAAAGATTTAGAAAATTCCATACCCATCACCATTCTGAGTAGAGATGTATAGCTGGCCTTTTATCTGGTAATTAGTTTTGCTTCCGTCTACATGGACACTGAGCATGATGGAAATGCAATCAAATCATAAATGAAAATCATGTATTTTGATAAGTGTATGTGAAGGATTGAGATAATTTTCAAAAATACACTCACAAACTGAAAGAGAATTAACACAAATTCAGAATTAAAATGAATATGCAAACTGTATTATAAAATTGATATTTGATTTTGTAAATCCATTTCACACCAATCACCTCCTTACCTTTGGGAAGTGAAACTAATTCCCAGGTATTATTCTTATTAATGGAATTCATTTCATCATTCATAGCATTAACCCATATGGGTTCTTTCACTGCTTCTTCATACATAGAGGGTTCAACTTTAATTGTACTAAACAAAGAAAAATTAACAACTGGATTTATATTGATAAACATCAACCAAAATTCGTACAGGTTTCGTGGAATGGATGCTGGAGGTGAATCTTCACCTGAGTTTGTGCTACTTGAAGTACTAGGTGAGCTTGTAGGACTAGAACTAGAGCTTGAACTTCCACTTGAGCTTGTGGGGAGAGGAGGAGGAATACTGCTATCTTCCATGTTTGTTATTCTTGATGGATTTTTCTACAAATCATCTTTCCACTGCCATACTCCCCGTTCATCAAAAATCACATCCTAGCTAACTATACATTGCTTTATCTCGGGATTATAGAATATGTTGCCTTTAGTTGCATTAGAGTAGCCCACAAAGATACTAAGTTGGGATTTGACATCCAACTTCTTCCGCTTTTGATCTAGAATATGCACATATGCCAAGCATCCAAAGATGTGAAGATGAGCCATTGAAGGCTTATGACCACTCCAGACTTCCTTTGGAGTCAGATTTTGAACTGCTTTCGTGGGACTACGGTTGAGAATATATACTGTAGTGGCAACTGCTACTCCCCAAAAATTATTTGGAAGATTTTTTGTCTGCAACATTTTTCGTGCCATTTCTATAATGGTACAGTTATTTCTTTAAGCAATACCATTTTGTCGAGGTGTATATGCGGCAGTAAGTTGTCTCTGGATGCCATTCTTAGAACAAAAATCAGCAAACTCATTAGAAGTAAAATCTCCCCCTCTATCTATTCTGAGTATCTTGACATGATACTCACTTTGTTTTTCAGCTAGTGCTTTAAAATTCTTGAAGCATGCAAAGGCTTCATATTTTTTCTTCAAAAAATAAACCCAAGTGTGGCGAGAGTAATCATCAATGAATGCCAAAAAATAAAGGTTCTTACCCAATGATGGCTCTTGCATATCACCACAGATGTCAGTATGCACAAGCTTTAGAGGAGATCTGGCTCTCCAAGATTTGCCCATTGGAAAAATGTCTTGGGCATACTTGCCAAGTGCACACGCTGAACAAACTTCTTCTTTTGCCTTGATTGGAGGAAAACCTCTCACCATATTCTTTTTATTCTTAGCCCTTGAAAATTCAGATGACCATATTGTTGATCCCATAACCATGAATCATCTATGGCTGGTTTTAGTGCATGCAACTTACTAGAAACCAATTTGAGAGGAAACAATCTCTTCTCTATCATATAAGTCTTTTCTACAACATGATGATTATTAGATTTATTGAAAATTCGGCAGTAGCTATCTTCAAATACAACTTTATAGTTCTTTTCTAGAAGTTGTCCTATACTCAAAAGACTATGTTGTAATTCTGGCACAAGGAAGGTATTATGGATATTTTTAGTGTCTCCTTGCTTAGTATTGACTACAAGGGTACCTTTTCCCATTACATCAACCTCCTTAGCATCTCCAAATTTAACTTTACTCCTCATTGAATCATCTAATTTGACAAAAAAATCAGATTTACCTATCATGTGATTTGAACAACTGTTGTCCAAGAACCAAACATCCTCTTGTGGTTCTTTTGCCAAAATGCATGCAAAGAATGTAGAATTCTTTGCGTCAGAATACTCTTCTACATAACTAGCTCTTGACTTATTCAAGTCAAATTTCTTCTTCCTACACTCAAATTTATAGTGTCGATATCTTTCATAATATTTGCACTATATACTTCTATCAATAGAACTTATACCTCTTCCTATGTTATTTCCTCATCCTCTTCCTCTACCTCTTCCTTTGTTATTACAAGAAGATTCACCTTGAAATTTAACAGTATGTGAGGGAGGAGATTTGGAGTTTTCCTCAATATTCATAGAAGATTGGAAAGCTTGCACAAAACTTTTCATAGAATGATGCATGCGCTCTTCATGAGACTGCAAAGAACTAATTAATTGTGCAACTTTGAAAGTAGTTAGATCTTTAGTTTCTTCAATAGAAATTACTACTAGATCAAATTTAGGAGGAAGAGACCTCAAAATTTTTTATACAATTTTCTGATCTGATATAGTTTCACCTTGACTCCTAAACTGATTCACAATACCTTGATTCATTGTAATAGACTCAGATTCTTTCATCCTCAAAATTTCAAATTCTCTTCAAAAAGTTTGAAGTCTTACCAATTTGATTTTATCTATACCTTGGTATGCAGTTTGTATAGCCTCCCGTGCATCCTTTGAATTTGTCAGATTGGCAATTGGAGAAAAATTTGAAACATCCAAGGCATATTGAATGGTGAAAAGAGCTTTGTTATCATTCTTTCTATTTTCTTTCAGCTGATTTTTCTGTTGTGGTGTCCATGTATTGAATGCATTCTGATAAACAGATTTTGTGTATCCACCTTCCACAAATTCCTAGAGATCTTGGGATAAAAGTAGGGCTTTCATCTTGATACTCCAATAATCACAGTTTTCTCCAGTAAACAATGGAAGCTAAATTGCTAAATCTTTTCCATTAGCCATCTGGAAATAACTGTTGTTCTAACCTGCAACCTGCACAATCAGAACTCTTGCAACCTGCTCTGATACCAAATGAAATATTGAAATAATTTTCAAAAATACACTCACAAACTGAAACAAAATTAACACAAATTTAGAATTAAAATGAATATGCAAAATATATTATAAAACTGATATTTGACTTTGTAAATCCATTTCACACCAATCACCTACTTACCTTTGGGAAGTGAAACTAATTCCCAAGTATTATTCTTATGAAAGGCATTCATTTAATCATTCATAGCATTAACCCATACGAGTTCTTTCACTGCTTCTTCATACATAGAGGGTTCAAATTTAATTATACTAAACAAAGAAAAATTAACAACTAGATTCATATTACTACTCCTCTGATAAACATCAACCAAACTTCATACCTTTCGTGGAACAGATGCTGGATGTGATGGTGGAGGTGAATCTTCACCTGAGTTTGTGCTACTTGAAGATCTAGGTGAGCTTGTAGGACTGGAACTAGAGCTAGAACTTCCACTTGAGCTTGTGGGGAGAGGAGGAGGAACACTTTTATCTTCCATGTTTATGATTCTTGATGGATTTTTTTGCCCATCATCTTTCCATTGCCATAACCTTTACAATTCTCATTTCAATATAAAGAAAGGAATTGACATCAATAGAGTGAGGAAGATGGACCATGGGGAAAAATTAAGTAATTTGGAATATCCTCGAAACAAGAAAACAAGATAGCAGTTGATAAAGTAAAGGCAATTAGAAAAGAAGCCACCTAGTGAAAGAGTAGAAAAAGTGTGCAAGACATAGGAAAATGCTGCATAAGACAAAAATCAAATACAAGAGTGCAATTAGAGAGAGAGTAATAGCACTAGATGAAGAATTATGTTTGGCGTTGCGTAGAAGCTGAAAATAAAATAAGAAAGTTTCAGAGTGCTATAGTTACGTGGAAAAACCAGTGCGTGGCTACATAGCTATTTCTTCAGATGGTTTCTCTAAGATAGGGGATGGACATGACATGTATTGTATGAAATTAAAGAAGAGAAGGGATACCTTAGTGTAGGAAATTTATAGAGTGGGCATAGAACATAAGGGAGAGGAAGTGAAATCATAGTAGACAACAGGCCATGAAATACAACAAGGAACAAAGAATAGGAAGAGGGCATGGAGCATAAGAATGGAAGTGAAATTGATTTGTAATTATTTATCTTGTAAAGTTTTTTTTAATAAAATAATTGTGAAATCAATCAATCTATAGTTTTATTTTTAAGTGTTAATGAGTGAACTAAAGTTAAAAGTCTTGGTTGCAATTGTTTCTCAACGGTTCAAACTCACTCAACCATCCTTGAACAACACACACTAAGAAACATATTAAGTTTATTAAGTCTAGAGAATATTAGTCAATTTTGAGTGTTTAACACTTTTAAGTCTTGAAGTCAAAGATTAGTGTGTGTGATTTAAGTCGTCCGAACTCGAGAGTGTTGTCTTGCATCAGAATTACATGACATCAAAAGATTTTATTTTTATGAATTTGTGTGTGAATATGGAGCTAGTGTGATAGGGCCAACCATGGGTAGCTTACAAAGAGAACATCACAAACTTTTCTTTGAGTAGGGAGAGTTTTGAAAAAATGACATACCTAGTAGCAAAGATGGCTTAGCCTTATTCTACAATAATCTTTTAAGGAAAATCTGGTTTCACATAGTTAACAAGAAGAATGTTGGCCATCTCAATTGCATAGTCAATGCCAATGTATAAAGGTCTTTTGAGTCTTATGATAATTTTCAATATATGATCATTTTACATATTGGTACCTAAAAAATCAAAATAGATAGCTTTATTTGTCTTACAATGCTTATCAATATGTAGTAACCTCACAATCCAAATAAGAAAATGGTTTGGTTTTGAAGCAACTTATATATTTTCCATTATCTAAGTGAGATTAGAACAAATCTAAATAATAGCCTTTAAATATCAATGTTTCACATTACTTGAAGGTAATGTTGGGTTTGTTATTTTTTTTTCAAATGTCTCAGGTAAATCTTCTAAGTCTCTGATAATTATCAAAAACCGTTTGTGTAGCTCTTTAGTAAGGTTTTTGGCTTTTGGTTTAGTTTGATTCATCAACTAGTGGTTCACATTTCATAGTGAGAAGATTCAAAATTGGCTAAGGATTAAAAAAAATACATACCTTTTTCCCTTGATTGCATGTTCAAGTTTGGCATTTTAAGTATGATGTATAAAGGGACAATCAAATAAGGTGTTCACTAATAATTGATATCATCAAAGAATGACAAAGTTTGATCTAAAGAAATCAGAGACAAGCTGAGAAAGGTTTGTAAAAGACTTTCATTGACTATTTGTGAATCATTTTAGCCGTTGAAGTTCCCTAATTCCAAAGAACTGCAAGAAATGAGCCCACAAATAATTATTTTTTAACTTTTGGTAAAATTTCCATTAAGAGAAACTAAATGTTCTCTTTAATGGTGTCTAAGTTATTTACAAGGTTACTATTAGAAATTGAGTTTTTAATCTTTTCTTTGGTATTTTTAAATTGTACCTTAGAGATGACTAGAAAAAATTAAATTAAACAAACATGTTACCATGTTAATTAAAAATCTACAATTTTTTAAGGTTTTGTCAACTATAACATATTAAGGAATTCTCATGAGTATGGTAGACTAAATCTAAAAAGAATAAGGTAGAAGAATTTAATCTTGATTATGAATTCATTTTATAATTGAGAAGATTTATTGCAAAAATCTATGGTTTTTTAGTGTACATCTCTAATATGTTATTCACTTTTTTTTACTTTTATTTTTGTGATGGAGGTTCAAACTTGTGAGCACAACAACCCATCAAGGACATGAAGCCCGTGAGCTACCAGCCCAATGAGGGCTTTCATGTAGTAGTTTTTTCACCTGATATGGGGACATGAGCCCATAGGATGAAACCTCTTCGGCTAAGAGCCAAGGAATGAGGGGTATCCATTTCGTCAAATTCACCCAAGGCACAATGTCAACTTCATCTCTTATCATTTTGGATCCTTTGCACTCACCAAGACTTGATCCTCGATGGCTTATTTGGAACCATTCAACTTCCATTTATTCTTGTTTAAATTTGTCGATAGAAATGAGCCATATATTCTTCTTCCTAAATTTCTTTATTTTGTCATTTAACTACAATATTTTTCTTTTATCATCTAATATAGATGGAGATCTTATCATTATAGAAAACATAAATTCTTTATCATTACATTTTCTATTAATAAAACATATTAAATATGTGAAACAATGATATTATATTCCTTTATTGGAATAGAACATATTTTAAACCCATTCATGATAGGTACTTCCAATTCTTAGGAATTGTCAAGATTTGTCTTATCAATAGTGAAGACTACAATAATTATATATGATCCATATTTATTTCTTTGTCACTCTTCAACCATGTGAACACTTTATAATGCACACTTATTTTTCCTTTTACTTATTTGTAATTAATTGTTAAATGACTTAAAGTCATGACATGGATTTATTAATTTATGTGGTAAAGACGTGGTAGAAAACCTACTTTTGGATAACCTTTGTATAGTAAGAATTGATCCCTATATGTTCCACACCATTACCCTCTTGAAATTGTAATTTCAAAGTTCTCATTCATTGGTTAGGGTACATGTGCCATTCTTATCAAGGTTTTTCATGCTGCTCTTTCCCATTAAGTGATTTCTATGTGGACATCTACTTTATCTCTTACCCAATTTTGTGTTCCCCTTTGTCACTGGTTTCTCACTTTCACTTCACTTCATTTTAGAAGAAACCTTCCTTGGAGTTTATTGAGTAGTAGATTGTATTATGGTCAAACAAGTGTTTTCAACATGTGAATAGAATGTATTATGCCCAAATAAGTCATTTTTATCATATTGATAGAGCTCAAGATCATGTTTGTTTACATCTTCCTCTAATTCCTACATGTTTGTTTATTTCTTTCTCTAATTCCTCTAAAGGGAAATCATGTCTCTTATCATGGAATGAAAATGAAGATGAAGAGATACTTTATGTCCTTTGATTCAATTAAATGCTATGTGGTGACAAATATTTTCCTCTCTATTAGGAAAATAACCACCCTTATGGGTGAAGCCAAAATACCAAATTGATAAACTAAAATTGACATATCCATTACACTACCATTATAATCTTCATGTAAAACACAAAATTGTTAATGGAAACAAATAGATCAGTAAAAGATGAAGCAAAATTCGTAGAGAGAATTGATAGCTTGAAGAAAAATTGTCAACCTAAAGTCGAGATTGTATTTCAAAATTGTATACACAAAAATACTATTCTACATGTAAGATATTGTCAGTTTAATTAATAAATATTCTATGCACACATAAAATTATATTGTCTACTAGATTAAATTGTATGCTTTTCTGTTAGGGTAACCCTTGCACCTCCTTCTAGTGCAAGTGCTAGTATATATTTGAAAACTACTGCCATATTTTTGTTATTTTTTATGACCTTTGAGAATTTCATTTATAATATTTTATTTTTAAGATTTTAATATTTATTAATAAGAAAATATTTATATTTATATTTTTAGTAATTATCAATATTTAACATAATAACAAATAATTAGATTTATTTTAATATTTAATTTTTTTAAAGTAGAATTTTAATAAATTGTAATTATATTTGGTAAGAATAATTTATTTGTTTGTTTGTTTTAAATAAATTTAAGCAACCAATAATTATTAAAAAAATAATTATAAGTCATATTAAATTATAAATTAAAAATAAGAATAATACATAGTAATAATTAATTAATAATTTTATTTTATAGAAATAAATATTTTTAAAAAATTAATTATTTTAATAATATTAACTAATAATATTTTATAATTAGTTTAAATATTTATATTTTGTAACAATTAATTTTTATTGTTTTAAGGACTTTTAAGGAATCAATAATATTAAAAAAAAATAATTACAAATAATATTAAACGATTATAGATATCTTAAATCCATCTATTTAAGGAAATGTTATGAAATATAAATTGGAAGTATTTTATTTACATTCAAATTATTTTATTATATTTTAAATTATATTTACTAAATACAAAAATATTTAAATTATATTGTATTTAAAAAAAAAAATCTTGATACAATTTTTTTTATTTGGATATTTAATTTTTTATTTTTAAATATTAAAATTCTTGTCATTATTCAAAAAACAATATTAAAAATAAAAAGATAAAATATTGTTTATAAAATAATATTGTTACTATAGAATGGTGGATTATTTTAAATGTCTTTGTTTATATTAATTTCAAGAGGCATTCTACAATGTCAACAAGGGGTGGAGTGAAATGGTGTGAATGTGTTAATTTTTTTATTATAAAAGCAACGTTAACTAGGGCGATGACCCTTAACATAGCCAAAATCTATCAACAACACATTAACAACAAAAGATCAAACTGAAAACAAAAGTCTAATAGTTGAGAGTGAAAAGATTAACATGGGCATGCCTCATAAGTCTAGAGATCCAATAAAAACAAAACAAAAACTAAACAAAGAAAGCCCTAAGGAGGTGGGTTATGAAGCCCATCTAAACCCAAGACATTCTCCCAATCATCCATAAGAAACTTGTAGAGTTCCTTCCAGGCTTGTTTATCAACATCCTCTTCAATAAGCTCATCTTGTAGTAAGTAGAGTTGTAGTTGAACTATGCATGACTATGGTGCAAAACTTGTTGATACTGACAAGTTGTTTTTCCTTGGAGTCCCACCTCATTTCCTTTATCTCTTCCCTCAAGGTTTTCATTTCCTCATTCATCTCATAACTATCTAGATGGCTCCTCAGCTCCCAAACCTCATGTTTAAGGGCCTAAATCTCATCATCCCTAGGCTGGTTAGTGGGTACCACATACTCTTTTGCCTTCATATTTTGTTTGTCCTCTTCCGCAGGTTGACAAATTTTTTTTCTTTTTTCCTCTCCCTCTTTTTCTTACTACCTTTCTTTCACTTGTCAATTTCATCAACAACATCCCCTTCCTTACCCTTAGCTTATTCAATATCTAAATTAGACTTGTTCACCATGACTGGGTCAACCTTTGACAAAATTTCATTTGGAGCCATATCTTCACTATTATCAATAGGGTGCATATTATTTTCATCCAATTCTTGGGGGCCTAGCAGGGGGCCAAGACAACCTGAATTACCAATATTTGAAACCCTCGTATCAATCTCCTTGCCATCAGGTTCATTTCCACCTCCCTTCCCCCTTTGTCCTCCTCAGTATTAATGATAGTCTGTCTCTTTTCTTTTTTCTCACCAATGCCTTGTGAGGAAGTTCTTCATTACCTTCTCCTTCCCTCAATTTCCACATTAGGTTCCTCATAATTTGTGTCCTCAAAAGTGAAATTGTCAATTATGATTCTTTTCCTTTTTCCAGCAGATTTGTTCTTACCCTTAGATAAAATGTCTTTCCACTCTATAGAAATAGAAGGAGAGGGAAAGTTAGAGGATCCCAGCTCTGTGATGGAAATAGAGGAAGAGGGGAGAGGAGAGGAAGAAAAGGCTTCATCAATGCATTGGAAAAATCTAGAAGGGGCAATTTTGCCTGCAAAAACTGCCAAGGGGTGGGAAGCATGCAAGGGGGATGAATTAACATAATGTTAGGATGAGGGTACAAAGTTGAGTGGTAGTGATAGATCCTATATATCAAGCCCTAGTGAAGAGGGATGGGTTTATTGTCCTCATTTTTTAGGGTCAAGGGCCTCCTTAATGGAGTTTTTCAATGAATGAAGTAGATAAAAAGGAAGACAAAGAAGATCATGGTTCCTAAAATGATTCAACAAGGGCATATGATAATAATAATAAACTTTATGACGGTCCTCGAGGGTAAAGTATTTCATAACCATTAAACATACCAGATTCTATGGGTATTAAAGTTCTTCTCTGGTAAAGCCACCTTGTAGCTTGAAAAGGGCCTCCTTCCCCTTGAAAAATTTGTTCACGCTATCATTGTTAGTGACATGGCTCAACTGCTTCCATCTTCTTCCTTCTAGAGAAAGGCAAATGTGTTAATGTTAACTTTTACCTTTTAACTTAAATTTGACAATCGTTCATATGTCAAAATATTAATTAATGCCAAGAGGCATTGTACAATCATAGTAACAAGTAGAGAAAAATGGCATGAGTGTGTTTATGTTAACTTTTATCTTTACATTTTAATTTGACAACCATTTATATGTCAAAATATTAATATTAATTATAAATTTAATATTTTAAAAATAAACACTTTATAAAAAAACTAGTACCCTCATCAAAATATAAGTTTTTGAGATATATATATATTAAAACAATATTTTAAAAAATAATCCACCATTTCATAATCACAATATTTTAAAAAATATATATTTTTATAAATTTTTATATTTAATGATTTTTTAAACAATAATAAGTTTAAAATTTAAATATAAAAAGTTAGATGTGTAATATGAATATTTTTTTATGTAGTAAATATAATAAATAATAAAATAATTTAATTTTAAGGTAAATAAAACAGTTCAATTGATTTCTCTTGGCATTTATTTAGATAGATGAAATGTCTCATTCATTATGAATTCCTGTTGTACACTCCACTGAATATGATACGCATCATGATTTGCAAAGGATAAAAATATTTTATATAAATAAAAGAAGTAATAAATTAATACTTTACATGTCTCGTTGCAAATGCCACCAGCCTCGATACCTTAATACATCTATCTAAAATATGCTAAGAGATATCAATCTTGAGGTGCTTACTTTACATTATTATTGAGAATAGATAAGCTCTTCGAGGCTAATATCTCTTGGTGTATTTTAGATAAATCTATAAAGATATCTAGTCTAGTAGCATCTGCAGTGCGACATGTAAAGTATCAATTTAATAAGAATTCACAATGAATGAGACAATTCATCTATAGCTTAGATAAATAATTACTGTTCATAAATATGGCATTGACTTAATTCATTGATTTCATGTGAGTGATTGTATACTTGTGCCTACATAATTCATGTTTGATGACAACTTGACTGCCACTTACATTTAACACCTAGTGTTGATGCCACTTATACAAAAAAATAATTGGTATATTTTGTATAACACACTCATATTATATCATCTTTTCCATTGGACTAGTCTCTTTTTCTTTAAATGAACCTCATAAGAGTCATTAGAGGGAAACCAAGTTCATCTTGATGCAAAATTTGGAGAACTAATCTTTTTTGCATCTAGTGCTTACCAAGATCTTCATATATAGTAGGCTACATTTACTAATATGGGGAAATAGATGTTGACTCACAAAAGTCTAATTTTAGGTTTTTTTTTATTGGTTCTAGTCGAATCACATTTTTTTGGGAGAAAATCATATTACATTGTCATCCACTCATGTTGATTATTGAGGGGTAACTCTTGCTAGTTGGGAGGCACTATGGATTCGATGATTTGTGAATTTTTTTGTTTTCTTCTTGATCATTCTACTATACTTTGGTGTAACAATCAAAACTCCATCCATATTTTACACAACCCAATTGAGCATCCACTAATAACACATTTATGGAGTCTTTTTTACCTATATAATAATATATTCTTTGTCTTTAAAGTAAGTATAAATTTTCTAGGATTATGAAGTATAAATTTTCTAGGATTATGAACCCATTGGTAATGAAATTGATGAGATTATTGGTTTCCCCATAGTGAACCTAACAGTGCTACCAAATATAAAAAATATATATCCATTAAAAGTCCTCTAACTATCCAAGACACTGACATAATTTGAATCAATAGATCCTTGTATGTGTAATTTTCTTATATCATTAGAACCATGATAACATAGGTAATATTTAAAAATATTTCTTACAAATATCTAAACACACTCTCAATATAAGTCCAATGCTCTATATCAATAGATCCTTGTATGTGTAATTTTCTTATATCATTAGAACCATGATAACATAGGTAATATTTAAAAATCTTTCTTACAAATATCTAAACACACTCTCAATATAAGTCCAATGCTCTATATTGGGGTTAGAGATTAATGTTCTATAAATATTTCTTTGTACAATGTCCTATACATTGCATGCTACTATACATTAGGTTACCTACCACATTAACATATATCACATTAGAAATATACATTAAATTATAATCTAACTTAGGTCACATCGATTTTCTTTTAATTTTTTGTATATATTTGATTTTAACATTGAAGGCCCACGTTTCCAATTCTCTCTCTAACATTTGGTTCTCATCTTCAATGTAGACAAGAAATGGGTCAACAAAACATCCCTAATTGTAGTATCCTTAAAGGAAAATAAATTCATATTAGGGAAGTAGATGGTGGACGCCAAATGTTATGCAATGCTTCACCTAAATCATGGTTAATCCAAATAAAGAGAACATTAGATTCTTCACATAAAATGTGGCAAGTATAAAAAAAGGTTTGCATCTATAGGGTGCCTAAACTTGCAATGATTTCTAAATGTGAAGATTATGATAATACTAGTCTTGAATTATCTAGTATGAATCAACATGAATTGCAAGCAACCAATATAATGCTAACAAGGCTTCAGATAAATGTCACCACATTGATTACACAGATTCAAAAACTAGAATGCAAAATTAGTATTGCTATGAAGAACCAATAGATTTGGATGGAGAAAAATTATCTCTAATGTTAGAAATGGATGACTTCTTTATTATTGACTTCCTTAGAAGTTCTACTCTAGGAGGTGAGAGTGCTTCAAATGGCTTTAGCCTTATTTTTCAAATAGTTGATGTAACAAACTCAATATTTACTACAATACTAGAAAATATTATAAAGATGTGAAACAAAATTCCTTTATTTATTCTCATAAAAACACTCAAGTTAGAATGTTGAAACCTTGAAGGTGCAAAAAAATAGTTGGCTGCAATACCGACTGCATATAACGGTATGTGAAAAATCACGAGGGGCCAAAAAGTGGCGAAATGAAAAAGAATTGTCTTTTCCACTTGCCCAAAAATGCGAGAAATTCCTATTGACTTTTTCCTTGGCTTGGATGTCAGTACATGTAGTCATGGAAAAAGCCAAAGGATAATGGATATCCAAAAATATCGAACTTCTGATATTATTAAACTTATATAATATATAATACATAATATATAATATATAATATATAAATAATATATAATATATAATATAATATATTATATTATATTATATTATATTATATATTACATAGTATATAATATATTATATATTAATATATATTACCCAATAATAATAATATACCATATTTTAAAAAACATGCAAAAAATGGTATGGATATCCAATACTTGCGAGAATTTTAAATACCCGACTGCGACCGCCCATGGATCATTTTAATGCATGGTTTTGGCAAATTTTCATCAAATCCAAGCATCAGGTATGAATTTTTTTATATTTCCTTGTCTTTTTATCATTCTCCTTTACTTTTTAGTCTTAGATTAGGTTTTTTTTATTTCAAATACACAACGTTGTTTGAAATTTGTTATTCAAATCAAAATTGTCTACTTCAATTAAGTAAAATGGCTAACAACAATGAGAATCCACAACCACCAAACCCTCTGTTAGCAAACCCCCCTCAATTAATGAGTTAATTGGTCAAAATTTGGACCAATTCAGCGGCACTATTGATGTCTATAGTACAATCCCTCATCTATCCCTCCATTTTAGCCACACCAATTTCCTTCTAATTCCATATTTCTCATAAAAAGTGTCATATCTATCATAAATAAATTCTACTCCTCTATCAAATCTCAAGCACTTAATTCTTCTATTTGCTTCATTTTCAACTATAGCTTTAAATGTCTTAAACTTTTATAATGCTGGTGATTTTCCTCTTAGAAATGCAACCCAAGTCATTCTAGAATGATCAACAATTAGGAGCATGAAATACCTCTCACCTTGTATACTCCTTGTTCTAGTCGGACCACAAAGGTCTCTGTGTATCAGGTCCAGTAATCTGGTAGACAATTGTCCCTTTCCTGTAAATGTTCCTTTCATTTTATTTCCCACTTGAAATTCTTTGCAAATACTATTACCCGATTTAGTCAATCTTGGTAAATCTCTCTCAATTTTTAACATTCTAATCTTCACCAAATTGTCAAAATTGATATGACACATACTCCAGTGCCAAATCCAACTCTCAATGATTTGTGATAACAAGCAATGTCCTATAAAAGCTTCTAATTGATACATGTTTCGACCCATCTTTTTCCCTACAACAATAATAGTTCTAGATCTCACAACCACCATCTTAAAAGACAACATTGTACCCATTTTGCACATATGTCCAACATTCAAAAGATTATGATGCAATCCTCTAACATAGTAAACATTATCAATGTTATGCTTTCCATCAAAGGTAATAGAACTAATTCCAACAATTTGGGTTGTCTGATCATCTCTGAAAATAACAAAACCACCATCATATTTTTCAAGCTTTACAAATTTACTTTTGTCACCAGTCATATGATTTGAACATCCACTATCAATCAACCATTAATTTATATCTCTCCTAAAATCCAATGTTGTAGCAATAGTCTCAACAATCTCAGAGTTTTTATATTTAGGTCCATCTTTCTCTACTATGAAGAAACAATCGTCATCCTCATAATCTAAATCATCATCAAAAATACCAATATCATCTCTAACATAGTCGGATTTTTTATTGAATTTTCCTTTATTATCCTTGAATTTATGTTTTGAACCTCTTTCCAAACATCTAGATGCATAATGACCAATCTTTTCACATTTAAAACATTTAAGGGGTAACATACCTTTATACTTGTCATTTCCTCTTTTCAGTTTCCTTACAAATTTTGCTTCCATTTCACCTAGGCTCTCGTCATCTAAAACTTCATCTACAACTTATGATTATTTAAAGGTCATTGTAGCATCCCAAAATTTCACCACTTGCAATTTTTTATCACATTTGGGTCTTCTCCTTAGTGTTTGTGCCCCTTGGTCTGATCAGAGACCTAATTATACTCATACATGTCATAAATATCATCTAGCTCAAAGATGCACCACATTGCCACCTTGATACTACCCCAAAATAGGGCAGAACTAGAGCGTTGCACCCTGGTCCTCCCTAATGGGGACCTATTTTGGACCCCCTAGCCTATCTCAAATTTGAGCAGGAAAAATCCCCTCCATGTTGGCTCATGTTGGAAAATTAATTCATTTTCTTTTTAGGCAAGTATATAAGGGGATTTACCCTATCATTTTATCATCGATTACATTCATGAGCAAGCATTGAGCATTCAAGAGATCAACAATTCAAGAGAAATTGAGAATTTTTCAGTCTTCCTTCAAGCTTTGGAGCAACAATAGAATCAAGATTTCAAGCATTGAAGAGGAGATCATCATCCTCATTCATGAATTCCTAATTCCATGTGGAAGCAAGAAATATTCATAAGGAGGTATAAGCATTTCATTTTCAATCAATTCAGCATCCCCTCAAAGAGGAGTATTTATACTTTCAGCCATTTCAAGTACATTATTTCAACCACTTGGTTAATTCCAAAAATGAGGTTTGACCTAAAGGCAAGGACCTATCCCCAACACATTTCCCTTTCCACTCATGTGCAGGAAATAGATGTGTAGCTATAACTATCGGGATAAGCTTTAGACACAAAGATGGAAAAATCCTTTTTGGCGATCGAAAACTTTGGAGGACCAAAAGGAGGGCATCTTGGTCCCTGTACACAGTCCGTGCTATTTTTGGCAGTTTTTGAATAGCAATTTTGAATCATTGCATAGTTCTCACATCCATGTGCATGACACAATCCCGAATTTACAACTCACCATTTTCTCAGATTTGTCTTCATTTCAAGCACTTAGTCTTAATTCAACTAGTCAACTAGGGTCAAACACATTCCATTTAAATCAATCTGCTTAGGATTTAGTCCTAATTTGATTAGTGACTGAATCTAGTGGATTTCCCCCTCTTTTGAATGTAAAGGCATCTTCCCATCCAAGCGAAAATAGGTGATTTGGTGATTTCTCCTTCTATATTGCAAATTGCCAAGTCACCTAATTTTCCCCTTTACAGGCGTTTCTAATTTTTCTTTGTCTCTACCAAATTTCCTCATCTCAAATGTAGTAAAGGTGCCAAACAATAATTCTCTAGTGAATTTTGTTGGATCATAGGTTTCCTCAATAGTCGATATATTGTCACTGTAACTTTTCAGTAAGGTTCTCATGATCTTATGTATCACATCTTTCTCATCCAAAAATCCACCAAGATCTTTGATCTCATTCACAACACTATTAACCTTCTAAAAATATCTTGCAACACCTTCACCTTTTTCTATTCTCAAGTTCTCATAAGTGCCTTTAGTATCCTGCATCTTGGATAGCTTGACTCTTTCATTTTCTTCATAAATATTTTTCAACCTTTCCCAAACTTCATAAGCAGTATCTAAAGAAACAACCTTTGCCAATTCAATTTTAGATAAAGCACTAAAGATAGCATATCTTTCTTGCTCATTTTCTTCATAAGCTTCAATTTAATTCAATGTAGTAGGACCATTGCAGGTGGGCTCACTATTAGACAAAATGTACCACTAAGAGGGGGGTGAATCAGTGGTTCTCAATCCTTTCCCTTTAACGACCTAGATGTGAATACCAATTATGGGATCTAATACCATGTAGACTTACCAGATAGTGGGAAGACAAAAATACACATGCAATCACACACAAAGGGTCATCACATAACACTAGCATGTACGAGGAAAACACAAGATAGGAAAAACCTCAGTGAGCAACATTGTTTGAGAGTACTGCTCCAATCCTGCCTCACAATGACAAATTATTACAATGTTTAGGGAACCAACCCAAGGAGCTATAACCCCTGATTTGGGGCATGAACCCCTAATTTAGGGCACCAACCCAAGGAGAACCAACCCCTCACTCATTTATGGGCTACAACCCAAAGGAGCTACAACCCCTACACCGAGCTACAACTCAATGATCACAATGATAACTTCAATTACAAAAGTAGTTATCTTGTTACAAGTGAGTCTTGCAACCATTTCATATACCCTACTTTGATGATGAGATACCTTCTCTGCTACATCAACTCACTCTTTTGTTGCTCTCATTTGCTGCTTAACTGTCGGTAAACTCTACCGGTACACCTCTCTTCTTCTTCTGCTTTGTTGGATCTCCACCTTACTCTCTGCTCTTGACTAGTACAACACTTTGTTGGTCTTTTGGATATCTTCTTCGGAGTTTCCTTATGTTCTGCTCTGCCGGTATGGACACTATCGGTTTTTCTCTTCTACGAGTTGAACACTTCAACCAAGTTCTTTCTCACTCTCACTCTCTTCTTAGATACTCGTTGAGCACTTAGCTAATTTTCTCTCACATGCAGAAGTAACACTCAATCACTTCGTAGTAGCACACTCTTCTTCCATTCAACAACAACTTAACTATGTCTTTTGCTTGCATATTTATAGTCTTGTTTTCCTGTGAAAAGCCTATTCAAAATATTAGGCGATTAGGGTTTCCTCATCATTCTCGAGGAAAACCAAATCCAATTAAATCTTGCCTGATCTAATCTACCTGATAGCCAACTATGCACCACCCCATTAACACACCTACTTGATCATGCCTTCTATCTCTGGCGATCTACTTTTTCCCTTATTGGCCAATTTATTGGTCAACCACCAAGACCGGTCTTGTTGTTTCCTTCATGTACCTCAATCTCCTCAATAATTCTTAGCTATCTCTAAGTTGTCCTCTAGACCTTGAGCTGCAAACCTCTATAACAGCTTTGTAACGCGTCCCGTGATTTGTGGGATCTTCCATTAATGTCGACCAACTTTGCAACTACCCCATCGGTGTACATTCCTTCTTCATCCAAATGCAGGTCTACCACCTTGACCTCATGTCCCATCCATGCCGACCACTGCCAGCTTGATTCTTCATGTCTGTCTAGATAGGATCACAGACCAAACACTCTACCATTTCTTCTCGTCTGTCGGTTTACTAACCCTACCAGTATCTTAAACTATACCGATTAACTCATGTCTTTACTATGTTGAACTATCGGTATAACTCCTTAATCGGTCATTGGACATGTCTATCCAAAGCATGCTCATCTTCATCAGGTAGGAATTCTTCTTCATCTGCACCTTGTCCATATTACTAGTGACCATACATACCGGTAAAACCTCTTGATGACACCATGTCATCAACTTTCCACAGACTCCATCTTTAATCAGGGTAACCTTCTTCTATTTGCATCTGCTTAGCTCGGACCATATCTTAGTTGGTTTGTTAGGTTGACAAACCCATTAGCCTTCATCTGCACCAACATCTCAAAATTCCTTCTCAGTCGATCTGGTGCATATCCCCGATTTCATGCATGCAAGGCATTCCTTCAATTCACTAGTAGATCTGATGTGAACACATTTACTGTTAGTTATTTCTTCTCATGATGACTGCATCTTCATTCAGAGGGAGTCTTTATGTTCTGCAACTTCACAGCATACCTCTAATATGTTCATTCTTCTCCTACTATGTTGATGTGATTTAGGTAACATTTTGCCTCTTGTTGGGTGAATATTTTGTCACAGCGTACTAATGACAAAACATATAATTCACACAACGCTATGTTGAGAAATTAATCTCCCCTCTCATCAAAGGGAGGTTCCCTATGAAATTTCTCCTCTAATTAATTAAGAAATTAAATCTGTGGATCGATGTTGGGCATATAACTCTCTTTTTTTAGAGTTTATGTATTTTCCCTTCACCTAGTTATAATTTCTCTACCTCTTCAAATACTTAAAGAAAATAACTATTAATCAAACAAGCTACACCAAAAGTTACCAATACACAACACAAAGTATTGTTTAAGGTAATACTAAGTCATGGATCGTTACGAATTAAACGATTAGAAACTTAGCTTAAAGTTCACAGTCTTCAAGTATAGATTTCTAATTCATTAAACTGCAAATAACTACAACAATACAAAGCTTACCACAAGTTACTTAAAAACCAAAGGATTTCCTGACCAGATGCAATTAGTCTACCTGCACAATCCAAGAGCTCTCTAACTCACAAAGCAATCTCTCCAATATCAAGGAAGTAAAGAATAAATGTAAGCAATGAACATAAGAACATTAACTCACATAAACACTCTTATTGATACAACACAAAGTTTGTGTGTAGGAGAAAAAGTGACACTAAGCAAACATGCCCTAATCTCACTTTCAACCACACACTTGTGGAATACGAAAGAGCCTAGAGGTATCACACAATTGGCTACTTCTTTTTGTGGAAGAGAGAGCCATGGGCTACCTATTAGGATTTCTATTCCTTTGTTGCAATTGAAAGATAAAATGATGCAAGTTCAATCCCTAACCCCAAAGTGCAAGTATGAACTAATAACAAGATTGCAGAATTGAACTTAAACAATGGAAAGTTGTAAACACAAGGACAAGACAAGAATGTAAATGCATACCCAGTGTTAAAATATGAATGAAAATGTTCGGGACGGGGGCGCAGGTGCCACTGTCCTGATTCTGCCCTTGAAACTGCTCTGGGAACTGCTATTTTGCACTCTGGAAAACTGTCAGAAATGCTGTCTATCAGAAGGACCAGGGCGCCCAGCGCCCCTGTCCCAGGGACCAGGGTGCCCAGCGCCCCTGTCCTGGCAGGACCAAGGCGCCCCACGCCCCTATCCTGGTCTTTTACTCTGAAATTTGGTGTGGAGTGTTGTCTCGGCCTGCTTTTCTCGGATCTGCAACTTGCGATGTCGTCCGAATTCCAAAACCTGCACTTATATCTGAAAAGGTGTTTTGGGCGGCTATATAGGGTTTTGCCTTAGTCAAACCCCCGCTTCAGTGATTTCCACCTCCATGAATAGCCAAGTTGTATTGTAAAAGTAATGTGTGTGCAGACCTTGTGTGTGTGCAAGATCCTAAAATGCAAGTAAGCAAACTAGAGCAACCTAGAAAGTAAACCCTAATTGCTTGTAAATGATAATGTAAATGCTCTAAATCAAGATGCAAAGTGATCTAAAGCATGAATAAGTGATATATTGAAGCTTATGCAAAGACATGAAAACAACATGAAATCATACCCAACCCCAAGGGAGGGGTACAAGCCAATCTTCAGTCAGTAATCTCCTATTGCTCTTCAATGTCTTCAAAGCTCTAAATGGATGAATGAAATTGATGAATGCTTGATGGATGGATGTTGAATGTTGTTGAAGTCTTCAAAGATCTGCTCTTTCGCTGCATAGAAGGTCCCTGAAAACAAAATTCGGATCCTTTCCAATGAAGAAAGAGAGCTCTTATATATGAAACCCTAGGTCGTAATTTCATCTTTTGGCCGACCTAGAGATTGAATCTCCCGCCAATTTCTTGGGGTTAAGCTTTATTTTATGATTGGATTGTGCTCCTAAAATTTCGGGAAAAACGTCCGGGACCATGTGCACTCCGGGCGCCATGGTCCTGACAACTTTTCACCAAATTTTTAGGGCCGTCAGATATGATGATTTTAGAGAGAATCCCGAAGTTACAGGTGATTTCAAGATGTTTTGACCCCCGAAATCAAGCCCCTAAGTTCAAAATAGGACCTAATTAGGGTTTTTGATTAAATGATGTATTCGAGGAATAAAATGAAAAGGGCACACTTTAATGAAAGGGCCCAACTTTATGATATGGAAGATGATGAAATAGAACCCTAGACCTAATTAATTTAATTAATTAAGTGCTAAAGGGGAAATGCAATGCAAAATACAAAATTCGCCAAGGCGGGTGCTAAACTAGGTGTGAAATTGTACCACCCTAGCAAGTGCGTACAATTTACGATGCTACAGTTTGAAATCAACAAAATGCTTGTTTTATTTGCTTGATAAAATTCTTACTACAAAAGCACAAAGTCTTCTTTGGAATAAAAATTCAGCAGAGTTTTTGCTAAGCCTGAAAAAGATAAAATATTTACAAAAAGGTCCTCCTTATATAGGAAAAGAAGTTGAGAAAAAGGTGGGCATAGTTGACTTATTCAATTGCACAGTCCCATTTTATTACAACAGTTTCATAAAGAAAACATACAACTGCATGGAAATTGACAACATCTATTGATGCAGCTGCATGAGGAAAGGGTGCCAAGAGGGGGAACTTCATTCTTGATTCTCTTCTTCATTGGATTTCTAGAAGCCTTTGAATTTAGCAAGGATGGCTTTGATCTCTGCTTCATTGGGCATCAAGGTAGAACTTGTGATGATTTGGACATGAGACATTGCATCTTGAATCTTCACGTGCTTCTTCTTAACATCCTTTAGCATGGATGCGAGTACTTCAAAGCTAACCTAAACTTCTAATAGTTTATCAAATATATCAAGCGAGAAATCTTGTCTTGTGTATTGATCTATCAAGGAAAGAAAACCTTGTGTGACAACCTCAGCAGTGATGAGATTCTGATCAGCATCATATAAATAGCAAGGGAGATCACCAACTTTTGAAAACATAAGATCAATCTCATCATCGCCTTCTTTCTTCTCCCGGTCTAGCTCTACAATCATTAACTTTATTGTCTCTTTCTTATGAGATAGTAAAGACAAGATCTGAATGTATTTCTCCATTGTGGGAATTACCTTATTCTCAACCAGGACATCTATCCTGAAGTCCTCCATTTTACTCCACAAGGTAGTATTTTTCACAACCTCCTCAACCACCTGTGATAAAGAGGTTTCCAGTTTTTGCAACCGACTCATAATCAGACACTAGTTCCACTGTCGACCTCAGAAGATGAGAGCCTTCTGACCTTAGCCTTGAAATCCATTCATCCATCATTTGACCTTTAGCTCCCACCTGTTCAACCTTCTTGAGACCCTCGGTATCCATTGAGGATCCTATAGGATCTATCTCTTGAGAGGATTGTGTGACTTTAAGAAGAACGTTGGTTAGCTGTTCACACTTCTGCTTCAACTCATTTTTCTCATCCCTTTCTTGATCCAATCTTCTCAATAATGAGTTAAAGGTCGTCTGAGAATCCAATTTCACACTTTTGTGTGTTTCCACCCCAAGCTCTACAACTTGCATGGTATAATCTTCAGATCTTATGTTGCCTCTGTCCTTATTCGACGATGGCACCATAACCTCAGCATACTTTCCCTTAAATCGGGTCTACCACCACCTGAGATACTGCCTTTTGCTTTTTTGTCCCTTTGGGCTTCAAAGGCGCCAAGCATTCAAAGTCAAATTCATGTAGAGAAATTACCCATTTTTTCCTCTTAGGCGCGACTACTTCCATCCAAGGGGGTAATTCTAGATTGGTTGATGGAGTAGTAGGTCCCTGCTGATCTTGAGTTGAAGTTTTGGGAGCAGGTTGACTGGAGCTTGGAACAATCAATGGCATTGTTGATGACACCACGGTAGAAGTATCTAGTGGTACACTAGTTTTTGTCGTAGTAGTGGTTGCTATTGACACCTTTTCAGCTACCGACGGGAGAGTTGAAGGTGATGTAGTTGCAACTTCAGTGCTTACCAATGGTGAAATTTCTATTATGACTATACTAACAGGTAAGTCCACTAAAGCTTCTTCTGCAAATACCTCTTCTAGGGCTTCATTGAAATCCATCATGGTAGACTCAATGGTAGTTGAAGGAATGTCGTCTAGGTTGGAGAAATCGGTGATTGTGAAAAACTGTTGAGTGGCCTCTGACTGAGCCATGCCCATACCTAAATCTCCATTTTGAAAATCCTGGTCCTCCTCATCAGAGTCAGATTCAATAGAGTGGATGACCACTCGTGAAACAATGGGGGCATCTACTCCTATTCGATGTGATACTTCTACTGCCTGTACTTCCTCTTGTTGAGGAATCTCTCCTTCTTCAATATCCTTCCCCTTTCCAACTTCACTGGTAGGCGGTTGTTCTAGTTCTTTCACTACCGCTTCCTATGAGGCAAATGATGATTCACCCTTCTTCGACCCTTTAATTGTAAATTTGATCTTGGGTCCTTTACCCTTTGATTGTACCATAGGTGTTGAGGATAGTACTTGTGGGTCTCCCCTACTCTTTGTTCTTGCTTCAGCTGTAGCTGTCTTGCCCAAGGGGCCATCGCTGTTGTCATTGTCTCCTGAACTAGCAGGAAGCTGTTTCATCCTGAGGTTTTTCTTTACCAGCCATGCATTTGTGTTTGCTAAGATAGGAGCGATCCTCTGAGTAATGGATTTGCTTTCTTGCTTCGACCATTGCACAAGTGGAAGTGGAGAGTCAGCAATCTTCTTCTCATAATAGACAGGGTCTACTATATCATCTGTGTCTTCCATTGTCATCGGGATCTTAGCTAAATCCAAATTCTCAATTTGCTCCAAGGTAAGATGACTGAAATCCATTCTTCTTATGTCTTCCTCATTCTGGCAATCCACCCAAACATCCTCAAACCTATAAACATGAGTGTAAGTCCTTTTGAGTTTGCTATTTATACCTTGAAAATCAAAATTGGCTCGGGCTTTGAATCTCCTCATGGTATTCCACTGTATTTCCTCCTCCATATTTTTAGCCTTGGGATTGATTAGCACAGAATACCTGCCAATTGATTCTGGAAATTTCAACCTGGTCTTATGCGCTTGCGATTATTTCTCATGCACATTAATTAGTTGTCTACATAGTTCCATAAGGATGATTTTATCTAAAGGGAATCTCAGAAGAATGAAGGGCTTACCTGAGAAACATCCAATTCAGATATAGGTGAATGTAGGAAATTGTAGAAATACACACCAAAAATGAGATACCTTGCTATAAGTGGCCTCTGATGTTCTTCTCTTCTACAGGTCTTTATCAAAATTACACTTCCATATAGCAAAGATTCCTTGTGACCATGTGAGGTAAGTGAAGTTCTTGCAGCAGAGAGATAAATAGTATTGATCACGTTTTTGCATTTATCCTCATGTTTCTTGTAGTACTCTTGAGCACTCTCTTGAGAAATATCCGCTACTTCTTCAACTGCTGAGCCTTTGAAGACACTATTGAAAAATACATTGTCTAGGGTCATGATGACATTTTGATCATCATCTTTTACTTGCCTTGTGCTTGGATCAAAGTGATCAGTCACTGCCAGTACAAATTCAAGATAATGAGCCATAACTGGGAAAGATGCATAATTATGCAGCTCAGATTTGATTAAACTGGCTAGACGTGCAGGAGCCTTTTGAACCCAGTCAAAAAATTCTTGCATGTCAAAATGCCCAATTTCGGTCTCCCTGATCTCCTTAATATTTGAGTCCATTGAACTCTTTGGATACAAATTCAAGTACCTGTTGTACTTGTATTTCATCTTTTTTGATGATGCTTTACTTGGAGAAGGTTGTCCTGAGGAAGACTTGGGCTTCTTTCACATTCGTGCATAATGACTACATTCAATACTGATGATTAGCTATTCATGATAATCAAAATCATTTTTTCTCAAACGGATCAAAAAAGGGGACTCAAAACAGGCTCAGGAGTAAAACTACCAAAAATAGCAGGTCGAAGAAAAAAGTCCGATCTGCTTCTTTACAAACAAAAATTTGCACATCGGACTTTAAAATCCGATGTGCGGACTTTGGGATAGGTTAACAACACATCAGAGTTTAAACTCCAATGTGCAAACTGGGAAAAACAACTTGCACACCGGAGTTTAAAGTCCAATGTGCAAGGTAGGGAAAAACATCAGCACATCGGAGTTTAAACTCTGGTGTGTAGGGAAAAACTTAAAATAAGCACATCGGACTTTAAAGTCCGATGTGCAATCTAGAAAAGATTAAAGGCACATCGGACTTTAAAGTCAGATGTGCTTTTAAAAGGGAAGGATAACTGGTTGACATGTCAGGTTTTGAAACCTAACATGTCAACCCATACCCCTCTGCATATCAAATTTTAAAGTTCAATATGTAGAGGTTAATAAGCCGCATATCGAACTTTAAAGTCTGATATGCAAAGGGACAACTCTTCGGCTGCACGCTGGACTTTAAAGTCCAGTGTGTAGGGAAGATAAGGGGAACCAGAGAACAATCGGGTTTTGAAGTCCGATTACTCTCTGGATCAAAGGAGGCAATCAGACTTCAAAATCTGATTGTCCTCCAGATAGAAACCTAGAAAAAAGAAAACAAAAACAACAAGAAAAATTTAAAAAAACAAGAGGCAAAACCAAAAAAGAAATCCAAAATGACAAGAGGAAAAAATAAATCCTACCTCTTCCGCTTCGCTAAATGACAAGATCCGACAATGAAGCAAGGAAAACCCAGGATCTCGAGGAATAAACACTAAGGAGGGCGTGTAGAGGAGAAAACAAACCACAATGAAAACCCAAAATGCAAAAAATAACTTTAAAAACCTTTTAAACAAACCCTAATAACAATTAATATGACATTAATTACAACTCGCAGTTGCATGTCAGGCTTTAAAGTCCGACATGCAAGCTAGGAACACTTGCACATTGGATTTTAAAGCCTAACATGCAAGCTAAGACAAAAACCCGCGCAGTTCGGACTTTAAAGTCTGAACTGCAAGCAAAGACAACCTGTAGTTCAGGTTTTAAAACCCGATCTGCAGTCTAAAACAAACCGCAATTCGAGTTTTAAAACCCGAACTGTAGTCAAAAACCACATGCAGTTCAAACTTTAAAGTCCGAACTACAGACTGCAACAAAATACAAATACACTTCAGACTTTAAAGTTTGAAGTGTTATTCATTAACAAAGAACCCTATAGTTCAGACTTTAAAGTCTGAACTGCAGGTGAAACTGCAATCCTAAGAAACAAGGAAAACAATAAAAATGAAAAGCAAAGGAAGAAATGAACTAACCGACCAAGTCAATTAAGCTCTCCTGGAGACCATAAGGTACGAAACAGACCAGTTTCGTAGGGTTGCCTCATGATTTTGGCCAAATTAAAATCAAGGACAACAGCTGGCTCTGACTGGGGAACAAGCTACACCACTTGAAGCTTGTAGAATCTAGAACACCGAGTGCCTGTATCCATTGGGCTATAGAGTCAAGTGACGAAAAGACTATACATATTTTACAAAAAGGTAAAACTTCCTTTACATCACTATCTATTGAGTAAAGAGCTTCAAATGTTCTTCGCTATGAGGTAGCGAGAATGGGGTACCATCTGCATATTCAAGTAAGTAGCTATGCTCGCCACATACTTCATGAATAGTGAAGGGACCTCTCCATAAAGAATCAAATTTTCCATGCAAACCCTTTGGTTCCCTCCTCTTATCCCATAACAAGACTTGATCACCAACTGAGAAGTCACGAGAAGTTGTCTTCCTATCAAACAATGCCTTCACTTGGCTTTGGTGTGTTGCAACCCTATCTACCACTTCAGCCCTTGTTTCTTCTAGCTGAGAAAGAAACATAATCTGCTTGTCCAGTGAATCTTGATATGTTTCATCTTCAATGGCCTTGGTGAGCTTTAATGTTGGAAGTTCCACAATGATTGAAATCTTGACATTCAGCCCATACAAAAGTTGAAAAGGTGACATGCCAATTGCTCTTTTTGGAGTTATACGATCCGCCCATAGTGCATCATAAAGAGCTGTTTCATCCTGAGGTTTTTCTTTACCAGCCATGCATTTGTTTTTGCTAAGATAGGAGCAATCCTCTGAGTAATGGATTTTCTTTCTTTCTTCGACCATTGCACAAGTGGAAGTGGAGAGTCAGCAATCTTCTTCTCATAATAGATAGGGTCTACTATGTCATCTATGTCTTCCATTGTCATCGAGATCTTAGCTAAATCCAAATTCTCAATTTTCTCAAAGGTAGGACGACTGAAATCCATTCTTCTTATGTCTTCCTCACTCTGGCAATCCGCCCAAACATCCTCAAACCTATAAATATAAGTGTAAGTCCTTTTGAGTTTGCTCTTTATACCCCGAAAATCAAAATTGGCTCGGGCTTTGAATCTCCTCATGGTATTCCACTGTATTTCCTCCTCCATATTTTTAGCCTTGGGATTGATTAGCACAGAATACCTGCCAATTGATTCTGGAAATTTCAACCTAGTCTTATGCGCTTGTGATTATTTCTCATGCACATTAATTAGTTGTCTACATAGTTCCATAAGGATGATTTTATCTAGAGGGAATCTCAGAAGAATGAAGGGCTCACCTGAGAAACATCCAATTCAGATATAGGTGAATGTAGGAAATTGTAGAAATACACACCCAAAATGAGATACCTTGCTATAAGTGGCCTCTGGTATTCTTCTCTTCTACAGGTCTTTATCAAAATTACACTTCCATATAGCAAAGAAGCCGTCACTAACCCTTCTATAATGATTACCCTGATTTTTGATAGTTAGCTGATCATAGTAATTGCAAACTGGCACCACTCTTCTATCACCCTTAGTAGACAAACCTAGATATTGCCTCATTGAAGAAGTTGTGTAAACCAGGTACGAGGTCATGTAAAACTTCAATGTCACCTTAACCTCCTTCAATTGAGCGCAAAGTGCATCACTAATCTGTTCTCCCCAATCAATTCTTACAGCCCCCTTTCTGATTATATTCATGTAATAAGTCATCCAGCTTTGAAAATAGTGAGTCTTTTAATCCTCTCACTCTAGATAACATGGTAACCATGTCATTATATTCCTCGTTAAAATCACTCTTGTGCAAAGATTTAGGCCATCGTGAGGTAAGGGAAGTTTTTACAGCAGAGAGATAAACAATATTGCTCACCTTTTTGCATTTATCCTCATGTTTCTCGTAGTACTCTTGAGCACTCTCTTGAGAAATATCTGCTACTTCTTCAACTGTTGAGCCTTTGAAGACACTATTGAAAAATACACTGTCTAGGGTCATGATGACATTTTGATCATCATCTTTTACTTGCATTGTGCTTGGATCAAAGTGATCAGCCACTGCCAGTACAAATTTAGGATCATGAGCCACAACTGGGAAAGATTCATACTTATGCAGCTCAAATTTGATTAAACTAGCTAGATGTGCGCAAGCCTTTTGAACCCGATCAACAAATTCTTGCATGTCAACATGCCCAATTTTTCTATCCCTGATCTCCTTAATATTTGAGTCCACTGAACTCTCTGGATACAAATTCAAGTACCTGTCGTACTTGTATTTCATCTTTTTTGATGATGCTTTACTTGGAGAAGGTTGTCTTGAGAAAGACTCGGGTTTCTTTGACATTCGTGCACAATGACTACATTCAATACTGATGATTAGCTATTCATCATAATCAAAATTAATTTTTCTCAAATGGATTGAAAAAGGGGACTCAAAACAGGGTCAAGAGTCAAACTGCCAAAAACAACAGGTTGAAGAAAAAAGTTTGATCTGCTTCTTTACAAACAAAAATTTGCACATCAGAGTTTAAAATCTGATGTGCAGACTTTGGGATAGGTTAACAGCACATCGGAGTTTAAACTCCGAAGTGTAAACTAGGAAAAGCAACTGGCACATCCGAGTTTAAAGTCTGATGTGCAAGGTAGGGAAAAACATCAACACATCAGAGTTTAAACTCCGGTGTGCAGGGAAAAACATAAAATAAGCACATTGGACTTTAAATTCCGATGTGCAATCTAGAAAATATTAAAGGCACATCAAACTTTAAAGTCCGATGTGCTTTTAAAAGGGAAGGATAACTGGTTGACTATTAGCAAATGCACACTCCAATGAGACATTGTAGGTGATTGAAGGTTTCATCATTAATGGCAACCTTACAATCCTATGACATCGACAATGCATTCCACTGGCACTAGTAAGATCAGACTCTACACTGGCACTCAGACCACCAGCACCGGCAGTGAAAGGAAGCATACCAGCACAGAGGCCGATAGGAATTCTGTTTATAATTTATTTTGTTTATTATTGTAAAATCATTGTAAGCCGACTTGGCAAATTGTAAAATGACTCATATATATAAGAGATCATTATAGAACAATTATGTATGTATGGAGGAATGTAATTAGGCAAAATAAGACAAACCTATTATGCAAATTAGAGGTTAAGGGTTTATGTAAGAAGCAATGCAGAAACCGGTACTGGATCTGGCATAGTAGATGCTATTTTGAAGCAGTACAAGACATTGGATTTATATAATCCATTTTGTAAGTCAGTGAGACTTCCTATTTTGTATTTGAACAGTGAGCTCTAAGCACTTGGCCTTCCTGCATGTACAGGCCCCTATTGTAGAAGTAATATTCTCTGATTGGCCAATAAGTGAATATTGTGGGTCACAAATCCCACTGAGGTTTTTCCCACACTGGGTTTCCTTGTTAAAATATTGTGTTTTTGGTGTGCTTTTCATATGGTTGTTGCTATCTCTGTTTATTCCATTACTTTCTGTTTACCGGTACACAGTAATAATATGTTCTGCATGTTTTAAGTTAAAAAAATTATCTAATCAGTACAATACTGATTCACCCCCCCTCTCAGTATTGTGGGAATCCTAACATTGACATGGCAGGTTTTGAAACCTGAATGCCAACCCATACCCCTCTCCATATCGGATTTTAAAGTCTGATATGCAGAGGTTAATAAGCCGCATATCAGACTTTAAAGTCCGATATGTAGAGGGACAACTCTTCGACTGCACGCCAGACTTTAAAGTCTGGTGTGCAGGGAAGATAAGGAGATCCAGAGAACAATCGGGTTTTGAAGTCCAATTACTCTCCGGATCAAAGGAGGCAATTGGACTTCAAAATCTGATTGTCCTCTAGATAGAAACCCAAAAAATAGCAAACAAAAACAACAAAAAATAAAAACAAACAAGAAGCAAAACCCAAAAAAAAACCCGGAATGACAAGAGGAAAAACTAAATCCTACCTCTTTCGCTTCGCTAAATGACAAGATCCGACAATGAAGTAAGGAAAAACCAGGATCTCAAGGAATAAACGTTGAGGAGAGTGCACGGAGGAGAAAACAAAAAACAATAAAAACCCAAAACGCAAAAAATAACTTTAAAATTTTTTTAAACAAACCCTAATAACAATTAATACGACATTAATTATAACTCGCAGTTGCATGTCGGGTTTTAAAGTCTGACATGCAAGCTAGGAACACTTGCACGTCAGACTTTAAAGCTCGACATGCAAGCTAAGACAAAAACCCCAGCAGTTCAGACTTTAAAGTCCAAACTGCAAGCAAAGACAACCTACAGTTCGGGTTTTAAAACCCGATTTGCAGTCTAAAACAAACCATAGTTCGGGTTTTAAAACCCAAACTGCAGTCAAAAACCACATGCAGTTCGGACTTTAAAGTTTGAACTGCAGACTGCAACAAATTACAAATAAACTTTGAACTTTAAAGCCTGAAGTGTTATTCGTTAACAAAGAACCCTGCAGTTCGGACTTTAAAGTCCGAATTGCAGGTGAAACTGCAATCCTAAGAAACAAGGAAAACAATAAAAATGAAAAGCAAAGAATGAAATGAACTAACCGACCAAGTTGATTAAGCTGTCTCAGAGACCATAAGGTACGAAATGGACCAGTTTCTTAGGGTTGCCTCACAATTTTGGCCAAACTGAAATCGAGGACAACACCTCTTCATCAAAAACAATGGCTCAAGCACCTTGGCCCTCTAGCTTGTACACCAGTCATGAGCTTTGCTGGCTGACAACCACTCACTTGGTTGATCTAACTTTTCCATGTCAACACATCACTTACCAGTTGACATCCTTTCCTTACCAGTATCGATCACCTTCCCAACTCATCCAGACAAGTCAAGCACTAACTTATGTACCGGTGACTCTCGGGGTCATCTGCGTTACCTTACTAATGTTCTGCAACACAAGGTGATATCAAATATATCTCAACATTTACTCCTCCTTGATAGTGTTATACATACATTTTTCATATCGGTAGTCATCCCATACCAGTTGACATCAATGACAACACAATTCCAACAATCTCCCCATTTGGCATTGATGTCAACTCATGTAGTATCTGGCATACTACATAATCTTTCTCCCCCTTTTTATGATACAATGGATTCTCACACATGTAGTATGCAGTATACTACAAAATCCTTCTCCCCCTTTGACAACAATGGCAAAGGGCACTATCAGGGTATCATTCCTCCTTGTATTTCCCAGCCACTGATAGAATTCTTTCTCCCCCTTTGTCTTTACTGGATGTCTCTCCTTCTTTGATACCAATTGTTGCATTTTGTTACATTTTCTCAAGTCACGACACGTGATATGGATGACTCAACCATCAACTGACACCAATTGAGCATTAAAATTTAATACCATTTTTTAAACTACTCAAATTTAGAAGGATGTCCTGGTGAACACTACCCACCTGTCGGTCAACCTACATCACCTCCTATTTGATCCCAAATTTCTTTGGGAATCAAATGTAATTGTACTATGAATAAAACCAACCAAATGATAGATAGATACCCCTTACATTGAAATTCTCCTGGGTATTCCTACTGTAACTTTTCATCATCTACATTTTTTGTCAGTCAGTGCACTTACTCTTCCAAGATCAAGCATCCCGACTTTGCATCATAGCCACTTGAACTTCCCCTGAGTCATACATCTCAGGTCCTCATCTCTGGTGGGATCTAACACCGAGGCTCCAAACACCTCCATATATCAGTTTATCTATGTAAATGTGATCATCTAATGATTCTTCAGCTCCATTTTTTCCACCACAACCTATGACATGATCCTAGAACCACACAATGCCATACAATTACATCATCATGCAATAAATTAAACTGGTTAGCCCACAAATATGCATGCTTGCATGATCAATGACGGGGCCAACATATGTCATTCAGGTCTTTTCCAATATCACCTAAGACATGAACTCTATAAACCATGTTACTGGGGCTATTGCAATGATCTTCAACTTTATTGTCTTACATAACCTGCAAGGACCTGTTAGCAGTCATACCAGTAACATCCAACACATACCGGTTTCCTGTACTAGTCCACTAACTTAACCGAAGCACCTTCCTATGACTCCTGATATTTTGTGTCACTTGGCATTTGATTCCAATTGTTAACCTCTATCCATTGACATAAGCAATATTGGTCCAATCTTTCATTTGTAGGTGTGTAGTCAAGGCAGCATCTACACACACTTATCTTTTCATTTTCATTCTTCATATCGGCACCATTATGTTCTTCCATGTTGCCTTCATCACTGAGGGGGTGCCTCTGAGATCCTGCATCTCCTTCAGGCCTTAGGAGATATCACTTGTGCAATGGGTGCGTAGTGCCGGTCTGTGGTCTTCTTCCTCCATACCTGCTTGGTCTCATTGTTCTTCCCATTTTCAGGCTTGGGAGTAGGTCTTTCCTTCTTTTGCTGATGGGTCCTTCCATTGCCCGATTCTCCATCACAACCAGAAGTAGTGCTATAGTAGCACACAACATCCATCCCAACTTCATGATTGGGGAATCTCTTGACATACCGGTTTTACAATCTCCTTCTTTTCATGTTGTTGTGACTGGCAACCAAAACCGGTGGACCTCTTGCTCCTGTAGGGACATTTCTCCTTTGGTTCCATGTAGGTCTTTGACTTCCATATGCTCTGTATTCACATTTCTGTAGAGCATAGTTATACTGCCCACCATGTGACTACAGGTTCCTCTTCCTGCACTCAAACTCTCTATGGTCGAAACTATTGCAGTTATGACAAACATCATTTTCATAACAGGGAGAGGGGACAAGCATGTATCTACTCCTGGATACATTTTTCTTATAAGCATGATGTCTATGAGATCCTAGATTATTCCTTCTAGATCTCTTTCTACATTTTTCTACCCTATGGCCATAGCCATTACATGCAAAGCAATAACCGGTAAATAATGGCATATGACTTACAAATTTATTTTGCCATGCATGAGGAGATCTTACTAGTTTAGCATCCCCACTTCTCCTTCCTTGAGAATGGATCCTTGGTTTTCCATTCTAGATAGCTCTTCCATCTAGTCTCTTCTTCTCCCACACTTGCTTTGCCCTGTGGGTGTTAGCATTTCTTTGTCCTCTGCTTGTAGGAGGTCTTCTTTGCTACTTTTTCATCTTCTTGATTCTAGTGAAGCTATCTTCTCACATCTTCCCCTTTCCTTTGGGATCTTTAGTGGTCCTTCTTCTTGCAGTATCAGTCTTCTTTCTTGTCTGCAAGTCCTCACCAAATGTATTTAGGTCAAACTTCTTTCGGGGAGTATTTCTAAGTATGAAGGTTTGTCCCTTGTTCTCTCCATTTGAGGAGATAAACTCAATGCTATTGTGGGGGACATTCTTGCTAGTGGAGCATTCATCAGCACCACTAACTAACAATTCAGTGTCCTTGGCATGCTTTTGCTTCTTCAACATCTTGTCTAGGGCATCATTACTGCCATCAAACCGGATTCTCACCTAGAGCTCATCTTAACACTTCTCAAGGTCATTTTGGAGAACCTCCATTTCTCCGAGCAGCTGTTGGTATTCTTCATTTTTTACTTCTAGCCTTGCTGCTAGATCTTCACACCAACATTTCTTGGTGTCTTCTTCTTGAGACTTCAACTCTGAGATGCATTTCTCAGATTCCTCAAGGCATTTTATCACTTAGCCCTACTCCACTATAGCAACGTTCTTGAATAGCTTGTATTCCTTTCTTACTCTACTAAGTTCTTCAAGTGCATTCACAAGATCAACTTCAAGATCAACTTCTACTTCCTCTTCTCCTTCACCTTCACTATCACTCCCAAACACATCTTGTCGATTGGATCTATTTGCCTTGTCACACTCTAATGTGTGCACATCACTTTCTATCTCTTGTATCCTGAAGAGATGAATTTCCTCTTCATCAAAACTACAACAGCTGACTGATCTACTATCAACACTTCCACATGTGTCTATATTGTTGTCCTTCATGCTTCCACAATCCGATTCAGTAGCGCATGGCTCATTTCCATAAATCTTCTTCAGTCTATCCCATAGACTCTTTGCCGAATTGCATCTATCCACCTGTGAGAGAACATCACCGATGAGTCCACTGACCATGGCCTTCATGACTTCTTCATTGCACAAGCATCTTCTTTCTTCTTCAGATCCGAAGGGAGGACTGATATTCCTAGGGAGACCATTAATAATTGACATCCATACATCAAACCCTAGAGAGGATAGAAATACTTCCATTCTATAACTCCAAATAGAATAGTTTGACCCATCAAACATAGGAGTAGGGTTTCATACTTAACAAACCATTGTTTCCTTAATCCATAATCTACCCAAGCTAGAGAAATCTCATCTAACTGGGAACCTAAGATCTAATACCAATTGTTAGATACAACATACCACTAAGAGGGGAGTGAATCAATGGTTCTCAATCTTTTCCCTTTAATGACCTAGATGTGAAAACTCGTTATGGGATCTAATACAATGTATACTTACCGGTTAGTGGGAGACAAAAATAGACATGCAATCACACACAAAGGTTCATCACATAACACTAGCATGTATGAGGAAAACCCAAGACAGGAAAAACCTCAATGAGCAATGCTATTGGAGACTACTGCTCCAATCTAGCCTCATAATGAAAAATTGTTACAATATTTAGGGCACCAACTGAAGGAGTTACAACCCCTAATTTAGGGAACCAACCTAAGGAGCTAAAATCCCTGATTTAGGGCACCAACCAAAGGAGCACCAACCCCTCACTAATTTATGGGCTACAAACCAAAGGAGCTACAACCCCTGCACCGAGCTACAACTTAGTGATCGCAATGATAACTTCAATTACAAAAGTAGTTGTATTGTTACAAGTGAGTCTTGCAACCATTTCATATACCTTACTCTATCGGTGAGATACCTTCTCTACTACACCGACTCACTCTTCTTCTTCTCTCATATGTTGCTTAACTATCGGTAAACTCTACTAGTACACCTCTCCTCTTCATCTGCTCTACTAGATCTCCACCTTAAACTCTCTGCTCTTCACTGATACAACACTATCGATTTTCTATCTGTCTTCTCTGCAACTTCCTTCTCTTCTGCTCTGCCAGTATGGACACTACCGGTTCTTCTCTTCTACTATTTGAACACTTCAACAAGGTTCTCTCTTACTCTCAGTCTCTTCTTAGATATTTGTTAGGCACTTGGCTTATTTTATCTCCCATGAAGAAGTAACACTCAATCACTTCACAGCAACACACTTTTCTTCCATTCAGCAGCAACTTAACTATGTCTTTGGCCTGCATATTTATATTCTGGTTTTCTAGCCAAAAGCCTATTCAAAATCTTATCCAGTTAGGGTTTCCTCATCATCCTTGAGGAAAATCAAATCCAATTAGATCTTGCCCAATCTTATCTGTCTAATAGCCAACTGTACACCTCCACCATCAACATGCCTTCTTGATCATGCCTTCTATCTTTGGTGATCTACTTTTTCCCTTATCAGTTGATTTCTTGGTCAACCACCAAGATTGGTCTTGTTCTTTCCTTCATCTGCCTTGATCTCCTCAATCATTCTTAGCTAGCTCTAAGTTGTCCTCCAGACCTCAAGCTGCAAACCTCTACAACCTTTCTGCAACACGTCCTTTGATTTGTGGGATCTTCCATTAATGTCAACCAACTCTGCAACTACCCCATCGGTGTACATTCCTTCTTTATCTGAATGCAGGTCCACCACATTGAATCCATGTAGCATCTAGGTCGACCACTGCTAGCTTGAATCTTCATGTTGGTCCAGATAGGATCACCGACCAAACACTCTAACAATTCTTGTCTTCTGTCGGCTTACTAACCCTGCCAGTATCTTACACTATACCAATCAACTCCTCATGTTTGTACTATGCTGAATTACTGGTGGAACTCCTTAATCAGTCATCAGACATGTCTATCCAAAGCATGCTCATCTTCATCAGATAGGTAATCTTCTTCATCTACACCTTGTCCATATTACTAGTGACCATCCATACTCGTAAAACCTCTTGATGACACCATGTCATCAACTTTCCACATACTCCATCTTTAATCAAGCCAATCTTCATCTATGTGCATCTGCTCAGCCTGGACCATATCTCAGCCAGTTTGTTAGGTTGACAATCCCATCACTCTTCATCTATACCAACATCTGAACATTCCTTCTCAATCGGTCCAGTGCATATCCCTGATTTCATGCATTTGAGGAATTCCTTCAATTCACCAGTAGATCTGATGTGAACACATTCACTATGAGTCATTTCTTCTCATGATGACTGCATCTTCATCCGGAGGGAATCTTGTTGTTCTTTAACTTCATAGTATACATGTGATCTGTTCATTCTTCTCGTATTATATTGATTTTATTTAGGTAACATTCTGCCTCTTCATCACAAACAACAACTCAAGCACCTTGGCCCTCCATCTTGTACATCAGTCATGAGCTTTGCCGGCTCACAACCACTCACTTGGTTGATCTAACTTTTCCATGTCAACACATCACTTACCAGTTGACATATTTTCCTTACTGGTACTGATCACCTTCCCAACTCATCCACACAAGTCAAGCAATAACTTGTGTATTGGTGACTCCTGGGGTTATCTTCCTTACCTTGCCAGTGTTCTGCAACACAAGGTGATATCAAAGATATATAAACCTATACTCCTCCTTGATCTCAACCTGTACTCCTCCTTGACACTATTGTACATACATTTCTCATACTGGTAGTCATCCCATACCGGTTGACATCAATGACAACACAATGCCAACACTCACTACCTGGCTAAAATGGCTAGAAAAAGAGGGGGCTCACTGTCGAGAGGAAGAAATAAAGAATCCAGCACAAGAGGCACAACCACCACTCTACTGTAATGCCAAAAGAAACCTTAGGCTCACTGCCACTAGTACCAAACACAATCAATAAACAACTGCACTGATCAACCACTTCTTACTGCCAAAGATATATCTTCCTTTTACAATAAACTTCCTTCTGCTAAAAACCTTTTTCTTGATTTTTTTTCATTACAAGTGATCTTTATATATACTGGTCTTCAAGATATATCATTCAAGTCAACCAAAGGAGATAATAAAACATAATTAAAAAATAGGTCTCCACTAAGAATTCCCAATGGAAAGGGATGAAAAGTAGGCCACACCACAATGCAACAATACATTGCCAAACATCGCAAACACCAGACCAAAAGATAGAACATCTGGAGACAATTCAGATCGAGAAACATCATGATCAGAAACACATTTATAGAGAACAATAATACATGTCAAGATAGAATAAAATAGACACGTGTATTAATATTATAATCCCAAGCACACAATGAGAAAAAATGAAATGCAAATCAATTTGGACCTTTGCAAATATTGAATATTTTGATAACCACACATACTTCTTGAGCACCAAAGTTATCATCCTACGAATACATATTTCTACATTATGCATACCTATCTTCCATTGTGTTCAACACAACATACATACCTATCTTTCACATCAAACCGAACCAATCTAGACCACCAAATTGACATGAATGACAACATAGACAAGTAATTCTACCAAAAACCACCTCAAAATGACCAAGTTTTGAGCCTTCAAAGTTGGACTACAAAATAAAAAATCTCAATGGTGATGGGTCAAATATTTTTCTAAAAAGTACTGATGTCAACAAAACATTATTTTTAATTTGAAGATCGTATGGCTATCACACCCAAAAATACCCCTGCATGGCTATATAGATGATGACATCAATAGCTGATTGAGCTGGCACATTTCATATGGATATTGATGTGCTAAGTATGGATCTTCTAATGTGGTCTATACGAAGGCTTATGTGGTGTGCAAACATGAAAGTACAAACAACTATGTGGAAAGTTTGACTGGGTGTATGGTTGATGACATGGACTGATGACTGTGAAGCCACATGGCAATATGAAAATCTGACTTGGCTACAAAGTGTGTGATGCATGGTCCAATCAAGGGTTGCCACATGCCATCTATGGGGTAAAATAAAAAATCATTGCTTAGTGGCAGTTACCAAAGGAGGGACCCAACGGTTAGAGAAGGGGTGTTGGTAATGTGCAAGGATTGAGCAAAGACTGACGGTGAAGGCCTAGATTGTGGAGCCTAGGTTGTTCACTCGTGGGAGAACCACAAGTGTGGCCACTAGGAGGAGTGCCTATGATAGACCTAGAGTGTCAAGAGGATCATTTGAGACCAAAGAGGAAGCCTAGTACCATAGGTTATTGGGTGGAGTTAGAGGTAGCTCTAGGCAATGAGGAGGCTATCAGGACATGGAGGAAAATGAAGGTGTGGTTGTTCTTAGAATGACCGATGGGGAAGCACGACAGATGGATGAAAATGGAAGTATGATTATTTTAGAAAATATGTAGGATAGTGGTGGTATGAGTAGAAACCTACCAAACAATGCAAGTACACTATATGGTTTGGGGGCGTATTGCCTAATAGGCAAAAAAAATGCCTAATGCCTTGAAAATGACTTTTTCCCAATATAGGAAAATTCATAGTCAAAATTTATGGAAATGGCCTCCCAGACTCAATGGTGATGTCGGATTTGGTGTAGGAGATCCCAATTTGCACTTCTCTTCATATCTAAATCTCAAAGGAACAAAGATCTCTCAAAATGATTGCCCAATAGAGCCCCAATAGCTCTAATACCATGTAAGAATTTTCCAATAATAACCAAGGCCTAGAGCCTAATGAATAGCACAACATAAGAGAGACAAAAATTGATAAGAACAAATTGTATTCTCATCAAGATGCAAAAATGGATCAACTAGATAAACCATACAATGAAGATGAGCCTGCTTATAAAGCCAAGGCCATATGGAAATAAGAGCACACAATCATGTCATGTGGCCCAATGGGATAGAAGGGTAGGTGAGGGTAGCTAGGAGAAATAATAAAGTATTCCACAATAGGTAGATCACACATCAAAGATTGAATGTGACAACAAGGTAAGACCACAAAAGGTGGAATTTCTCCTACAACCATCTTCCGTAGATGCACATTTCCCTAAGTGTCTCATATGAAAAATAAAATTAAATGCATTATCCTAATTCAACTTAGGTAAAGTGTAACTATGAGGCATAATTTACACCAACAGTGAGGATCTCATGCAATTCATTGATTGCTAATGTATCTAGGTCTTTCATTTCTTTAATGACAAAAAAAATTAAATTAAATTTGAAGGGAAGAGACCTCAACACCTTTTACACAATCAATGAATCGTCCACCTTTTAATTAAATCCTCTATTAATGGTTACAATTTCATCCACATGAAATAGGCTACCATATTTTCTCTTCTTTCATTTTAAAGATCTTAAATTTTCTTTAATGGTTTCGAGCTTACCTTTCTTCAATTTTTCATTACAATTCATCACCTTGACAAACTTTCATTTTGATAGACCACACAAGATAACAATTATGGTTTCTGAATTGTTTTCATAGCCTTCCATCAAGCTTATTTATTGGTGGAAGTGTTAGAGCTTATAACCACTCAAAACATTTTACAAAATACAAAAACCTAGGCCCATTAGATAATTTTGCATTCTTATGCTTCAAAATGCATAGTTTAATCCATCAAATAATGGATCTCTATTTGAAAAACTTCCCAACTACCATGTCTCCTCTCAAGATCTACCTTCTTGCAATTAGACTATTTCTAAAGGAACCCACTTTGATGCTAATTGAAGAGGTCACACTTATATTGGGAGTAGGTGATGAATCAGTATAAGATATATCATTAAAATTTAACAAGGGAGAGGATCTCATGGTGGTACAAGGTCCTACATTTGGGATGGTAGTTGGACACAAATAGTATATAAGTGGGGCACAATTAGTCTATTAATGGAGCACAAAATGTGTCATGTCCATAGTTATCCCAAAAAAAATTCCAATAAATTTGAAAAAGCAACCAACCATGTGATATCGCATAAGCACACAAATAAACACGACTTAATGCACAACTATGGACCTTATTTCTTTTTGGAACTATTTTGGACACTTTGGCAAAAAGGCATGTGACGTGACATCATATTTGACCATGTGAACTTAAAACCCATTTCTTAAGTAGGGAGCTTGACAAATAAGTAGTTGTACAAAATTCAAAAAATAAATTAATATTTAAGATAGATTTTGGGAGTCACAAATATAGCCTTCGCCATCCTAGGGCCCTTGATGAAATGGCACAGAAATAGGGAAAACAACTGAGAGATGGGGGCGTATTAGTTGTCTCCAAAAACCTACACAATCGAACTTGATCTCAGATTTGATAAATAAACATGAAAGCATAAATCAGGATCACATCATAAACACACATAGCATGAAGATTTTTGACATGGAAACCCTATTAGGGGAAAAAGCATGGTGGGGATGAAACCACAAAATAGGTATACTCTGTTATAGGTATTACAATGGGGAATGCACGTGCATTCAGGCACACTTCCTAGAGCTCACTCTTCATAAATACAAAGGGCTACAACCCAAGGAAGGCTCACTGCCTTCAAAAAAATTCGGATTACATCCGGAAATCACGAACTCAAAAATAACATCCTTAATGCTTGGTTACAATTCTAGTTAAGCACATAACAACTTTTCTTTATTCTCCACATTTCTCCTCTACTTATGAAAGATCAATACATTATTCGCTCACATACATCCCTCACACAAGATTATTACATTTATTTATACAAGACATTGTAATGTTACCAAAATGTATTGGTGGGTGAAAAATGTGTGAATGAGAGATCAAGAGGAAAAATACCCTTTCCCTCCAAGGAGAGATGAGAGTTTTACTATGGATTTCCCTTCAAACACTTTTAATGCATTACATTGGAAGAGGAGAGGAAAATTCGCTAGATTCAAACTCCAAAGCTGAAGATAGAATTCTGAGTGAAATGGGAAAGATAAGTTGATCCCATCTTCCTATTCAAAATGGAAAGGAATTGAATGAATTACGTACGACAAAAGTGACAAATAACTGATTATAACTTTAGATAAGAGTATTGTATGAAGTTGTGCACCTGGATCTAGCAGTAATATGTCAAGACGAAGTCACCCTATGAATTTGAGGAAAAGTTTCCCAAACCGTGATCGGAATGTACACGATCCTCCGAAAAAATCCATGAAATGAAAAGGGTTTTTCCACTTCTACAAATGGAGCCCGAATTCAAAAGTACAGCTGTGCACTTGCAACCTACATATAGAAAAGAGAGGAAAATGGGTTGGGATTGGGGGTTTGTCTTCGGCTCAAACCCCATTTTTGGAATTAACCAAGTAATGAAAGAAAGTACTTGCAAGTAAATGTAAATGAAAGAGTGAAATGTAGATCACCTCAAGGGAGGTTGTGATAGAAATGTTGATAGAAATGCTTGTGTCTAATAGAAGGTTGGAATAAATCTCCTCTTCCATGGTTGAATCCTTGACTTGAATGCAACACCTAGCCTTGAAGGGAGACTTGAGATGCTCAATGCTTGAAAGGGATGCTTGAATATTTGAATTCTCTTGAACACTTGATTGAAATTCATTCAACTTGACCAAATTCAACTTATGCAAATGAGAGGACAAATACCCCTTAAATACATGTCAATGAATTTTATTTTTGCCACTGGCTGACATCGGAGGAGTTTTCCCGCTCACTACAGAACCTCCAATGCATTCTTAGGAAAGGGCCTGCCCAAAAATAGGGCAGGGATAGGGGCGCCATGCCTCTGTCCTGCCCTTTTTCCAAGGGTAGAACGTAGACAGGTTGGTGCAGAGGCTAAGGAAGAAGCAAATTCTGAGGGTTGAGTAGTCTTCGATCTTTGGTCATGCTAGGGAATTCAATCTCACATGCCTGAGGACCCTAATGGAGTCAAAAATTTCTAGGGTCGCAATTTTATGACACTACATTTAGCACCCACTTTAGCGGGAGTATGAGTGTACGCCAATACTGTCGTTAAAGTACAAGGAAAGAAGATTGAAAGACTTTTACCATGTCAAGGAGACAAGGTGTGCCAAGCCCCCAGTGGACTTAGGATCTTACAACTTCAATTGAAAAAGTAAAAGGGAAGATTGAGAAGGGGAGAACCATGACTGCAAGTACCAAATTTCCCCTCACTATGAGTCATGAAAGCAAGGATACCAAAGATTACAAAGAAAAACAAAGTTCGCTAAGTATTCTAAGTATCAAGAATGAAAATATGAGAGAAATGTATGCCCCCATGTTAAAGCGATCGCGCATGCCTTATCAGGAGCGATGACTTTAAGGTAGGATACACTCAAGAGAGAGAGAAGAGATGGAGCACGTTATCACAAGGATTTATCCCCCAATCAAGGAATAAACCCAAGGATAATAAACACAAAACAAGAGGTAGTGTCACTTTCCTCAGGGTCAGTATGTCGTATGATAACTCATGTATATCATATATGTATGTGCATATAATTATCATTATTTCCCAAAGAAGGACATTACCTTGGAAGAAAGGGAAGAGAGGATGTCTTTTGAGTCAACATGAAAGAGACCAAGAAAAGATCTCAATGCTTTGCATCGTCCCCAAGTAGACATTAAGGGAACAATAGAAGAACAAGGATACACATAGAAGAATGTTCACAAAAGAGAAAGAAATGAGAGAGATAGAAGATCTATAGTGCTAATATTGCTAATCTAGCATGACATTTGCCTCCCGATCTTGCCGATCACTATTTTGAGAAGGCGAGCAACATGCCAAAGGAGCGACATTGATCACAACAGATGGAGCTCTAACAAGATCAAAATAAGGACTATGCTCATGTTGTAAGTCACTTTGTTTGATTCTAGGAGCTAGGATTAGGGTTTATTAAAATTCAGTTGATAAATGCTTGTCCACATCAACATATTCATACTCACTATCAGAAGCATTAGGAGTTGTATTTCCATTATGAATAACATTTTCACCCATTTCTTCATCAAATTTTAGAGAAAGAGGAGCAAGAGCATGAATAGGAGTAAAACCATCACATGTATTGTGCAACTTATGGTTTGGTGATGTAGGTTGAACATCTTTCTTAGGAGAAAAAAAAATCATGTCAACTGTCAAAGTTTGAGGAGATTGAGTATTTTGAGGGATAGCTTCACGAGCTCAAACATGACATCTTCATCGATGTTCTCTCCTACAACGATTTCGTCAAGTCCTAGTGGAAGGATGAGAAGGAGGAGGAACAGTTGAAAAAGAAGGAATGTTTCTGTCCTTGATAGTTGATGGTTTAGGTTGTGGTCTTTTAGGTTGAACAAGAGGAGAAGTAGGCCTCTTCTCTCGATAAGAGGAAGGAGGTGGAACTGCGCCATATGAAGGAGGAATATTAGGTGTAGGAAGGAGACCAGGTGCATCATGAGGAGGAGGTACATGTCTAACCTTAAGAAGAATATTGTTTTTCTTCTTAGGAGAAGGTATAGTCACATCCATAGGAATAGGTCGACGATCTTCCTTAGGAGGGAGATTAGTTATATCTATGAGGGGAAGAACCTCATCTTGTAATAATAGGAATGCCAAGTGTTGGGGATCTAGGTTGACTTAAGGATAAGATCACATCTATCTTCCATTTTTTATAAGATTGAAAAGAGCACTACTCCTTCATGGAAAAAATTAAAATTGTTTAGGCCAAAAGAAATCAATAGGAACACTGGGGCTTCTTTTGGATTGACAAAATAAGCTATGGTTCATGGCTATGATTTCTCCATTGTGAAGAAATTTTAGACACTTATGGATTGGAGAAGCAATAGCCTTCATGGAAGATAGCCAAGGATATCCCAACTTCAAATTAAATTGCTCAAAAGAGGGTATGATAACAAAGGCAACCTCCATGGATTTAGTATGAACTTCTATAGGAAGGATGATAGAGCCAATGGTAGGACAAGAGAATCCATCAAATAACTTTACAACCACACTAGAAGCATCATAATTGGTTTATGCAATTGTAAAGTAAAAAGATACTCCTCAGTGATGATAGTAACCATGCAAGAGGGATCAACAAGACTACCACGACAAGGTATATCCTTAACCTTCGCAACTATGTATAAAGGGCCATCGGGTGCTCTAATGGTCTCACTAGGGTCAAATGTAATACAAGGATCCTTACGCGTATCTTGTTTTTCTACCATATTTACCAAGTTTACACCCATACAGGTGAATTCCTCAAAAGAGAAAGAATTAGGCACAATCTCAATAATGGCAGAGGTATGAGAAGGCAAGGGATCAGTGAAAATCTTAAGATTTTTATTAGGAGGAGCAACTAATTTGTTCCCTTTATCATTAACACCTGCCACAAATATAGTATTATTATCAATCAAATATTAAATCTTATTTTTCAATGCAATACATTTCTCAGTATCATGACCAAGCCAACAATGAAATTGACAAAATAAATTGTTATCAAAATAAGGGAATGCAAGTTTAGAAGGATCAACTGATTTTATAGGAGGAAGTTAGATAACATTTCTTTGCAACAACTAAGACATAATACTATATAAAGATTCATTCAAAGAAGTAAACTACCTTTCTCTTTGGAAAAAATTAGAAATAGAAGGCACACTTCTTGTAGCATTCACATTGTTGTTGTTGATTGTATCATTGAACTTGATGAAGCTTTTTGTTGGTTTGAACTTCACAAATGGTTGTTGAACACTCTCCCCCTTATCACTCAAAGCCATAGGAGTAGATTGATCCATTTGACTCACAACTAGTTGATAATTATGGAGTGTTGCACACAACTGAGGAAAGGAAGTAAACTCAGACAAAAGAAGCTTTTCCCTGATATCCTTTTATAAATTAGAAATGAAAATTCTTTGAATATCATTATTAGGTACATGAAAAGAAATTTGAGCACACAAATGCTTATATCTACTAATGAAATCAATCACTTTTTCTTTAACACCTTGTTTACAATGCATTAAATCAATCAAAGTGATTTTAGGACCAGTTCTTTTTTGAAATTGTTGGATGAAAGCATTTGCTAGTTGTTAAAAAGAAGTGATAGAATAGGAAGGCAAAGAGAAATACCATTGTAAAGCCTTATCTCTTAGTGTTCTTGTAAACAATTTTGCAAGCAATATTTGATCATAAGCAAAATCGGTACGCAAAGTTTGAAATGTTTTGGCATGTGTAAGACGGTTACCTTTTCCATTATAGAGTTCCAATTGAGGGATCTCATCATGTTTAGGTGGCACAACTTTAACAATATCAAGAGAAAGTGGTCTCGCAATATCAAACATGGGAACACTAAACTTGGATTGACTCATATAAGCAATTTGTTGTTGTAAGGAAGACACGGTTTGAGAAAAAATGTTAATTGTTGCCTTGGTAGAAGAATTCATGTTAGACATAGTTGATTGAGAAGGTGGTGTGATGTTATTGAAAGAAGGTATGGACTGAGAATAAGATGGTGGGACGTTATGATAAGTAGGCATATGTGATGATTGGGTAGGAAAAGGGACACTTAAAGGAGGAACAAAGTTGTTGAAGGAATTGCCCCTTGTGTCACATTGATTGGTTGAGAAATAATAGGAATACTTATGGAAGACATAGGTAAAGATGGAGGAATAAATGAAGAAGAGCAATTGTCCCCATGACCAATGGTTGTAGAAATGATATTTTGAGTTGATGTAGCCATGATGTTGGAGGTAAAAGTAGGAATACTAGTCATAAGAGTAGTCAAAGGAATAGAAGGATCGACTTGTGTCAAAGGTTGCGAATAACCTAGGGTTTCGGCACAACTCTTGATAGGTATGACTTTAGAATCAACAATATGTGCAATGCCATGCAATATATCAATTCCATTCTTATCGCTTTGAATTGTACATTTAAGGCCTTCAATTAATGGAAGAGCTTCACTATTAGGGTATTCTTGGGACATCCATTGTTGAAAGTTATCAAATTGATTGTCCAATGTGGAAAGTTGATCTATAGAGACCTTAGTTAAAGCTTCTTCTTCATCATGGGATTCATCAATGTGCTCAATAGACACATGATTAGGATGGGAAGAATTAACATGATCCTCATTATAGAAGTCACCCAAATTAGGATCCATTTCCTTAATAATTAAACCTTGAGTGGCCTTAATTCTAATGTTTTGTCTAATGGGCATAGTATAGGTCGGAGTAACAGTGGTATAACTCATGTAGCAGAGGGAAATTTTTTATTTTGAATTTGGAACAAAGCTTACAAAATTGAGTAATGCAAAATGTAAGAAAATAATAATTACACAATTTGAACTTTGTTGGAGGAAGAGGATGACAAAATTTCCAAAAATGAAAAGAAATTGGAATTTCAAAATTAGGGCCAACGCAAGGGCACTTAATTTTAAAATAAGAATTTTAAAATCAGGACAGACTATAAATAACCTCTTAATTTTAAACATTTTCTTGAAATTGAAATGTTGAATTTTGGAGGTATTTTCAATTCTAGAGGGATCAAAAATCGACAATCAGCGAATCTTCTGGATTTAGGCTATTAAATACAGTCATAATATTCTCCCAAAATTTTGGGAAAAAAAGCCAAGGACCATGGTGGGAATGCACATGGTCTGACCAAATTTTTTTGAAATTTTTCAGGGATAAATATTACGATGATTTCAAAGCTAACCCCTAAAACATGGCTAATTTTACGATTTCTAGATGGGCGAAATTAAGGTTCAAATGTAAAAATAGGACCCCATTAGGGTTTTGAAGAAAAAGAGGAATTGAATTGCAAATTTGAAAAAGGTCAAACCTAATGGATAGGGACACATTGAAAAATGTTTAGAAATCTAAATTGGAGTGAAATTAATTGAAATTTGCATTAAATCCAATTAACTTTGAAAATTAGGGTTTTACGACCTAACCACTTAATTTTAAATTTTGAATTTTGTAATATCCCCACTTTAGCAGTTGACCAAGTGTACGTGCGTTAGCCTAGCTCTACATGGTCCCAAGGGCTAACGAAGGGTTTAAGGGGATCCTTGAGAGTTTTGGCCTAGTCATTTCTAGTTTGGGCCAAAACGGAGTTGATTTACTTAGTTTCAGGCATACTTACTATTTTTAGTAAGTCAGCAGGACACAACGGAGGCTAGTTTTGGTGATTGGATTCGATACTCCTTAGTGAGAGCTTTCCGACAAGCTATCACTCACGCTATTCAGAGTCCGATTGCTAATACATTTTAATGCCTAAAGTGTTATTAAAGTAACATTTAATTTAATTGTAAAATATTAAAGTGTTACTTTAATATTTATTTTATGGGGATGTGTGCAAATCAAAGGGGCACCCAAGGGAGACATAAGTGAATATTTTAATATGTTTTATATTGCACATCTTTTATCCCACATTTCTCAAGTGAGTTGGGTCGACCCTTGGAGAAAGAATAAAAGGAAACTTTTGTGGTTTCATTCAACATGTTGAATATGAGAAGAAATTGATGTGTGAGTTGTAGGTCCATTCTTGGCATTAGGGGATGTCTATCCTCTCTTGTGACATTCTAGATGTCATTCCTTTGGGGTTTGGCCTTTGGAATCCATTGCTATCAGCTTCATTAGCAAGCAGATTGGGTGCATCTCGAGCTATAGGCAGATTTGTTGTTTTGCTCATACCTTCTTCACTTCTTGTCCAATGCTTATGCCACTCTGAAGGGATGATTTTATGAAGATATTAGAGTGATTGAAGACTAATTAATATTGTAGCAGCACTGTAGCGCAACACTATTCATGTTACTATAGCATGACACTATTCACACCACTGTAGCGTGACACTATTCACGTTACTGTAGCACGACACTATTCATGTCACTGTAGCAGCAAGATGGGAAGTCATTGTTGGAACATTATGTCAAAAATGCTAGAGTATTTAGTGAGTTGAAAAATCTGCTATGTATTTGATTTTATTAATTCTAGAAGTAATATCATATCAACAGTAGTTCAATCTTCATGTTGAATATTATTGTAATTTCCTTCTAGTTTATGTTATGTGATTTCAAATCTATGCAAAGACTTAAAAACAAACAAACATTACATTTCCAAAGCCATAAGGGGTATAAACATTAAATGGAGAAATAAGTTGGATGCAAACTATTTGACTAAATTCCTATCAGCAGTTGGTTTAGTTATTGGGCATTCTAGGGTGTCCATTATAGTGGTATCAGAGCTTACTTTTTCTGCCATCGTGTGAGGGTTTCATGCGTCCAGCACATCAGTATTACTTGAAGAGAAACAGGTCAAACCCAAACTTACAGATTTCACCAGAGATTGAAGAGGAGGGTGACCCTTTTTCAGCACTAGCCATGGGTGACAGAGATGGGGAAAGGGGAGAACCTAGCACTAGGGAGATGCTCAGTGATCTTGCTAGAGGTCAGAGGGAACTCCAGGCTACATTGGAACAGATGGCTATAGCCATTACACAACATTTGACCAAAGCATAACAAGGCAATAATGCCAACCAAGGTAATAATGGCAACGAAGGTAATAATACCAATTAGGGTAATAATGCTAACCAGCAAGGTGGACAGGGTAATGGAGGTAATGGAGACGCATCACTTAATAGGTGAACTAGGACATATGCTAGAGAAGGTTCTTCTACTACAAGACCACTCATGCCATAGTTTCCTCTAAGAGAGACTGACCAGAATAATGCTAGTCCTACATAGCAAGAAATTCAAGATATGATTATGGATGATTGGAGGGACTCTAGCCTTGAGTTACAGGCTGAGATAACATTCAGGGAATATATGGATGTTAGACTCAAGAATATGCCCATGAGAGGAAACCGACAACAGAATTATGAGATGACGAAGAAGTTGGGAAAGTTGTCTATTCCATACTATGATGGTACAGGGAAGGCTTCAGCACGGACATGGGTCCAGAAATTAGATACTTATTTCCAACCTAATCCCATGCTTGAGGAGGATGCGATTAAGTATGTTGCATTGCACATGGATGGGAGTGTACATGAGTGGTGGCACCATGGTATGGTCACATTGGGCCATAACCAAATAGACACATATGCAGGGCTCACTGAAAGGTTGATTTATAGGTTGGATACGAAGGATCCAGAACTCCATTTCAAGGAGTTAGCCCAGTTGAGATAGTGGGGTCCTATCGACAGTTACATCTTAGATTTCTAGAGTCAATCAGTGTTGGTTATGGACATTGAGGAGAGGAGGTTGATTGTATTGTCAGAGCCTCTTCGTGGTTGGGTGAAGGGACATGATCCCCTCACATTGCAGGATACCATTCAGAAGGCGAGAGATCTTGCACCTTGCGCTTCTAGGAGTAAGTTCAGTCCTAAGGATCCAAACTTCAAGAAGGATAAGGATAAGAAACCTCTACGTAAGGATTCTCAGCCTCATAAAAAAGAATCAAAGAGGTTAGACGATGAGACACTAAATGAGTTGAGGCAGAAAAAACTATGTTTTTAGTGTAGGGAACTGTGGGATTTATCTCACAAGTGTCCTCTGAAAGCTAAGGCCAACCAGATGGAGTACTTCTCTGCTAAGGAGTCATAGTCAGATGATGAGGAGCAGCAGTCAAAGTTTAATGGTGAGAGCAGTGCCACTAAGGAAGGTTCAGGAGATGAGAAGTCCTTAGCTAGATTGACAGATGCTCAAAAGGCAATTACTTTTAAGGTACGTGCCACCATACAAGGACAAAAGGTGGTTGCTTTGTTGGACACTGCGGCCACACATAATTTCATAGATTCACAGTTAGTGGCTATGAGAGGGTGGCAAACTGAAGAACATTCAGGATTCCAAGTCATGGTAGCTAGTGGTCACAAGTTACTATGCACACAGAAGATTACAAATCTTCGTATTAGATTGGGAGATGGTTATGAGCTCCAGGATGAGTTCTATGTTGTGGACATGGGTGATTATGGCATTATCTTAGGGATGACTTGGATGGCATCATTGAGAAAGTTTACTCTCAACATTGAGAGAGTAGAGATGAGGTTCTAGCATGAGGGTAGGACCGTGGTACTCAGAGGATTATTAGATGGCAGTTGTAGGGTAGTTTCTTTGAGGAGGATGGAGAGGTTGTTTAGACATGATGATGTTGAGTGGCCAGCGAAGTGCTTGATTATGCCAGCATCACCAAAGCCATAGGTTAAGAGTCATCCGCCTGATATGCAGGACATCCTTGATAGACATGCCAAGATATTTGGCAGTATTCCACATGGCATTCCTCCAAATAGGGGAATAGAGCACGTCATTGAGTTAGAAGAGGGGAATAAGCCCATTATTATCATGCCCTACTATCATCCAAACAAACACAAGGATGAGATAGAAAAAGACATCAAGGAGTTGTTGGAAATGGGGCACATTAGGCCAAGCAAAAGCCCTTTTGCTTCAGCAGTTGTTTTGGTAAAGAAGAAGGATAGAATAAAGCACATGTGCATTGACTATAGGGCCTTGAACAAGAAAACCATTAAGAATAGGTACCCCATTCTGAGGATAGATGAGTTGATAGATGAGCTACATGGGGCATGCTCCTTCACAAAGATAGATTTGAGATCAGGGTATCATCAAATCAGTATGAGGGCAGAGGACGTTGGGAAGACAGCTTTTCGGTATCACTATGGTCATTTCAAGTTTCTGGTTATGCCATTTGGGCTAACCAATGCTCCTGCTACTTTTCAGAGTTGCATGAACCATGTGTTCAGGGGGCAATTGAGGAGATTCGTTTTGATTTTCTTTGACGATATTTTGGTCTTTAGAAAGACATGTGAGGAGCATTTGTAACATCTTGAGGAGATGCTATCTATTTTGGAGAGAGAGTCACTGTATGCCAAGGAGTCTAAGTGTGAGTTCAGGATGACAAAGCTTTTGTACCTTGGTCATATTATTAGTGCAAAGGGAGTTCGGGTGGATCCTGAAAAGATTAGAGCTATTGTTGATTGGCCCACACATACGAACCTTACTCAGCTTAAGGGGTTCTTTGGCTTATGTGGTTTTTATAGGAGGTTTGTTAATTGGTTTTCTCAGACAGCTGCTCCCTTGACATATCTTACTAAGAAGGGGGTCTTCATGTCGACTGGGGTAGCACAGAGGTGTTTTGAGCATTTCAAGCAGGTGATGTCTTCATGTCTAGTTCTAGCTCTACCAGACTTCACAAAGCCTTTTGAGCTTCATTATGATGCATCAGGTGATGGGGTTGGAGCAGTATTGATATAGGAGAAGCACCCCATCGCTTTTGAGAGTAGGAAGCTCTGAGGTGTGGAGAGGAGCTATTATATTTATGATCGTGAGATGTTGGCCATCATGCATGCCTTGGCCAAATTCCAATCCTACTTAGCTGGAGGGAAGTTTGTGATCAAGACGGATCACAGCAGCATAAAGTATTTCATGAGCCAACGAGACTTGAATGATAGGAAGCAGAAGTGGGTCACTAAATTCAAGGCTGGTGACTTTGATATTGGGTTTGTCAAAGGGAAGAAGAATGTAGTAGCTGATGCCTTATCCAGAAGACCTAATATTTGTGCTCTTGTAGAGATTACAGGAGATTGGAGGGATAAGATTATAGCAGAGTATGTTAGAGATACTTGGGCTTCTGGTTTGATTTGAGGTACTATACAGGATGATCGCTATGATGTGATAGATTGATTGATCATATTTCAGGATAGGGTTTATTTGATTCCGTCATCACAGTTGAGAGAGGCGATATTGAGGGTATTTCATGATGCGCCTAAAACTAGACAGTCAAGGGTTTTCAAGACCTATAGGCAAATCAAAGAGCAGTTCTCATGGAGAGGGCTCAAGGATGATGTTCAGAGGTATGCCAGGGAGTGTGCAGTTTGTCGGTAGAATAAGGGAGAGCAGACGTTTCCTGTAGGTTTACTAAAGCCCTTGCCCATTCCGGACAGGAAATGAGAAAGCATTTCTATGGACTTCATCACTGGTTTACCACGAGTGCAGGGAAGAGATTGCATTTATGTGCTAGTAGACAGATTGATGAAGTTTTCTCATTTCTTCGCTATCCCTTATACTTACACAGCAACTCAAGTGGTAGATTTGTTCTTCAAAGATATTTTTAGGTTTCATGGGCTACCGAGATTTATTTTTAGTGACAAGGATAGCAAGTTCATGAGCGCCTTTTGGCAGGAGTTTTTTAGGCTGTGCAGTACAGATCTTACACCTAGTATGAGATACCATCCTCAAATAGATGGGTAGACGGAGATAGTAAATAAATAGGTGGAAGGTTGTTTACGAAACTTTGTGACTGCGCAACAAAGAGCTTGGGTCAGGTGTTTACACATGGGGGAGTATTGTTACAATATCACATATCAAATGACCATCAGGATGACTCCATTTATGGCATTGTATGGGTATGAAGCACCAAACTTATGAGATTTGGCTTTGGGGGATAGCAGAGTGCCCAAAGCCAAGGATCTGTTGGAGGATAGTCAAGATATCTTGATAGCGCTCAGGGAGAATATACAACAGGCCCAAAATTAGTAGAAGTTGTATGCTGACCAACATAGGGTAGAGTGTAAATTCGAGGTGGGGGACATGGTGTATTTGAGGCTACAACCATATAGGAAGTCATCGCTCAAGAGGAACGGAGCAGAGAAGCTAAAGCGTAGATTTTATGGTCCCTATAGGGTGATTTGCAGAGTAGGTGAAGTCACCTATGAGCTTCAGCTTCTTGAGGGCAGTCGGGTATATAATGTATTTCATGTGTCTAGGCTTAAGAAAGCCATTAGTCAGAGTGTAGTACCTTCTATAGATTTACCCCCTTTGGATGAGGAAGGCAAGCTCGTGTTAGTACTTGAGGCTATTATGGACACTAGAGAGAGGAAACTCAGAAATAGGATATTGAAGGAGTATTTGGTCATATGGAGAGACCTGCTGGAGGAAGATGCTACATGGGAGAATGAGTAGGTGATACAATAGGTTGGACTGAGATTGCTTGAGGACAATCAATTTCAAGGGGGGCGGACTATAATGTCCCCACTTCAGTAGTTGACCAAGTGTATGTGCGTTAGCCTATCTCTACATGGTCTTGAGGGCTAACGAAGGGTTTACAGGGATCCTTGAGTGTTTTGGCCTAGCCATTTCCAGTTTGGGCCAAAACAAAGTTGATTTACTTAGTTTTAGGCATACTTACTATTTTTAGTAAGTCAACAGGACACAACAGAGGCTAGTTTTCGTGATTGGATTTGATACTCCTCAGTGAGAGCTCTCTGACGAGCTATCACTCGCCCTATTCAGAGTCCGATTTCTATTATATTTTAATGGCTAAAGTGTTATTAAAGTAACATTTAATTCAATTGTAGAATATTAAAGTGTTACTTTAATATTTATTTTATGGGGATGTGTGCAAATCAAAGGGGCACCCAAGGGAGACATAAGTGAATATTTTAATATGTTTTATATTGCACATCTTTTATCCCACATTTCTCAAGTGAGTTGGGTCGACCCTTGGAGAAAGAATAAATGGAAGCTTTTGTGGCTTCATTCAACATGTTGAATATGAGAAGAAATTGATGCGTGAGTTGTAGGTCCGTTATTGGCATTAGAGGACGTCTATCCTCTCTTGTGACATTCTAGATGTCATTCCTTTGGGGTTTGGCCTTTGGAATCCATTGCTATCAGCTTCATCAGTAGGCAAATTGGGTGCATTTCCAGCTACAAGCAAATTTGGTGTTTTGCTCATACCTTCTTCACTTCTTGTCCAATGCTTATGCCATTCTGAAGGGATGATTTTATGAAGATATTCAACTAATTGAAGACTAATTAATACTATAGTAGCACTGTAGCACAACACTATCCACGTTACTATAGCACAACACTATTCACACCACTGTAGCGCGACACTATTCACGTTACTGTAGCGTGACACTATTCATGTTACTGTAGCAGCAAGATGGGAAGTCATTGTTGGAACATTATGTCATAAATGCTGGAGTATTTAGTGAGTTGAAAAATCTGCTATGTATTTGATTTTATTAATTCTGGAAATAATATCACATCAGCAGTAGTTCAAACTTCACGTTGTATATTATTGTAATTTCCTTCTAGTTCATGTTATGTTATTTCAAATCTATGCAAAGACTTAAAAACAAACAAACATTTCATTTCCAAAGCCATAAGGGGTTTAAACATTAAATGGAGAAATAAGGAGTTGGATGCAAACTGTTTAACTAAATTCCTATCAGCATTTGGTTTAGTTTTTGGGCATTCTAGAGTGTCCATTATAGTGGTATCAAAGTTTGTTATTCCTGCCATCATGTGAGGGTTTCATGCATCCAACACATCAGTATTACTTGAGGAGAAACAGGTCAAACCCAAACTTACAGAATTCACCAGAGATTGAAGAGGAGGGTGACCCATTTTCAGCACTAGCCATGGGTGACAGAGATGGGGAAAGGGGAGAATCTAGCACTAGGGTGATGCTCAATGATCTTGCTAGGGGTCAGAGGGAGCTCTAGGCTACATTGTAGCAGATGGCTATAGCCATTACACAATATTTGACAAGAGTAGATCAAGGCAATAATGCTAACCAAGGTAATAATGGCAACCAAGGTAATAATACCCACCAGGGTAATAATGCTAACCAGGGAGGTGGATAGGGTAATGGAGGTAATGGAGACACATCGGTTAATAGGGGAACTAGGACATATGCTAGAGCAGGTTCTTCTACTACAAGACCACTCATGCCACAGTTTCCTCCAAGACAGAATGACCAGAATAATGTCGGTCCTACACAGCAAGATATTCAAGATATGATTATGGATGATTGGAGGGACTCTAGCCTTGAGTTATAGGCTGAGATGACATTTAGGGAATATATGGATATTAGACTCAAGAATATGCCCATGAGAGGAAACTGACAACAAAATTATGAGATGAGGAAGAAGTTGGGAAAGTTGTCTATTCCATACTATGATGGTACACGGAAGGCTTCAACATGGACATGGGGCCAGAAATTAGATACTTATTTCCATCTTAATCCCATGCTTAAGGAGGATGCGATTAAGTATGTTGCATTGCACATGGATGGGTGTGCACACAAGTGGTGGCACCATGGTATGGTCACATTGGGCCATAACCAGATAGACACATACACAGAGTTCACTGAGAGGTTGATTGACAGGTTTGATACGAAGGATCCAGAACTCCATTTCATGGAGTTAGCCCAGTTGAGACAGTGGGGTCCTATCGACAGTTACATCTTAGATTTCCAGAGTCTATCAGTGTTGGAGGTTGATTGTACTGTTTGTGGATGGATTGTCAGAGCCTCTTCATGGTGGGGTGAAGGGACATGATCCCCTCACATTGCAGGATGTCATTCAGAAGGCGAGAGATCTTGCACCTTCCACTTCTAGGAGTAAGTTCACTCCTAAGAATCCAAACTTCAAGAAGGATAAGGATTAAGAAATCTCTACATAAGGATTCGCAGCCTCATAAAAAAGAATCAAAGAGGTTAGGCGATGAGACACTGAACGAGTTGAGGTGGAAAAAACTATGTTTTCACTGTAGGGGACCGTGGGATTTATCTCACAAGTGTCCTCTAAAGGCTAAGCCCAACCAAATGGAGTACTTCTCTAGTAAGGATTCACAGTCAGAGGATGAGGAGTAGCAATCAGAGTCTGATGATGAGAGCAGTGCCACTAAGGAGGGTTCAGGAGATGAGAAATCCTTAGCTAGATTGGCAGGTGCTCAAAAGGCAATTACTTTTAAGGTGCGTGGCACCATATAGGGACAGAATATGGTTGCTTTGTTGGACACTGTGGCCACACATAATTTCATAGATTCATAGTTAGTGGCTAGGAGAGGGTGGCAAACTGAAGAACATTCAGGATTCCGAGTCATGGTAGCTAGTGGTCAGAAGTTACTATGCACACAGAAGATTACAAATCTTTTTATCAGATTGGGAGATGGTTATGAGCTCCAAGATGAGTTCTATGTTGTGGACATGGGTGATTATGACATTATCTTAGGGATGACTTGGATGGCATCGTTGAGAGAGTTTACTCTCAACATGGAGAGAGTAGAGATAAAGTTCCAGCATGAGGACAGGACCGTGGTACTCAGAGGATTATCAGATGGCAGTTGTAGGGTAGTTTATTTGAGGAGGATGGAGAGGTTGTTCAGCCATGATGATGTTGAGTGGGCAGTGGAGTGCTTGATTATGCCAACATCACTAGAGCCACAAGTTAAGAGTCATCCGCCTGATATGCAGGACATCCTTGATAGACATACCAAGGTATTTGGCAGTATTCCACATGGCATTTTTCTAGATAGGGGAATAAAGCACGTCATTGAGTTAGAAGAGGGGGCTAAGCCCATTATGATCACGCCCTATCATCATCCAATGAAACACAAGGATGAGATAGAAAAATCCATCAAGGAGTTTTTGGAAATGGGGAACATTAGGCCATGTAAATCCCTTTTTCTTCAGCAGTTGTTTTGGTTAAGAATAAGGATGGAATAATGCACATGTGCATTGACTATAGGGCCTTGGACAAGAAAACCATTAAAAACAGGTACCCCATTCTGAGGATAGATGACCTGATAGATGAGCTACATGTGGCATGCTTCTTCACGAAGATAGATTTGAGATCAAGGTATCATCAGATCAGTATGAGGGCAGAGGACATTGAGAAGACAACTTTTCGGTGTCACTATGGTCATTTTGAGTTTCTGGTTATGTCATTTGGGCTAACCAATGCTCTTGCTACTTTTCAGAGTTGCATGAACCAAGTGTTCAGGGGGCAATTGAGGAGATTCGTTTTGAATTTCTTTGATGATATTTTGGTCTTTAGCAAGAGATGGGAGGAGCATTTGCAGCATCTTGAGGAGGTGCTATCTATTTTGGAGAGAGAGTCACTGTATGCCAAGGAGTTTAAGTGTGAGTTCGGGATGACAAAGCTTTTGTACATTGGTAATATTATCAGTGCAAAGGGAGTTCGGAGGGATCTTGAAAAGATTAGAGCTATTGTTGATTAGCCCACATGTACGAACCTTACTCAGCTTAAGGGGTTCTTTGGCTTATGTGATTTTTATAAGAGGTTTGTTAAGGAGTTTTCTCAGACAGCTGCTCCCTTGACAGATCTTACTAAGAAGGGGGCCTTCATGTGGACCAGGGCAGCACAAAGGTGTTTTGAGCATTTCAAGCAGGTGATGTCTTCATGTCCAATTCTAGCTCTACCAGCCTTCACGAAGCCTTTTGAGCTTCATTGTGATACATCAAGTGATGGGGTTGGAGTTGTATTGATGCAGGAGAAGCACCCCATCGCTTTTGAGAGTAGGAAGCTCTAAGGTGTGGAGAGGACCTATTTTATTTATGATCGTGAGATGTTGGCCATCATGCATGCCTTGGCCAAATTCTGATCCTACTTGGTTGGAGGGAAGTTTGTGATCAAGATGGATCACAACAACATAAAGTATTTTATGAGACAACGAGACTTGAATGACAGGCAACAGAAGTGGGTCACTAAATTGCAAGCTTATGACTTTGACATTGAGTTTGTCAAAGGGAAGAAGAATGTAGTAGCTGATGCCTTATCCAAAAGACCTCACATTTGTGCTCTTGCAGAGATTACAAGAGATTGGAGGGATAAGATTATAGCAGAGTATGTCAGAGATACTTGGGCTTCTGGTTTGATTTCAAATACTATACAGGATGATCACTATGAGGTGATAGATGGATTGATCAGATTTCAGGATAGGGTTTATTTGATTCTATCATCACAGTTGAGAGAGGCGATACTAAGGGAATTTCATGATGCACCTACAACTGGGCATCCGAGGGTTTTCAAGACCTACAGGTAGATCCAAGAGAGGTTCTCATGGAGAGGGCTCAAGGATGATGTTCAGAGGTATGTCAGGGAGTGTGCAGTTTGTCAGCAAAATAAGGGAGAGCACACATTTCCTGCAGGTTTACTACAACCCTTGCCCATTCTGGACAGGAAATGGGAAAGCATTTTTATGGATTTCATCACTAGTTTACCATGAGTGCAGGGAAGAGATTGCATTTATGTAGTGGTAGACAGATTGACGAAGTTTTATCACTTTTTCGCTATCCCTTCCACTTACATAGTAGCTCAGGTGGCAGATTTATTCTTCAAAGAGATTTTTAAGTTGCATGGGCTACCGAGATTTATTGTTAGTGACAAAGATAGCAAGTTCATGAGCACCTTTTGGTAGGAGTTGTTTAGGTTGTGTGGTACATATCTTACACCTAGTACAAGCTACCATCCTCAGACATTTGGGCAGACGGAGATAGTAAATAAATGGGTGGAAGGTTATTTATGGAACTATGTGATTGTGTAGCAGAGAGCTTGGGTCAGGTGGTTACACATGGGGGAGTATTGTTATAATACCATATATCAGATGACCATCAGGATGACTCCATTTATGGCATTGTATGGGTATGAAGCACCAAGCTTCATGGATTTGGCTTTGGGGGACAACAGAGTGCCCAAAGCCAAGGATCTGTTGCAGGATAGTCAGGATATCCTTAGAGCGCAAAAGGAGAATATACAACAGGCTCAAAATCAACAGAAGTTGTATGTTGACTAACATAGGGTAGAGCGTGGTTTCGAGGTGGGGGACATGGTGTATTTGAGGCTACAACCATATAGGCAATCATCGCTTAAGAGGAACAGAGCAGAGAAGCTAAAGCCTAGAATTTATGGTCCCTATAGGGTGATTCGCAGAGTGGGCAAAGTCGCCTATGAGCTTGAGCTTCTAGAGGGCAGTCGCATACACAATGTATTTCATGTGTCTAGGCTTAAGAAAGTCACTGGTTAGAGTGTAGTACCTTCTACAGATTTACCCCCTTTGGATGAGGAGGGGAAGCTCGTGTTAGTACCTGAGGCTATTTTGGACACCATATAGAGGAAACTCAGAAACAGGATAGTGAAGGAGTATTTGGTCAAATGGAAAGACCTGCTGAAGGAAGATGTTACATGGGAGAATGAGCAGGTGATACAGTAGGCTGGACTGAGATTGCTCGAGGACAAGCAATTTCAAGGGGGGCAGACTGTAATGTCCCCATTTTAGCAGTTGACCAAGTGTATGTGTGTTAGCCTAGCTCTACATGGTCCCGAGGGCTAACGAAGGGTTTAAGGAGATCCTTGAGTGTTTTGGCCTAGTCATTTCCAGTTTGGGCCAAAACAAAGTTGATTTACTTAGTTGTAGGCATACTTACTATTTTTAGTAAGTCAACAAGACACAACGAAGGGTAGTTTTGGTGATTGGATTCGATACTCCTCGACGAGACCTTTACGATGAGCTATCGCTCGCCCTATTCGTAGTCTGATTGTTAATATATTTTAATGCCTGAAGTGTTATTAAAGTAACATTTAATTTAATTATAAAATATTAAAGTGTTACTTTAATATTTATTTTATGGGGATGTGTGCAAATCAAACGGGCACCTAAGGGAGACATAAGTGAATATTTTAATATGTTTTATATTGCACATCTTTTATCCCACATTGCTCAAGTGAGTTGGGTCGACCCTTGGAGAAAGAATTAAAGGAAGATTTTGTGGCTTCATTCAGCATGTTGAATATGAGAAGAAATTGATGTGTGAGTTGCAGGTCCGTTCTTGGCATTAGGGGACATCTATCCTCTCTTGTGACATTCTAGATGTCATTCCTTTGGGGTTTGGCCTTTGGAATCCATTTCTATCAGCTTCATTAGCAAGCAGATTGGGTGCATCTCTAGCTACAGGCGGATTTGGTGTTTTGCTCATACCTTCTTCACTTCTTGTCCAATGCTTATGCCATTCTGAAGGGATGATTTTATGAAGATATTGGAGTGATTGAAGACTAATTAATACTGTAGCACCATAGTAGCGCAACACTATTCACGTTACTATAGCACGACACTATTCACGCCACTATAGTGCGACACTATTCACGTTACTGTAGCACGACACTATTCATGTTACTGTAGCAACAAGATGGGAAGTCATTGTTGGAACATTATGTCAAAAATGTTGGAGTATTTAGTGAGTTGAAAAATCTGCTATGTATTTGATTTTATTAATTCTAGAAATAATATCATATCAGCAGTAGTTCAATCTTCATGTTGCATATTATTGTAATTTCCTTCTAGTTCATGTTATGTGATTTCAAATATATGCAAAGACTTTAAAACAAACAAACATTTCATTTCCAAAGCCATAAGGGGTTTAAACATTAAATGGAGAAATAAGGAATTGGATGCAAATTGTTTGACTAAATTCCTATCAGCAGTTGGTTTAGTTTTTGGACATTCTAGGGTGTCCATTACAAATTTTTGGAAAAAGGAGGGAAATTGAGAATTTGAATTGTAGAAATGAAAACAAGTTTGAGAACAATCAGAAGTCTAAAAATTAAATGGAAATCCATTTTTTGCACAAGTTCAATATGATTATTGAAAATTAGGGTTTTAACAAGTAACCATGTAATTTTGTAAATTTGATTTGCAAATTGAACAAGACAATGAGGAAATTGAATTTGACAAGCAAAACAATTTTTAGATCTAAGATAACCACAAGCAATTTTTACAAATAACAAGTTCAATTTTAATTTTAAAAACTAGGGTTTGCAATGATTTAACCACTAATTTTGTAGAAATTTGAAACTTGCAAATGAAAAATATGTAATTTTGTTCTAAGGAAAGCATGCAAGACATCGGGTTCACCAAAATGTATTGGTGGGTGAAAAATGTGTGACTAAGAGATCAAGAGGAAAACTACCCTTTCCCTCCAAGGAGAGATGAGAGTTTCACTATGGAGTTCCCTTCAAACACTTTTCACGCATTACATTGGAAGAGGAGAGGTAAATTTGCTAGATTCAACCTCCAAAGATGAAGATAGAATTCTGAGTGAAATGGGAATGATAACTTGTTGATCCCCTCTTCCAATTTGAAATGGAAATAAATTGATTGAATTATGTAGTGCAAAAGTAGCAAACAACTGATTATAACTTGAGATCAGAGTATGGATGAGGTTGTGCACCTAGATCTCGCAGTAATATGTTGAGACAGAGTCGCTTTGTGAATTTGAGGAAAAGTTGTTTGGACTGTGGCGCAAATGTATACGGTCCTCCGAAAAATCCACAAAACGAAAAGGGTTTTTCCACCTTTGCAAATGGAGCCCGAATTTGAAAGTATAGCTACGCACTTGCAACCTATACATAGAAAAGAAAGGAAAATGGGTTAGGATTGGGGGTTTGCCTTCGGGTCAAACCCCATTTTTGGAATTAACCAAGTAATGAAAGAAAGTACTTGCAAGTAAATGTAAATGAAAGACGGAAATGTAGATCACCTCAAGGGAGGTTGTGATAGAAATGCTAATAGAAATGCTTCTATGGAGTTGCATTTTGGAATCAATCTCCTCTTCAATGGTTGAATCCTTGACTTGAATGCAACACCTAGCCTTGAAGGGAGACTTGAGATGCTCACTGCTTAAAAGGGATGCTTGAATGCTCTTGAACACTTGATCGCAGTTCATCCAACTTGGCCAACTTTAACTTATGCAAATGGAGGACAAATTCCCCTTAAATACATGTCAATGAATTTGATTTTTGTCATAGGCTGACATCGAGGGAGTTTTCCCAGTCATTGCACAACCTACAATGCATGCTTAAGAAAGGGCCTATCCCAAAATAAGGCAGGGATAGGGGCGTCACACCTCTGTCCTGGGAGGACAAGGGCACCATGCCCCTTTCCAAGGGGGGAGAGGGGCGCAATGCCCCTATCCTACCCTTTTTCCCATTGCAGAATGTAGACAGGGTGGTGCGGAGGCGAAGGAAGAAGCAGATTCTGAGGTTGAGCAATCTTCGGTCTACGATCAGGTTAGGGGATTCGATCTGACATGCGTGACTACCCTAATGCGGTCAAAAATTGCTAGGGTTGCAATTTTATGACACTACAAACATCAACCTTGGAAAGATCAACAAGGTTGGCTCAACACACATAAAACAATTACAATGATACAGGTGTTGATCAAATTCAAATTATCACATGTGGACTAAAACAATGTTGGCTAAGACATAGTATGGACCTAAATCAATCACCTCCAGCATGCAATATCCCCAAAAATTATGCCTCAAACATTTGCAACACACTACAATCATCCCAAACATATCCCCAAATCCGCATATCAAAATATTACAATGCGGAGTAATGTAGATCAAAATACTAACACTCTATCATCACTGAATAACTGAAAAACCAGCCACAACATAAATACTCATAACTTAATCAAATCTCCATGCAGACCTCTGAAAATTGAACTAAATCATCTATAGACATCCCTCTAATAACCCTTTAATCCACAAACTTTTATCATCACCATAATGAGTAGACTAACTCACTGAATTTCACTACATCACTGACACAAACAAAAATATGTTGACATCAATGACAACACATCTTTCAAATATCTCTCAAGCTCATATTTGCAGCATACTTCCAATAAGTTCACCAAACTTCCAACAACCCTCTCTCTTAATTCATGGTATAGATCAATTATCAAACCATTTTATAATAGCAGACACATTTAAGTTCATGTTGAGATAGTATGGAGCCAAATAGCAATTGGGATTGAATTGAATGCTTGGTTTTTATTGGATAAAGCACTTTGATATAATGGTTTACATATACAAATACAATTCAACAACAAAACCGATTATAGAGAGAGCATCAAACATATAGAAGTTCACATTCTAGTGGCCTTCTCTTCTATGAGAGATTGGGTTGAATGTCATTGGCCTTCTCTTTTATGAGGAATTTGTTCAAATTCTAGTGGTGATCTATGACGAAAATGCCTACTACTACTTTCTACAACCTTTATTTAACTACTTTGACGATATTATAATTAAATACAGATACTAATTTGACCTACTCAATGCACTAACTCTGATGGAACCCACCCAGCTGTAGGCACTCAAACACCCTTAAACAAAGAACAACAGATGCTGCAGGGTCTAAACTTTGGCGGCAGATGCTCTGTCTTTGCTATAGGAGCAGAATAATAACTAAAACACGCAGACTGGCTGCAGGGCAGAATGTAAGTTTCTAGAAAAACTACAGTAACAACTAAAGACATGGTTGCAAGGGGTTAAACCACACAATGACATTTTCTAAAAAGCCCACATGGTCAAACACCCACAAAAATTAAACCCCCTTGAGCAGCAAATTTATAGAATATCACCATTCACAGGAAACTCACAAACAGAGTACAAACAGATTTTAAAGAGCAATATTTAATTACTTCAAATAAAAAATATTGTCAATTACAGACATTTAAAAAATAATCACAGTGATCTGAGCTAAAATCTACATTCTTCTATTTTATTTTGTTAAACCACTTCCACGTACCTCGTTACTTTCCTCTGACTTCCATGTTCTTTTTACTGAAAACTTCATAGTTGTTTCTCTCTTCTTCTCTTCATTGTTGCTCTGTTCTTGTCTTCCCTTTTTCCCGTTCTCTTCTTCCTTCTCTTCCACACTGCTACTCTTTATTCTTCCTTGTTCTCTGTCTTCTCTTCTATTCTTTTATACCCTTTTTCCTCTTCCTCTTCTGTGTTCACTACTATTTTGTTGTTCTTTTTCTCTAAACAAAATCCCCCAAAACAGTTTTGGAAAATTCCAAAAATCCCACCCAGCCTGCTGCAACGTAAAAAAACAAATCTTCATAAATACTGGGCATTGGATTTGCCTTGTTTAAAACTCTCGCTCAAGCTTGTGCATTAACTTTTTTACTTACTATTGCTCATTTATGAGCCTGTACGAGTGTGTTTGCAGCCGTCAAAAGACCAAAATAAAATCAGATTTCTAAAAGACAACTCATACGGTATGGTGGTAGTTGAGGTATGAACAAAATAAATAAAAAGTGCCTACATTATGATGCCCTTGCATCAAACTCCTTAAGTCCAGAAGTGACTATACAACTACTCTACAGAATCACAGATCCAATGTTCTGGAACAATATGAGGATCATAAGCATTGAGACATGCAGTACGTAAAAGAGAGCAATATGCATATGCCAATTATAAATTTTCCTACATTTAGGAATTTCTTCAATTAGTTGTCAACATAGGAAATACTATCAGGGAGACATTCTAAATGAGAGAAAATCTACTACTAGGAAGGCTTTGTAGCCAATAGACCAAAACAAACAATCAACTATATTTCCACACAATAAGTCTGGAAGATTGAGAATGACTAACACCTAAATTACTGAAATCAACACATCCCATAATTGCAAGGAACCATGTGTAGGAGTAATATTCCCCCACTATATACATGAACCATCAAACCTTTCTATGACAGTGGACATATCCACTTTCATTTCCTTTTGAGGTAGACTTTTAATTCTCTTAGGATGGTTTGGAGGCAAACAATGATTTGGATTGGGTTGAATGTTTATTGGCCTTCTCTTTGGAAGGAACTTTTTCAAAATATAGTGGCGATTTATGTGCAACACTTCTCGCAAGCCATCTGTGTGGGTATAAGGGGTAAAAGTGCATACAACTTCCTACCACCTTTATTATACACTACTTTGAGGACAGTTCTTAAATACAGACACTGATTTGGCCTATTCAGTGCAAAGACTCTAAGCCCGGAACTGCCTATCCAACTGCCACTATAGATTCCCCTGTTCTGGAACAATATAGAACCATAAGCATGGAGCTGTCCAATACGTAAAAGAGACAAATATGCATTATGCATAGATTAAAAAATGGAAAGAATAAGTTATCCTTAGCCACAGGGTGGATAAAACTTACCAGTGCCAATTGTGAATTTTGCCACATTTAGCAATTTCCTTAATTAATTGTCAACAGAGGCTATACAATCAAGAAGGCATTAGAAAACATAGGGTAATCCTTACACCTTTCTGGGAATTATTAGATTTACTTGTTATTATACAGTATACACATTGTCCTAGATCCAAAAAGAAATCAGTTATATAAGACAACACGCAGAAGGGCTACAAAGAGAGAAGGGTTGTGTACTTGCAAAATGTTAATCAAAGATGTTATGGAACGAAGCTAAAAATAGTGAGCCTCTTGAAATTGTCGAAAACATATGCAGGGGGCTTTTACTTGTCTAACAATCTAATATATAAGAACTCGGAGACAAAGGTTTCGCTCATGGCATTTGTATTAAAATTTGATAAGCTTTCTCTGAAGAAAAGCCGAAAAGCTGCAAGCTCTTCCTATTATGAAAGACGTGCATTCTTTTCTTCCACAGCTTGAAACAAAATTAGAATAATAATAGAAAATGAAAATAACGTATTGTTACATTTTCATTTATTTTTTTATTTTTTTTCATTTACTATTATTCTTACACTATATTCGTTTTCCTTGTCTCAAGGCGATACACCTGAAAAACATGTGGGTTGGGTTAAAACTTGAGTTAAACAGAACTAGAATCATGGTAAAAGAAACCGTTATTTGCATATATGGGTTAAGAAGAAACACCTGCAATATAAATTGGCTTGAGTTAATAATATAAAGTGGGTTGAGTTAAAAATTAAGTGGGGTCTTAGTTTCTACTGTGGTATTCGAGATCTCAAGCAGAAACCTTGAGTCCTAAGAAGAGCCATGTGCATTTCCTTGATCAAAAGGATATTTCTAAGAAAAATCATGAGAAAAAAATAAATTAAAACATAAAATAAATTTGCCACCTAGTATTTCTAGGATTCACAGTACCTAACATTCAAGGTATTTAACATTATACATTAAAGCATTCTAAAAAGTATTTGAGTTCATTTCCTCAAAATTCCTTAAACATTAACAAAACAAAACCATAATTTTTACAAAATAAATACGATTTCAATTCAAAAACTTCATCATGTACATGTATATTACAAAGAAACAGAAAAAAGGTTTTAAGACATAACATACCATTAATGGGGATCAGCTCAAACTGCAACCTATCCAAAATCTGGAAGCAAAAATTTAAAAATTTTAATTATAATATATAATTAAAAATATAAAAAAAACTTACAAACTTAAAACCTTCTTAAAAAATCATTTAAATTAAATTCTTTTATTTAATCAGCGGTTAGCCTCTCGGGTTCATTCCACTCTTCGAGGGCATTAAAAAACTTAAAACATACTTTGGTAGTTCTCCCTCTTATCCGCTCACTGCTAACCGCGTGTATGACAGCGCACTATTCTTAACTCCTCGAAGTAGAGAAAGCTTTTAAAAAAGCAGATATTTTTATTCATTCACAAGGTCAGATTAGAAACGATCTGAAACGGCCGCTTTGCAACGGGAATACCGTTTCGCCCGTCACAACACGAAACGAGGTTCCCGTCGCGTTTCTCGTAACAGAACACAGAAGATTAAAGTCAATCAAAACCCCAACCTGCAATTACTTTCACAATACCATGAGCCCTAATTCTCTATTACTACAATGGATCATCAAACCCCATCCTACAAATAATTTTCACGTCATCATACACACCAGAAACTCTTCTGTACTGAATTGCTGAAATTCTTATTAGGTTTTTCACAAATACGTCACTAGGAAAAACAACAGTAATGTAAGACCACCGCAAATGAACCAGCAAAAAGTAAGTTATTAACTCAAAATCATGCCCGCTGTTCATTTTCACCTAATTAAGCCTTATGCTGTATTAGAAGAAAACAAGTGACAAGTTTTTGTTAATTTGAATCTAATGAAAACAACAGACGTCTATTTATGGTTTGCATTGAAACAAATCACAACAGTAAGTATCGGCATTCAAATTTTTAGAAGGAAACCGATAAAACTTAAACACCCCACATAAGAGTTTTGTAACGAAACCAACAGAAAAAACGGATACCGAGTTAATTTTTCAACCTCAACAAATCGAAAGAACAGACACCCAGTTAGTTTTCAACGCAGCCTAATTGAAAAAACTGACACCCAATTAATCTTTGATTAAGATTGTGGTTTGCAAATATTACATTGCAAATTAATTTATTAGGATTTTGGCTGTGTTTTCTAACAATTGTCATCAGACAGCTGGTATTTTAAGGCTACTAAAGTTAGGAACTAAATTCATCAAATCAAGGAGCAAGTTTTGAAGTACCAGCTTGATGACAAACTTAATCACTGTTAAGTGTTATACACCTCCATGAAGAATTTATTTTTTGCTCTGTATGTTATCGTTTAGAGTTAAAGACTGCTCCTTCCTAATGGTGTTATACAACTCTTTGTTAAAGTCTCTTTTGCGGGAGAGCATTGTCTGTTATTGTTTAGATTCTAAGGATTCTAAGGTTATCACTGTATAATGAGGTTTCTGAATTGTGTAATGATTATGGATTATAAGATTGCTGATGGAAATCTATTTTTTTTGTTTTGCTTTTTTAGAACCTTTTGACTACTTAAATTTAATTAATTTTCTTATATTAATTAAAATAATTAAACTTTTAAAAAACAAATTTAAAAAAAAACATAAAGATCAATTAAACTTTTTTAAACTGTTGGAAGTAATCCCAACGACCCCTAAACGAAATCTATCACATCATTTGCAGCATTAAAGACAAGAATTGAAATAGATTTTCATAAGGATTTTAATGGATTGTCCTCTGTTACATTCGCAGTTTGAAAAACATTATTTTATGTGCAGATTTCTGGAAGTTTCTTGCAGCTACCTCCCGCCCATTCTGGAAAGATCTGAGTCTTGAATAACAAGAAGCATTCTTTAATCAGTTAGTAGAATGAATGAAAAATATGTATTTTGATATATTTGTCTGCCCTGTGTTTGCTCTGTTTTTGTTTTATTTCTGCTCTCCCATGTTTCTACGTAACATGTTGATATATTTGTCTGCCCTGTGTTTGCTCTGTTTTTGTTTTATTTCTGCTCTCCCATGTTTCTACGTAAATTTTGGTATCAGAGCCAATGGTAACCTGAAGAGTCTGGTTCGTAGAAGCTAGAAGATCAGGGAGATCTGAGTACAATTGAAAAATGGTGATGCCAAGAGAGAAAGAAGCTGTCCAAAATTTACAGCTTCTGAGAGAAAGAAGAGTCTGGAGATCTGAGACGTATTTACAACTTCTATTACCATCTAATATCAGCTTTTCCAAGTGAGGCAATGCTTGTAATTCAGGATAATTGCGACATTCACAGTTAGCTAATTCGAGATGCGCTAGATCATGTAGCGCACACACCCAATTCGGCACAGCGAATTTCTTGAGTTTTAGTGTTTGTAGATGCCGCATTCTGCAAAGATTCGGCGGCTGAGCTGATGCACTAGATAAAGTAGATTTAACTGACAGATGGCGCATCTCGAGTTGCTGAGCAAAGGTTCCGTCTTCCACTGCATGCTTAACTTCTATTCTTAACTCTTGAAGACAGGTTAATTTAGCAACATCCTCCAACTTTAGGAGCCCATCCTCTTTAAAAGAGAGCTTCAAGTTGTTCGATCTCAGTACCCGCAAAGCCACCAGCTCTGATATTCCTTTCGGCATTTGACTCAGCAGGTCACCTTTGCAACCAATTATATTTAGATGCTGGAGACATTTGAGTTAATTGATCCAGTTAGGAAGACTTTCTAGCCCGCAGTGAGACGGATCCAGAAAGAGAAGACTCTTAAGACTTCTCACACATTCTGGTACCTTTTTAGTTCCTGTTCGTGATAAATTTAAAAGCTTGAGAATTTTAAGCTTCCCAACACAAGGGGGCAATGTGGAGATCTGAGTTTTGCTCAAATCGAGAACCCTTAATAATCTCATAGGGCTCACGAATTTTTTCTCAATTATTTCAATGGGAGTTTCATACAGTGACAGCGTCCGAAGAGACTTGGGACGAGAAGCCCGCCCTTTTACAATGTCCTTATTCTCAATCTCTTTCTTGCGAAGTAAAATTCTTCTCGCTGATCTGAAGTCATCATCAACACAAAATTTACATTGGTCTTCTTTGGAGATATCAATTGCCAAATCCAGCACCAAGTCATGGATCTTGCAATGTTTGACTAGATACTCATCCTCCTCTACTTCAAGCAAGCATAGATTGGCCAATTGATCTAAATAATGCCAAGCTACAGCCCACTGATCTTCTCCTTGAGGAATGAATCCTTCGGCTATCCATAGATTTATGGGATATTCAACATCTATTCTCTCATCCTCAGGAAAGAAAGACACATAAGAAAAACAGAGCTTAAGAGTTGGAGGCAAGGAATCATATCTCAGCTTGAGAATATGCGTAACTGCGTCACTGTTAGGACCACTAAACTCCGGCAGCTGATCGACTTTGCAATCCCACTCTCTTATCTCCGTGCAAAGCTCCTATTATCTTGAGAGCCAATGGTAAGTTCCCGCATCTCTGTGAAACTTTAGGAGCTATCTCTTGAAGGTAAACTGGGGGTTCACCTCCAAAAGCATGAGCGCAGAACAGCTGCCAACTCTCTTCCTCTGATAAAAGCTCCACGTTGTAAAGTAAACTGCGAAGCTTTTCGCAAATTTTCCTATCTCTTGATGTAACCACAACTTTACATTGGCTCTCAGGAGCAATTGGAAGACCAAGTCTCTCAATGATATTATTCTCACTGGCTGCCCTCCAGACGTCATCCAGCACGATGAGAGACTTCTTTCCTTGTAAAGCCCCATGAATCAACTCCGCTCTTCGGTTTTCACTTAAATCGTTCAAATTCTGCTTATCTATTTCATCCGTGTACGAGGCTAAATCCATCTGTAATTGACGAACAGTATATGATTGTGAGATGGAAAGCCAAATCTTGTACTCATAACCTTGGTCGATTCTCTCAAAAACATTTTGAACAAGAAATGTCTTCCCTGCTCCGGCCATCCCTACCACGGCAATGACTGGAACAGTTGATTGATCTATCATAAGCCTGAGGCTTTTAAGTTTGGGCTCAATCCCTACAGGGTGTGAGTCGAAGGGCAGGCGCCTATTTTCCTTCCTCGCTGCTTCCCCCGCTGCACTGCTTGACGGCTGGTGCACTCTAGCTTGGAAAAGCTCAAGCTGCTGTCCACTTTCCATAACGGATCTGATTCGCTTTTTTGACTTCTTGAATTCTTTTCGCCATTCTGTAACGGAAAATCAACTCATCAGGATTGCACACACAAGACTTAGTTACACTGCTAGTGTAAATAGGCCGAACAGCACATTCTTCGACAATGTCCTCTGCGTCCCAGGCAACGTTCCGAACGTGGTGCAGCCATGTTTTGACCGGCTCCTCTTGCACAGCCTGTGAATTTGCGCATGCCAGACCATCACTTATAATTGTGAACTCCGCCTTCAACCACTCAAAGTCCTCTTTGAAGTTGCAAAGCAGCGCTATTTCTTCAGACTCTTTCTGGGCTATGATCCCAGAAAGTTTGTCAACAACAGCTTGTGCAATTACACCTTCCATTATTAATATGTTCTAATTCATACCGAGAGTGGACGCAGAAGATCCCTAAAATTTGTAAGCATGCCCAATAAAAACAGATCGAAGTTGCATAACAATGCGTTCAAGCAACTTGATCATTTTATCTGAACGTTTTATGTGATAATGACCCTGAAACTTAGACGAGCAAAACAAATACTGCTGTATAGTCAAAATATTGAAGGGGTACTTGAAGATGTTGAGATGAGGAAGTGGCTATGCAGCCACATAAAACACAACTTATACAAGAATAGCATTACATATTTCGAGGTTAATTTTTTTTTCCTTAAAGTTGCGTTTTATGTGGAGGCTTAGGTGACCCATCATTGAATTAAGTACCCCGCATTAAAATAATTGTTGTAAGTATTTAACTCCTCGTGGGGTTAAACTAGTTGAAGCAATTAACTCCTGTTGTTTTATTATTAAAGTGATGGTCACTATTAAAATATAAAAATCTATTGTAAGTATTAATGATAAATTATTTTTAAGGTTATTGTAAAAATACTGTAATTTGTCTAAAGTTAAGGTTATCATTAATAAAGTATGTTATAAGTATAAAAAGTAAAAAAAAAAAAAAAAAAAAATTGACGTTGAATAAAATTGAGAAATATATTTTTAAAAATAAAAAATATTTGAAAAATAATAAGATGATTGTTCCTTCAATTTTTTAAATTTTCATTTTTTTTCGTCTTAAGCTTAAATTCGAGCTCATATTTCACTCTTCATCCCAACACGTTCACTTAGCATTGGGAAGTCTTGTTTATGGCTGGATTTTCTTTGGACCTTTGTACCTAATGTCCATGTTAACATGTCGCCGAACTTTTCCTTTGGATTCGTAAGTTCAAGAAATCCGCGACCAACCCACCCTTCTAAGAACATTCTTGATCTTCAAGATGTATGCATTATTGTAGTCGGTCAATTGAGAAATCTTGGAACCTATGTATTCTTTGCTAGCCTGGTTTAGTAGTTCAGTATTTTACCAATCGCTTCACTCAAGCATTTCTAAATCTCAAAACACTGTCTTTTCGTGACATTAGCGAGCTCAGTTCATTCATGACTAACAAATGGTAAAATAAATGAGAAGCATGTTAGCACAATTTTCAAGAGAAGTTGTAGTACCTTAGCCACCAAAATTAAAAGCATTTAATTTCTTAATCCTTGAAAATAACCATCATCTTCCTAACCTTTTTTTTCGTCCTAAAGACAACAAAAAAAGCTCTAAGCTTTTGGCATCACAAAGAAGGTTGCATAGAAGCAAAGAGACAAGTTAAAATCAATTTATTCTATTTATTTACCCTCACCTCTTTAGGGTGTCCCTCTTAGAAAAGTTATCTTGAAGACCTTGAATGTTCCTTACCTAGCCCTATGCAATGTATTTCCCATGTGCCTATACAAACTCACTTGCCAAATTCTAGTATTGTAGAATTATTCTAGTTGATTGATTATTATTCTTGAAATTTTGGTCCTTTGGATATCATAGAGTAGAATATGGCCTTGTTGGCATGAAAAATGTAAATTAGGAAGATACATGTCCCCCACGGATATTCAAAGAAGCCTGCAACATGGCTCTACCAGAATCATTTTTCTTGAAGTCATTTTTAAATATCTTTGTAATGAATACCCTCAAGAAGTCATTACATCTAATTATAGCTAATCAAAACCTACCTATAAATAAGAATTGAGGGATTCTTTTCAAAAAAATGGGGAGGATGTAATACAATTATTGAAGGAGCAATGAAAGATTTTTTTTTAATTGATTCCTATCAGTCATAAGCAGTGATTTACAATGATCTTATGGTTTAATCTTTTTATGTGGAATGCATTTCTATTTAGATAATTTATTATTGTTTTAAAAAGTGATTTAAATTTTATATTTGAGTATTGTTATGAATAATTAATATTTGAATGGATATTATAATATTCATTACGTTAGAGGTTGTTGTGATTTGATTGTTTAATATAGAATATTCATATTTTATCTTAGTCCTAATTTTAGTTATTTCCTTTTTCCTTTTTAAACTTTCTTGTTAAAAGCTTTTCCTCTGCCCTACTTTTTGGTTAAAATAATGCATGGTTTCTATTTGTTATATTTTATTAGAAGGTGATTGTGCCTTGTAAAATAAGTAGAGAGTAGGTGTAAAATATAAGTACATTTGTCTAAACTGATGGTTTCAATTGCCATTTGTTTGGGCATGAGAAAAATAGAGTTAAATGGTAAATTTGTTAACCAACAACGATAATGAGTTATATTAAATACAAATTTTACATTGGATTTCTTTGAAATTTATCTATCTTAACATATGAGAATCTTATGTAATAATGAATATCATATAGAAAATAACTCTTTATTGGCTTATTTTTATATTCACCTATTTTTTCCTACATTAAGAAATTTGTAGAGAATCAAATGAGGACAAGTCTTCTAGTGTTGTGTATGGTTAATTAAAATGAGATATAGGGAGAATAATTCTAAGAATTCTAGATTATTAAATGCCTTATGTGAGATAATTAGATGTAATGTGTGAATTCAAAATAGTTAACCTAAAACAAACTCCAATGCAATGTGTAACGAAAAATGAGATATGTGAGGCATCACACCATGTTAGCACATCTTCCTATCCATCATCAATCATCAGGCATACATCCACACACAACTGCATGAACCAAAAAATTATAGGTCAGGTACAAACATTAATGCAGTTAAGGTACATCCATACAACTAACACCAATTGTTATGTGGACCAGCAAAGACACAAGAAGATGCATAAGATGGCATCAAAAAACATCCATAATACTATATAATCAAACTACATCACTAGAATACTAGTAGACATATGAATGCAATGCATTCTTATACACTGACATCAAAATAGCCATACATAACTAAGCACCAATTGCGGATCCCAAAAATCAACATCAAATATCTAAAAACATCATGATACACCTTTATAAACCTTCTAAATCACCAACAAATCGATTCCACATATTCACATGATCATATAGAAAACGTCCTATTACTACAGTATACTTGTTACTATTTACTAAGTTGTCATTAGTTTTATGTCCAAAGCCATTTTATATACTCTAGTTGGTTATTACTACCAAAATATTTAGTCAGTAAGCATAGAGCAGTCAGTTACAGAAGTTACAAGTCACAAAGTTTAGTATACACCGAGCTGTCTACCGAGTAACGTTCTACGAGTATCGAGCAACAAAGATGGTATACCGAGTTAATACACACTGAGTGAAATGTGTTACCAGATTTATTGAACCTAGACACATATGGGAAATGTGTTACAAAGATTGAGGAATAAGAAACCGTTAACACATTGGAAATTGCACTTATAGATTTTATATGATTTTGAGGACATCTATCCAATGAAATAATTTTGTATGGTTATTCATTTGATGAATCATGTTTGTAAGATCGAAGCATGAACAAGATCACCGTCACAAGAGATCTATTTATACAGCATGAATTGAGGATCAAAAATATGTGTGTGAAGCAAGACATATGTGAAAAACAAAATCATGGGAAAGCACTAAGTGTTATGACTGTTACGATTGACAGAGATACACAGAGGTCACCAAGAAGGATTTCAAAGAACATTCAGGGAACAAAGTAAACAGAAGGGTTTACCAAGTTAATTTATGATTTACCGAGGTATGCTATAAGTAAGGTAATTTCATTTTGAGCACATAGAATCTGCTATAACATTTTAGATGTGAAGTTGCAAATATTTTGTAAGATTTTGATTGTAATATTTTGAGTTGTAAGAGAAACCTTTAACAGGGTAAAAGACTCTAACAAAGTCTATAAATTGTAAAGCCTTTAACTAGGTGCAACATTTAGAATAAGTGTTGTAAAATCCTTTAGCAAGGTACATCTAAAGATCTTGATACTCCTAACAGGGTAAGCTAACTGAGCAACCTTTATTATTGCAGTAGTGAAGTTGTGGGTGCCATCCCCACCGCAGTTTTTCTCTCTAACAAGGAGTTTCTGCATAACCCAAATATACGTGTTATTGAGTGAATCATGTATGATTGTTATTTATATCTTTTAGCATTATATTATGTTACAATAGTTTTCGGTTTATGCTTAACTGTAAAGTTATTGTTGAAGAAAAGATTTGAAGTACTGATTCACCCCTCCCCTCTCAGTACATTAGCTTTCCATATTGGGCCTAACAATTGGTATCAGAGCTTGAATCTTGGAAAAGGGTTTAACTGCCTAAAGAGAAAGATCTTATCAATGGAAGGCTACAAACAATCTCGGAGAATTGTGAATCTTCAAAATGAATTGGATCATGTTAATCAAGTGATTTCTTGCATGCATAAACAAATGCAAAAATCTCTGAAAGTTAGAAGAAAATTGTCTGATGATTTGCAGGACGCTTAAGAGCTGGTGGAACAAATTGAGACATCATCTGAGAACAGTATATCTGAAGAGACTGAAGAAATGATTGGAGCATTGAAAGAAAAGAACAAAGCACTGACTGATCAGCTAAAAGCAATGAAAAGAGAACATGAACATTTTAGCACATAGATGACTGAAAATCTTGATGCATTGAGGATAGCTGAGGTTAAATTAAGAGATCTGGAAAGAGGAAAACAATAGCTTGAAGCATTAGTATTTGAAAAGAATGATGAAATCACAAGGTTGACTGGAATTCAACAAAATCTGTCAAATCAATTGGGTTATGCACATCATGAAGCAAATCTGAAAGATGATAAGAATCAAGAATTGAAACTTGAAGTATCAAGGTTGACCGATGAACTTGAAATAGAGAGTAAATCCAAAGAAACACTAAAGAAGAGTTATGAAGCATCAAAGATGTTGGATGAGCAATTGAATACAAAAAGACCCAACAAAGTTGCAGGACTCAGTTACAAAGGAAAAGACTCTACCGAAAAGGGAATCCACACTACCAAGAGAGGAGAATCATCAAAGCAAGCTGGAAAGAAGAAGAACATAAAAGGAAAGAAGCCTATTTGCAGCTACTGTGGAAAACAAGGACATACTACCAACATGTGCCAAATCAGAATAGGTAAGCAACCGAATGTCACTAGGTCCAATGGTTATTGTTACAATTGCAATAAATATGGTCACACATCTAACCAATGTAGGACAAAGTTTGCTAGCAATTATCAGAAGGCAAAATTCAAAGGGTTTTGTAAAAACTGCAATAGATATGGACACAGTACCGAGAAGTGTTGGTTTAAGCAGAAGAACTATATGTGGTCTACACACTGAGAAAATACTAGAGGCTACTGAACTCACACAGATCTTAACTGACATTATACTACAGTACCATGGGATTATAATACAAGGATATGGTGTGAATGCTGTGGAAGATATGGACATATAAGTGCCAACTGCTTTATAAGGTTTGGAGTGAACAATCGAAGATCATGGAGAAATCCTGGTATGGCATGTTTTCATTGTCACAAAGTTGGACACTTGGCTAGAGATTGCAGAGATCAACCTAGAGGAGATATTGAAGAAATAAAAAGCAAATTCCAGATGATTTAGAAAAAGAAGGAAATTGTGTCAAATGAAGAAAGCACCTTACCTACCGAGTTAGGTGCATCTATTCCAAATTAATCGATAAAGGTATGAAGGGACGACATTCTCTCAAGGTTAAATCTTAATAGTTCCTATTTTATCATGTACTTAATTCAAAATCTGCATAGCTAAGATGCATTAGCAAGTTTGAGATTTTATCAAGTCTTTTGGAGCACTAGAGAAGTCGGTAAATGTAGGAAGCCAGTCAAGTCGGTAAATGCAGGAAGCCTGGCTAGTCAGTAAAAGCATAAAAAGGAAGGTAAATCTGTTTAGTGGAACCAAGTGCATTTAATGTTTTCTGACCTAATTGCATGAAGCCCAATAAGGAAAAATGTGTACTTAAATCTTTTGCGCGGTCATTTTACACTTACCAAGTTTTCAGAAAGCAGAGCGAAGCAATTCAAAATGATCAAATCTCTTCCGAAGCAAAATTTAAGGCATTTATATCAATCACAACACATTATCAAGCAAGTTAATTGATCATATCAGTTGTGAATATATGTTTTATATTTACTAAGTGGAAAGTGTCTCTAGTTAAAGTTTTCAAACCCTAAGGCTCTTTCGTTAGTGATTATCCAAAGTTTGAAATGGCTCCTAAGATTCAGAAACTCATTGCTATTGAGAACATTGAGAAGCCCTCACTAAAATACTCACTACCTCCCAAAGTAGCATCTGAACCGGATGATAAAATTGCATTTTCACTCATTCCAGATAGGGTTTTATTTGTTGAGGATGTTTGATTCTTCACTAAGTGTCATGTTGAGGAACTAGGTCACACAGAGATCAAGGACACATATGATGAATTGTGTACTGATGGAAAACTGGATAGCAAGTTTGAACATATTAAAGTCAAGGGATTGACCGAAGCCCTAACCTACCCGCAAGTCTTCAAACCCTAATGGGTTAAATTTGTTTTGAGTAGAGTTCATGATGAATTTATGTGGTTAGGGGAGCAACCATTCAAGATCACCAAGGAAATCATCCTCTTCATCACTGGTTACCCTATTTTTGACCATGCCCGAGCTCAGAAAATGATTTCACAGAAGGAATTGATCACTTTAACCAGAGTTGAATCTAATTGCAAAGGTCTGAAACTAAACAATGTCACAGATGCAGAGCTGAAGCTTGCAATTAGAGTCATAGGTTATTGTTTCTTTCAATCGGCAAGGGAAAATAGTGTACCATGTGCAGCTGTTGATTTAGCTTATAAAATTGTGAAGAAAGGTACGAAGATTGATCTGTGTGAAGTGTTGTTGAAAAATCTATTTGAAAATCTCAACACCATAAGGAAGCCAAAGAAGAACAACTCGGCAAACACACTGAAGTTTGGATCACTTTTGGTATGCATGTTTTTCTACTTTGATAAATTCTTTCCATCAGTCGGTAATGTAATTTGGGAGCTACATCGACCAATCACCCATCAAATCAATGACTTTATCAAACAGCTAGGTGATAACTTCAATGAGATTATGGATGATTATTTTAGCAAGTTTCAGGAAAAGATGCATAACAGGCACAGGATACCACCCCAGTTAGTGGAAAAATATAAGGACAATATATGTTTTGAAGTGGACATCGACTACTACTATGTCAATACGGTAGAACTGAGAACTCAATCTTTTCCGCCTATGGGTTATGAGATTGATTTTGACATTACACAGCAACAGATAGATGCCTTTCTTGCACTGCCAAGGCATGCTACCAAGATTAGATACGGTACATATGAAGAAGTTAAAGAAAAAGTCAAAATGAGCATTGTAGTACCAAAGGCTACAAGGAAAGCAACTAAAATGATTAAAGCATTAATGAAGAAATTTGGAGAAGGTTCTTCCTCCACTCCTGTCAAGAGCGTTCAAGTCATCACCAAGGAGGAATCTAAATCCCAAGAAGTAGCTATTACATTGAGCACCGAGTTGCCAAAAGGGAAAATTTTGAAAAGGAAGAAACATGATACATCACAGGTATCATCGACTCCTTCAGTAAAGCGCCCAAACACTAGATCATTTGCAGTGTCACCGAGCAAGAAATAGAAAAATGTTGTAGTTCCAAAGGTAACAAAAACTTATAAGAAATCTACTCGGAGACTCATTTTGAATAAAGAGTCCAGTGACACAAAATCTGAAGACGTAAGTAAATTTCAGATTGTTAAGAGTAAAAAGGAAGATGTACATAGTGTTGATAATTTTTGAAAAAATCTAAAACAATATGGTGGATTTGGAGCATTTAGATATGTAAAATATGACTCCAGATCTGATGCAGAAAAGAGATAAATAGAAGAAGCTGTAATCTGCACTCTTCTGAAATTCCAATTGGTCCCATTGGAAGTAACTAATTCTCTTCCAAAAGAATTGTATTTACATATTGCTAACATGTGGAAATATGCCATGGACTTGGAAAAACGGATGAGAGAAAGAAGTTTGGTACATCTCTTTCCAGACATGTCGGTAGATGAAGTAAGTGATAATCTGAAAAACTACCAGACTAACTTCCTAGTCAAGCAAAGAGCCTTGAAATTGATGAATGGCCTCTATCTTGATGTAGAGAAGGAGACAAAAGAACAATGGCAAGAAATCTTTCGAATCAAGAGTACTATTGAGCAAGGTGAAGTTGAAATAGTGGATATTACTGAGCAAGATCCCGCTGAAACTATACAACTTGATGAGGATGTCATGGATACCGAGGTACAGGAACAGGAAATGATAGAAGGGAATGCTTATGCCAAACTAGTATTAAGTGAGTCAGTTTTGGAACAAGTCAAGTCCTATCCTCTGGTAAGTCAACATGCTTCATCCGAGAGACCTCAGGATACTGAACAAGGAAAAGAGGGTCACCAGTCTATAGAAGGAGAAGCTACTTCTCAGGCCACTGAGGAACAAACTTCTCAAGCCCCTTCCAGTACTGACAATGTTACAACTGAGACCCCTAGCAAGGATTCACCGAAGGCTACATCTGAGGCTAAAGAAATTGAAAAAAGTGTTTCCTCTATCGAGTAACCTACCGAGGGTGAACACGCCTCCCAAGCCATTGTATTAGTTCAACCGGTGAAAGCCTCATCCTCTAAAGAAAAGAAAATGAAAAAGCATAGTTTCAAGTTAGATTTGTCAAAACCAATTGTGTTGCCGAATGTAGACATATCCAAATTAAAAGGGCAAGCACTTATTGAATTCGGTGAACTATGCAAAGCCAAAGCAGAACAAGAGAAACAAATGGCTATACAAAAGAAAAATAGAGTACTTCAGAAGGTCAAAGAACTATTAACAGAAATGCTACTTGAAGCTACAGTGACAAAAGATGCAGCCATCCATATTCAACTGGATGAACTCCTCAATAAGATTGAGACATCTAGAGTAGACGCATCTCAATACCTGAGCGAATTGAAGGACAAAGAGCTCATTGCAAAAATGATTGAAGAGGTACAAAAAGCCATTGCTATCGGTAAAGTAAAACTTGTCAAATTTATTGTTGAGTTGTCCCCTCAACTCAAGCACATTCTTTATTTATTTTAGAAACTCTATACATTTTCTTTATTCATTAAAGATATCAAGAATAAAATAGAAGTGATTGAGAAAGAGATCACCGATCTCTCAAATAAATTGATCATTGAGCCAAATTATATTCAGAATTTCTATACTAAGTTACAAATGCTCATGGCTCAACAATTGGAACTTAGGAATGAAGAGAAAAAAATAAGGATGGACATTATGACTCTTCAAACCTTATTCATTCCACACCTATCCTCCATCCAAGAACAGATCAACAAGGCTACCTCCTTATCCACTCAGCCAAAGGGAAGCACTTTAGATGGTCTGATTTCACTATTAGCTGATATTACAACTTAGAATTCACTCATGGATAGTGTCAAGGATGCACTCTTTACCGCTCTCACCGATGCCAGAACAAAGTATAAATCCATTTTTGACTAGTTGCCTCCACCGAATGGTAACTAGTTTTGATGTTTGTCAAAAAGGGGGAGTATAGTGTATACAAGAGGAGTATACCGAGCAGATCAACATATTCGAGTGTATAGATAATTTTGATAGGAGGAGTAGTGATCACTAAGCAGTGAAAATAGAATATTGATCACAACACATGCATAATCAGAGTTATGTACAGTATATTGATAAGGGGAGTATATCTGAGTATACTAGTTTATTGACAATTGTATATATTATTAGTTTAATTAAATTTTGTAAGTATATAGATTTTTGAGTTATGACTTTGAAATAAGTTTTGTCAAACATTTCAAAACTAATGTCAAAAGGGGAGATTGTTACTATTTACTAAGTTTTCATTAGTTTTATGTCCAAAGTCATTTTATATACTCTAGTCGGTTATGACTATCGAAATATTCAGTCGGTAAGCACAGAGCAGTCGGTTATAGAAGTTACAAGTCACAAAGTTTAGTATACACCGAGCTGTCTACCAAGTAACGTTCTACGAGTACCGAGCAGTAAAGATGGTATACCGAGTTAATACACACCGAGTAAAATGTGTTACCAAATTTATTGAACCTAGACACATATGGGAAATGTGTTACAAAGATCGAGGAACAAGAAATCGTTAACACATTGGAAATTGCACTTATAGATTTTATATGATTTTGAGGACATCTATCCAATGAAATAATTTTGTATGGTTATTCATTTAATGAATCATGTTTGTAAGATCAAAGCATGAACAAGATCACTGTCACAAGAGATCTATTTATACAGCATGAATTGAGGATCAAAAATATGTGTGTGAAGCAAGACATATGTGAAAAACAAAATCATGGGAAAGCACTGAGTGTTATGACTGTTACGATTGATAGAGATACACAAAGGTCACCGAGAAGGATTTCAGAGAACATTCAAGGAACAGAGTAAACAGAAGGGTTTACCTAGATAATTTATGATTTACCGAGGTATGCTATAAGCAAGGTAATTTCATTTTGAGCACATAGAATATGCTATAACATTTCAGATGTGAAGTTGCAGATATTTTGTAAGATTTTGATTGTAATATTTTGAGTTGTAAGAGAAACCTTTAACAGGGTAAAAGACTCTAACAAAGTCTATAAATTGTAAAGCCTTTAACCAGGTGCAACATTTAGAATAAGTGTTGTAAAATCCTTTAGCAAGGTAGATCTAAAGATATTGATACTCCTAACAGGGTAAGCTATCAGAAAATGCTAAACATGTAGCTCTAACTGAGCAACCTTTATTATTGCAATAGTGAAGTTGTGGGTGCCATCCCCACCACAGTTTTTCTCTCTAACAAGGAGTTTCTGCATAACCAATATATATTTGTTATGGAGTGAATCATGTATGATTGTTATTTATATGTTTTAGCATTATATTTTGTTACAACAGTTTTCAGTTTATGCTTAACAGTAAAGTTATTGTTGAAGAAAAGATTTGAAGTACATATTTATCCCTCCCCTCTCAGTACATTAGCTTTCCATATTGGGCCTAACACTACTATATAACTTCCAAACTAAAGAATGTAACAAAGTTGTATATCCAAATAAACAAGTTTAACATTAATGACAACAAGAACTCATATTTTCAACAATCATCATCTTTCACTAAAATAACCTCATAGGTAGGATTAATTTTGATAGAGGAACAATCATGATTCATCAATGCTTCATTCTTAGAATGGAGAGAATTGAAAAAGGTTATAGTTCTATCATCTTATTTTCTCAAAATGTCCTTATGGGTATGATCTTTAGGAGAGGCATGAAAAGTCATAAGAAGAGCTAGGAAACTATCACATTCATGAAATGGTTTCATTGTGAAAATAATTTAAACAACTACTTAAGAAAAACTGATATTTGCAACAATCATCATCTTGCACTAAAATAACCTCATGGGTAGGATTAATTTTGACAGAGGAACAATCATGATTCATCAATGCTTCATTCTTAGAATGGAGAGAATTGAAAAAGGTGCTAGTTCTATCATCTTATTTTCTCAAAATGTCCTTATGGATATGACAATCTTTAGGAGAGGCACAGAAAGTAATAAGAAGAGCTAGGAAACTATCACATTCATGAAATGGTTTCATTGTGAAAATAATTTAAACAACTACTTACAAAAATAATGAGATTTTTAAAGAAAATTAGGTAATTAATAATGATATAATTGACCAAATTATTAACAAATGTTGATAGATAAATATGATTAATTAACAATTGCAATCTCATAAGAAATATATTTTAAAAATGAATGCACCTAAATATACCAAAAATGTAATGTGTTGAAATGGGGCCATAGCCTAGAGACATAAATTATGGTCCAAATTAATATCATTCATTAGATGGAATAGCCAACAAGATCCAACTTTAGTCCTAAAGGAGAGTTGTATGAGGTGTATTATTATTTCTTCTTTTTGTGTTTGATATGATTTGATAAGAATATGCAAGGACTCAGTAAAATGCTAGGAAATTGACATGATTTGGCATAAATAGACACAAACATAATGAAAACTCCAAAAGTATAAATATAGAAATAATATAGAGAAAGAAGCATTTCTACTAGCAATCCTAGAAAAGTGTGCTAGGTAACCTAGTCCAAGAGGTGCTTCCATCAAGTAAAACTTTGGATTATTTATTAGTTTTCTCTATAGAGTACTTCCTCTAAAGATTAGCCAAAAAGTGTTGGCTAAGAGTGCTAATCAGCATAGACCATAATTTTTTACCTGTTCGAACACTATAATTGTATGTCTCAATCTTATTTCTAATAATCTACAACTTTCTACTATCAAATATATAATGTGCATACAAAGAAGAGGAAAAATATGTCTTTTATTGCATAAAAAATTTGCAATGAAATATTGGAATCAATTAACACTGAGAAGGGGGTGGGGGGGGCATGAATCAGTGTTTTGTAGTTCACAAATTTATTAAACGGATTCTTCAACCACCGAATGCAAATAACTAAAAGTAAAGTATAGAAACAATACCCAAATAAGCATACAACCATAACACTAAGATTTATATGTGGAAACCTAAAAAGGGAAAAACTACAGTGAGATTTGAACCCCACAATATTATTATACTATGGCCAGTAGTAGAACACTATTACATGACAAGAATGCACATGCATTCAGTTGTACTGCCTAGAGCTCACTACTCAATTATAGTTCCGGTTAGGCACAAAGTGATCCGTTGTTGCTATTTTGATAAACTACTCTGTTATGCTCTCCTACTAATTACTAGATCAACAAAAATTAAGGTGCGCACATGAAACTGTGCTCAATCACTCCTAAAATTATCTCACATATCATATCAGCACCCAAAAACATTATCCAAGTCGATCTTATATATCCACGCCAACAAAATTGATCTCCCACAAGTCGGATTCTCAAAATATCAAAATATAAAATGTGTAGCTTCTAGTCGGCTCAAATATTCACAAAACCATATTCTGGATCCAAAACATATGATCACACACTTTCCATAAGTCAATCCAATTACGTTGAACCTACCAAAAACCACTGGAATCACCTCAAAGAATCTGGTCTAAAAGATACACCACCAATAATGAAGATAACCCTTTTTTACTTCTCTACAAGATACCGGACCTTCTAACATGCTCAATAAATAACACTAGAGGATAGGGTTGCATGATAATATGCTTCTCGTACTCAATCAACTTAACTTTGATCACTAAAACCAAAAACACATCACCGAAAATGAGAAATTCTCACCAAAACTATCCATTGAGTATCACTGACAGGATTATACCAAAACTTACTGAAGACATCCAGATATCACAAACTCTATACCAGATAAGATCAATAGGTTGAGTTGCCATCGATGACAACTCCTAAGAAATCCCATGCACCAGACATCATCAATCTTCATAGGAGTGTCATCAAAATAGTATCCTATGAAAACAATCTCCCCCTTTGGCACTTATGGCAACACTGTGAAAAATGATAATTGTTCCAAAAATCCAAAAACTACAAGCAATCCAACAATCTGAAATATGTACACTCAATTGACTCCCCCTAAGAATGAGCATCATTTTTCACTTCTCTCTTCCAACTCTCTCCCCCTTTGACATCAATGGCAAAGGGTAGGAATCCCTCAAAACTTATGTACAAATAAATGTAATAATTTACATAAATTTAAATATGTCTGCATAAGTCACCTTAAAAGATTTCAAGTACTCATTCCATCCTTTTAGAAAAAAATCTCAAATATTTATTAAGACATTGAATATATATGCATGAATTTCAATGCCTTTGAGATCAGATGGCACTAATTTACCTAAAGCACTGATTGCATCCTACTGAGCTCCAAGTAAGGTGTCCATGCAGGGAGTGATCAGACTTATTAGTTCTCCCACTTTGGTTAACACTTTCTCTTTTCTCTTATTCAAACCCTTTATTTTGTCAATGAGATCCATTATTTGAGCTTCAAGGGAACTTGGAAAAATTCAATGAGGGGGAAATGAATGACCAATACCAGCTAGTTTCCCTTAAAGATCTCTTATTTTCTTATCAATATATTCAATAAAATTTTGCAAAAAGAGACATGATTTGAATATTTTGTTGCCTTCATCTAATGCATCTTCTACACTCTCGATGATAGTTTTAAAACTTTTTTTGTCTCCCTCAACCATCTTCAAAGTTTGCTGCAAGTGCATCTAAATAAACCTCTTCTAAACTAATTCATCCACAACATTTTATAATGATTTGAAATGAGTCTCAACATCACTTAGAAAACTCTTTAGCTTTTCTGATGGTGAAGCACCCAAATCTTGTCTAAAATCTAGCAAAATCTTTTCCAAAACTTTTGTGGCTAGAGAGATAACTTATTTTTCCTCAGATCATGATTTTGATAGGTCCTCACTTGCCTTGATGTGTGGGAGAGTGGAAAGTTTAAGTTCTTGAAGTGGGGACAGGGTGCTCAGATCTACCCGACCATGAGAGAAATCATCCTCAACATCTGCAATCTGCTTACCTTTGTTAGGAACAATGACTATTATCATGGTTGTCAGAGCCTTGTCAATTTTCTCTTCACCCTTCTTCTTCCCATCTTCTTCACTCTTATCCTTTTCACCCTCTTTTCCATCATCATCTCCCTTCCTTGCTTCACCTAACCCCTCAACTACCATCTCAACAATTATTTCTATCTAAAGAGGATCATGTATAGGTTCACCGAACTTGTCAACTACTTGATCATCAGTGGCATCAGTTGAAGTTTTCTATTCAATTAGATCAATCTGTGCAGATGGCTAATCTTGAGAAACTTTTGTCTGTACATGAACTACCAGAGGAGAAGTGTCTTTGCTTGAATGTCCTTCTGGTTGGGAGTCATCCTTCTCCAAAATAACCTGATAGTTATTTTCTTTCAAAATTTCCCTTAAAATACCTTTTGTATCTTTTGCCACTTTGCCTACCTTTTTGAACATTATTTTATTCACTCTATGCTTTCTCTCGAATTTTTCCTTTGCAAGTCCCAAAATCTCAAGTAGTTCTCTTGTTATTTCAGAATACAACTTTACTAATGTAAATTCTTTCAACCTTTCATATTCTATTCTGGTTGTGTGTCTCCAGGCATCCAAGATATTATATAATTCTTTTGGGATCATGGATGATAATTCAATCAGTGCTTTACTAAAATAATTCATGTACTGTACAACTGCTTCTTCTATAGCTCTCCAAACTTTCTTAGAAGAATGCTCAAAATATATAGAAAGGTGTATCAAATTATCTTGACTAACTATTGTATCTACTTGATCTTCTATAATAGGGGTACAATGGTGAAGGAACCTTCTGTTAATCCTAGAGGATCTGATTAATACTAAAAGGGGGGGTGAATCAATATCAACAAAAACTGAAACTTTCAACACCAAAACAGACTTATCTTAGATCTGAAGACATTCAACACTCAAATTAATTCTGCATAACAAAATTCCTTATCAGTTGTAGATAATAATTTCCTCTTATGCAAACTTATTAATCAAATTAGCCATCAATTCAATATTAGATCAACAAACACTATTACCAACTTATTAACTGACTAGAATGCTTGATCAAACATATAATCATCAATACTGGTAACCACTTTAGGATCTCTGATAAACAAACATAAATTGTCTTAACTAGTAATTAGAAATAAAACATGAACATCACAAGAAAAGTATTCCACACATGAACATCATGATTTTCACGTGGAAAACCAAATAAGTAAAAACCACGGTGGGAATTGGTACCCACAAATATTTTGCACTTTCAAAATGCACCTTGTTAGGAGCCAACCCTGGTTAGAAGCTTACAATGATGCCCTATTAGGGCCTGACCTTGTTTGGAGTCACTGGATTAAGGGATTTACCTTAGCCCTGTTAGAAGCTTTGATCTATTTAGGATCAACCTCGCAAGAGGATTTACAACTCAAATATTGAGTCACCTTGTTAGGGGATTTTACAATGCAAGGTATGTTAGGACCTACCTGGCTAAGGGATTTTAGCTACTATAATTGTTAGAGAACAACAATGAATGATCTGTGTATAACACTTGACTTCTTGCTTGATCAGATCCAATTAAGTTCTAATTCTACATCTCACTAGGAGATCTTCTCACACACACTGGTTCGGCTTTACACACTTCACAAAATTACCAACACTTCAAAACATCAACCTTACCAACATAAATAACTTTTACAAATAGGTCAACAAAAAAACCCTAAGACTTACTACATAGATCATCACAGATCTTTATAAATCATTACCAATCATCATAGGCATCATTAAAATCAATTAACAGTCAATATCAGTACTTGAATGATCATAGATCGCCACAACAAGTCGATCCGGTATAAAGTCAAACCCTTAGCACATTCTGCTAAGTACTTTGCACATTCACAAGAAATTCAATCTCTGAATGCGCCAAAACATATTTCAAACATATCACACGGTATGTTCCACATTATCATCAATACACAAACTTGATGTAGATCAACACTAAACCAAAAATCATTACCGGTTAAGAGAATTCTTTACCGGTCCTTAAACCCTTCTTAAACCCTGGCAAAACTTCATCAAAAATTCAGAATATGCCTTCCAATAACCATCATAGGATACAGTTCTGGCTACATACTGAAATCCATCATAAAATCTTATGTCTCAAACCACAAGTCACCAAACATTACCAATCACTCGAATCCATCAAAACTTATCTGCTTTACCAGTTAAGGTCCTAATTCACAGTATTTTCGGTTAACTCTGTCAAACTGTCAAATTGTTACTTCGATAGACCAAATCACTTAGCCAATAATTCGATCATCAAAAACCAAATGTAAACATCATAAGACATCAATTGACCCTGGTTGCCATCAATGACAATACAAATAACTGATCATGTCATCTTTCCTCTACCGGTAAAGTTATCCATCATCATCTCAACCTCATCAGTTATGCCAAACATGCCAATAATCTCCCCCTTTGGCATTGATGGCAACAACTCATACTATTCTTCTCTGTTCTGGACTTTCTCTGCAATTCTTCTCTTCTCTAGTGCACTTCATTTGCCAGTTACATTCTATCTTCAATTACACATAATCTCCTCTTGATCATATTTCTTCTCCCCCTTTGACAACAATGGAAAAGGTGCATAGGAATCACAAATCATCAAGTCTGCAACAATTGTTGTCTTCAGTATGTCTCCAAACTCATCTAAGTTGCTCCCCCTATGGAGTAGCTTGCATCTCATCAATCCAAAGTTAAAAATAGTCATGAAGCCCATTGGATTGATCCATCCTTCATTCTAGTTTTTGCTGAGTAGGGGTCTGACATCTATTTTACCTCTGAGATACTCAAAGCTTGTCTTCGGAAATGATTTTGTGAAAATGTCTGCTAGCTTCTCTTTGCTTGTCACATAATCCATTCAGACTTGTTTTTCCTGTACTCTTTCCCTTAGAAAGTGATATTTCAATTCTATGTGCTTAGTTCTTGCATGTAGCACATGATTTTTTGAAATATTAATTGCACTAGTATTATCATAGTAAATAGTTACCGGTTCAGACATATCAAATATGAATCCTTCAAGAACATGTCTCACCTAGATTGCTTACATGCAATTAATTGATGCTGCAACATACTCTGCCTCTGCTATTGACTAAGAAACACAAGTTTGCTTCTTACTTGTCCAAGCAACCAATCTACTTCCAAGAAGAAAAGGTCCACTGGTAGTGCTTTTTCGATCATCTACATTGACTCCCCAATTTGCATTAGTAAACACATTCAAAGAAAAATTTCCTTTATAAGGATACCATAAACCATAATCTACTATGCCTTTCAGGTATCAGAATATCCTTTTCACTACTACCACATGAGTCTCCTTGGGATCCTTTTTAAATCTAGCAACCTATCCAACAACATGTGCAATATCCAGTCTGCTATGAACAACATAATACAATTTACCAATCATAGACATGTATTCTTTCTCATCAATAGATGGCGAGTCATCTTGTTTAGAAAACTTGCAGCTGATCGCCTTTGGAGTACCAACTGGTTTACAATCCTCCATGCCAAATGTTTTCAATGGCTCTTTGACATAATTACTCTGAGAGATAAAAAATCCACCATCCAATTGTTGGACCTGCAACCCAATAAAAAAATTAATTTCACCAACAAGAAACATCTCAAATTCCTTTTTCATCTCCTTAGTAAAATCCATGCATAAGTCATCATTACCACCAAAGATAATGTCATCCACAAATACTTCAACTATTAATACTTTCTCTCCATCATTCTTTAGATATATGTTATTGTCCTCACTGGTATGCTAGAATCCTATCTTGATCAGGTGTGCATGCAACCTTTCAAACCATGCTCTTGGTGCTTTCTTCAATCCATAAAGTGCCTTATGTAGTTTACAAACTATATCTTTGTCATTAGACAAAGCAAATCCATCAGGTTGTTCAATGTATACTTCTTCTTCAAGGATGTCATTAAGAAAAGTTGATTTAACATCCATCTAATAGAATTTAAATCCTTTAAATGTAGCACAAGCAAGTAGCATTCTTACTCCTTCGAAGCTCACCACAGGTGCAAAGGTTTCACCATAATCTTCTCCTTCTTCTTGTGCATAGCCTTTGCAAACTAATCTTGCTTTAATTCTCACAACCTTGCCTTCTTCATTTTACTTGTTTCTAAAGACCCATTTAGTTCCAATCACATTCTTGTCTTCTAGTCTGGGAACAAGTATCCATGTCTTCTTCTTTACTATCTGATCCAACTCCTCATTCATTACACTAATCTAGTCATCATCCTTTAATGCCTCTCTTACTATTTCTGGTTGAATAAACATGAATTTTCTCTGATTTTCCTCCTTGTTTGTACTCCAGCATGTTTATCTCCAATTATTTTTTCTTTTGAGTGATTTAACTTGACATACTTTCAAATAACCTATTCTGGTGTTGTGTTTCCTGCTTCATATTCTTCATCTTCTTCATCGCTCTTTGCATTTACTGGTTGAGCACCTATTTCTGCAACATTTTGCTCATTAGTCTTCTACACTTCCGGTTTTATAAGCACAAGTATTTCTTCATCTTTCTCAATCTCAAATCTGCTGGTCTCACTAGATTTCTCAAGGAGTTCATCTATCTTCACATTAGCACCCTCAATGATCTTCTTAGTTCTCTTGTTATAACATTTAAATGCCTTAATAGTTGTAGAGTAACAAAGAAAAATGCCTTCATCACACTTAGCATCAAAATTTTCAGTGTCATCATATCTCTTAATATAATAATTACTCCCAATTTTTTTTGAAGTAACTTACACTAGGAGTCTTTCCATGCCATAATTCATAAGATGTTTTGTTATTACCTTTTTTCACAAGTACCCAGTTCATAGTATAAACAACAATGCTAACTGCTTCTCTCCAAAACACGTTTGGTACTTCACCTTGAATCAACATGGTTCAAGAAGCTTCAACAACTATTCTATTCATTCTCTCCACTATCCCATTTTGTTGTGGAGTTCTAGGAGATGACATATGCCTCTTAATTCCCTATTCATCACATAACTTCACAAACTCATCAGAAGTAAATTCACCTCCCTTGTCAAATCTTAATATTTTTATATTCTTCTCGGTATCTTTCTCAACAAGAGCTTTAAATGCTTTAAACTTACTAAAAGCCTCAGCCTTTTCTCTTAGAAAAGTTACCACATCATTTTGGAATAATCATCTGTAAAGATCATAAAATACTTATCACCAAAATAGCTCTTAGTCCTCATAGGACCACAAAGATCAGTATGAACCAAATAAAGAATATTCTCTAAAGAGAAAGACTTATTCTTAAAGGATAAAGAGGTCATCTTACCCATCCAAAAATCCTTGCATAACACATTGTCTGGTTTCACAAGTTGGGGCAAGCCTCTAACAATACTTGACTTACTAACTTTAATCAAATTGCCAAAATTGACATGACAAAATCTCTTCTGCCACAACTAGATGTCTTCAATATCCGCCACAAAACAATCATTTATATTAGCATTCAGATGAAATAGATTACCTCTAGTTTGCTTCCCAGTAGCAATCAATTCTCCATTATTTCTAAGAATCCTGCACACTCCACTTTTGAATTCAAGTAGATATCCCTTATCATTAAGTTGTCCAACACTCAAGAGGTTATGTTTTAGTCCTTCAACCCAGAAGACATCATCTGTATTATTCTTGCCATTTAATGAAATTGATCCTTTACCTTTAACCATGTAGGGAGAGTTATTACCTAATCTTACGACACCTCCATCAAACTCTTCAAGGGATAAGAACTTAATTTTGTCATCATTCATGTGGTGTGAGCAACCACTATCTATTATCCATTCATCGTTGTTATCCATATGAGACACTAAAGCCTTCTCATTAGTTAGATCCTCCTTCACAACAACAAATACTATCTCCTCATTGTCATCTTCCTCCGATTCATTATCGGTCACACCTTACTCCACTACAACATAACAATGTTTCTTGCTTGATCCTTTGAATCTCCTAAACTTATCTTTCTTATCAGTGTTAGGGCAGTTAGAAGCTATGTGTCCAATCTTGCTACAAGAGAAACACTTCAAGGGTAATTTACCTTTATATTTACCTGTTCCTCTAGGGAATCTTCTAGCCAGTAATGCCTCAAGTTCCATTACATGATCTTCATCATCACCATCACCTCTTCTACTGCCATGACTAGACCTGCAGTCATGATTATGACAAACATCTTTTCCTTTCCTTGCTGATGTACCAGTTATAGAAGCCTTAAAAGAAGATTCAGAAGGTTTGGAAACACTATTATCAAAATTGTTAAGCTCAAATGGAGTTAACTTTCCAATTAAAGAATCAACAGTAACTTTATCTTTTGAAATGGATCTCAGTTCTTGAATAGTAGACAATTTGATAGAATATTGTGGTAAAAGAGTTCTAAGAATTTTAGTAAATATAGTATCATCTTTAATCTTACCTCTAGAACTCTTTATTCCACCTACAACTTCCTTAATTCTTTGCCCATATTGAGCTATGTCCAAGCATCATCAAGCATTTTAATATCATCAAATTTTCCTCTCAAACTCTCTTCTTTTGCCCTTTGTACATGTTCATCTCCTCCATAAATTAAATTTAACTTCTCCAATACCTCATTTTCAATTTCTAATCCATGAACATCAATATACTCAGATTCAAACAAAGTACTTACAATTGCTTCAAGAGCCTGAATCTTTTCTTGTTGTTCTTTGAGTTCATCTGGTGTCAAGGAATGAGTAGGAGGAGCAACATAATTTTTTATCACATGATTCTAGTATGTTGAACTCATTCCTTTAATGTAGATCTTCATCTTATCACTCCATATCTAATATTTGTCCTTGGTAAACTTAGGACCCTCCTTCTTCATCATCTTTCACAGAATCTTTCCCCCAAGCTATTAGGCTTTCTGTACATAGAGAACCAATGCTTTGATACCAATTGTTAATCGTAGAGGATCCGACTAATACTAAGAGGGGGGATGAATTAGTATTAACAACAACTAAAACTTTCAACACCAAAATAGACTTATCTCATATCTGAATACATTCAACACTTAAATTAATTCTCCATAATAGATTTCCTTATTAGATCTAGATAATCATTTCCTCTTATGCAAAATTATTAATCAGATTAGCCATCAATTCAATATCAGATCAACAAACACTATTACCAACTTATTAACTAATCAGAATGCTTCATCAAACATATAATCATCAATACTGGTAATCACTTTAAGATCTTTGATAAACAAACATAAACTGTCTTAATCGGTAATTAGAAATAAAACATGTACATCACAAGAAAAGCATTCCACACATGAACACCATGATTTTCACATGGAAACCCAAATAGGGAAAAACCATGGTATGAATTGGTACCCACAAATATTTTGCACTCTTTCAGAGTGCACCCTGTTAGGAGCCAAGCTTGGTTAGAAGCTTACAATGATGCCTTGTTAGGAGAAGACCCTATTAGGAGTCACTTGGTTAAGGGATTTACCTCAACCCTATTAGAAGCTTTGATTTGTTAGGATCAACCTCACAAGAGGATTTAGAACTTAGATGTTGAGTCACCCTATTAGGGGATTTTACAATGTCAGGCCTGTTAGGACCTACCTAGTTAAGGGATTTTAGCTACTATAATTGTTAGAGAACAACAATGAATGATCTCTGTATGGCACTCAACTGCTTACTTGATCTGATCCAATTAAGTTCTAATTCTACATCTCACTGGAAGATCTTCTCACACACACTGGTTCAGTTTCACACACTTCTCAAAATCACTGACACTTAAAAACATCAACCTTACCGAAATAAATAAATTTTACAACTAGGTCAGCATCAAAACCATAAGACTTACTACATAGATCATCAAAGATCTTTACACCTCATTATAAATCATCATATGGATCATTGAATTAATTACAAATCAATATCAACCATTGAATTTTCATAAATCATCACAATGAGTCAATCTGGTACAAAGTCAAACCCTTAGCACATTCTCAAGAAATTCATTCTCCAACGTGCCAAAACATCTTTAAAATATATTACATGGTTTGTGTCGTGTTACCATCAACATGTGAACTTGATGTAGATCACCGCCAAACCAAAAATCAATACTGGTTAAGGGAATTATTTACTGGTCCTTAAACCCTTCTTAAACTTCATCTGAAATTCAAAACATCTCTTCCATTAACCATCATAGGATAAGGTTCTGGTTACATACTCAAATCCATCATAAAAGCTAATGTTTCAAACCACAAGTCACCAAACATCGCCAATCACCTGATTCCATCAAAACTTATCTGCTTTACTGGTTAAGGTCCTAATTCATAGTCTTGTCGGTAAACACTTTCAAATTATCAAACTCTTACTCGGGTAGACTGAATCACTTAGCCAATAAGTCAATCATCGAAAAACAATTGTAAACATGATAAAAAAATTGTTGACCTTGGTTTCCATCAATGACAACACAAATAACTAATCATGTTATCTTCCCTCTATCGGTACAGTCATCCATCATTATCTCAATCTCATCAGTTATAACAAACATGCCAACACCTTTAATCTTACCTGACGTAAGAGATTCATCTATCTCACATTTCTTCTTGCACATCGTTGTCTTACCGGATGGCTCTCCTTGTGACTTATCTTTCTTGGCAGGAGGAGCATCACCTGATGTAGGTTTCTGGACTACCCTTGCATTGGTGGTAGTCTTCTTTACTTTCCTCACTTCTTCATCTAATTTTGTTTCCTCTTCTACTACAACATATTGCCTTGTAGATTTCTCCTTCTTCCTCTTCTGAGCTCCACCGATAAATGTTGATGGTTTAGGCTTGGGTGAAGGTACTAACTTTTGCACACCGCAGGTAGGTGTAAATTTGTGAGGTTTGGCCTTGGACTGCTTCTAAGGTGAAGATACTGATTTGGGTTGTGGCTTCACCATATCCTTTTCCTTCAATATATTCTGTGCTCTAGCCCTTTGCACAACTTCTCTTATAATCCCCATCTACTCTGTAAATTCTTCAACTTCTTTCCTTATTTTCCTTTTCATTGTCCATTTAGTGAATTCTTGTGCAAGTCCACATCCTTCTCCTTAAATTTGTTGAATCTCCACTCTTTCTGGTCCACTAGTTGGGTCAACATGTTTTGAGCATATGCATCAAGCATGTCAACATCAACCTTATTACCCATGAGCATGACCCACATAGTTCTTGGCTCAACTGCTTCCATCAAACATTGATCCTTGTCCACCATAAAACAAATAGTTTTCTCATATTTCTCTACTATGGTTTTAGGAATTCTCTCTCTATATTTTATAGTAGCTTCGAAGTTTTTGAAATAGCCACCTAAGGCATATATTCTCATTACATTGTCACCTATACCCAATAATCCTTCCTTAATTTGCATGGTCACCCATTTGTCATAAGCCCATTAGACTTTTCCTATATCGGGGATCTCGTTCATGAAGTATAATGATAAAAAGACAATTAAAGATCCAAACTTGAAGGTATGTTTCTTATCTTGCTTTATTGTCTTCAAGTTGCTCATCAATTAATTTAGGAGTACTAAACAAAGATCATACCTTTTATCCACTTTGAGAATTTTATATGTAATGAATATGGCAATAGTAGAGACTAAGTTCTACTTGTTGGATTAATATACCTTTTAGCCCAACACCATTGACGAAAATCTTACATCATGCTCAACTATGTCATTGATTGCCATCAACCGATTGTGATATTGGGAACTAGTAACAACTGCCACAATGGTGTTTTATACTTTCCTCAGATTAGGTATCTCACTAGTTGCATTCAAGCATGTGACTACTTGAATGGCATGCTTTGTAATCTTATGAGGATTTTCCAACCATATGAACTCATCATGAACCCTTCTTAGAATGCACTGAATCGATTTTGCTTCATCAAGTATTGAAAAATGGATAAACTATGTGAAACCCTTGTCATGAAGAATTTTCTATTTGGGCTTCATATTTTCCAAACTATCTACCATATTATTGATATAGAGTGTAAGGATGTCTATATTGCCAAGTTCTTAAATATCACAGTGAATGTATGCCCTGATATCTTCATTATGAAGAACACCGTACGAGACTAAAGAAAATGCTCCTTATGGATCATCTTCAATATATTTTAAAGGATGCCTTTTGAAAATTGACCTGCTCTATTAGAAATTTCAACTACCCGAGGTGTTGCAATACTAGATACAAATGCCATGACAAATTTAGGGTTTTAAAAAGATAGCTTGTGAACAGATAAATACCTCTAGATTCACAACCAGGTGCAACAAATCACTGAATGATCACTACAAGCTTGATTTTTGCTGTCAAATCTCTTTTACTCTCTTTCACATTGTGAAGAATACATTTTTGAAATACCCTTTGTAGCCTTTGAAAACGTAATTTTGAGTTGCAATAAATTCTTATCCTTAAAGCTTCTAGCTATCTTACTTTTTATGAAATCGCCTACCGAAGTCTCAAATCTAAATGAAATATTTTGGATATTAATTGCATGCTTGATCTAGATCTTCTGCAACCTTTTAGAAATGGTTATAGATCTCCAAAGAAGGGGTTCTATTTATCTATATGAAAAAATCCCCCTAAGGCCAAAAAGCCTTAGTTATCGGAAGAGGTTCCATCGCTAGATTGAGGTGTGGAGCTATTTTGCACATTTGAATCTTCCTTTTTCATCCACATCTTTTTATGTTGATCTCTAATTTCATATACCTTCACTTTTCCTTTTTCATCAGATTTGTTCTTGTTCACTGGTGCATTCTTACTTCTGCAATATCTTGCAATATGACCTAGTTTGTTACATGCATGACTGACTACATTCATCTGCATAGGTCTAAAGTTCTCTGATTTGGTCTCATCTTGCATTGGTTAGATATATGTCCAAACATCCCACAAGCACATCATCTCTTATTCTAAAAGTTATTTATAATTGTTCTATGCATATTTGACTTGTGACCAAAGTTGTTGCATATGAAACATTGACTGGTAAAATTAGGACCATTGTTCATATTATTCATCATCCCATTATTCATCCTACTTCTGCATTGACTTGCCATATGAACAAATTTGCCACAAATAAACATTTTTCATTGAATTTATAGGCATTAGACTATCTTATCGGAGGTTTATTGTTCTTCATATGATGAAATTATTTTGACCAAAACCGGAGGGTCCTCCTTTCTCAAATCCAAGTCCACACATATCTTTCCTATGTGTGTGACTTTCCAGCATCTCATCCAACTAGGCTGAATGAGCTTTGAATTTTTCTTTGTAATCATTAGCAATAGTCAACTCATCTCTCAGAATCATGATCTACCTTTCAAGTTCTTGTCCATCATTATTTGCTTACACCAAATCAAGCTTTAGTAGATCATTCTCATATGTCAATCTATAGCATTCATTAGATCTATCCTTTAGTGACTGACTCAGGGTTTCCTTATTCTTCTTCTGGTCTTCAATCTCCTTAGTCAACTTCATTACAATAGATTACATTTCATTCTTCAAAACTGCATTCTCCTTTGCCAACTTCTCACGTTCTTTTGTCTTGTCTTGTAGGGCTTGATTATCAACACTTTGTTCTTCTTTCTCCGACAACTTGTCCATTAGCTCCTTTATCTTTTCCCTAGAGTTGTTCAATTGATCTTTCAATGTCTCAATGAATTCTTCAGCTACATTTAGATTTTTTTTCAGACTACTCTTTTCCTTCATTGCTTCATCAAGATCTTCAAGTGCCACAATAAGCTATTTCTGTAAACCGGAGTCCATTGAATCAATCTTCTAGATTTTCCTAAAGTTGTTAGACTTTCTTAGAGGAACTAGGCTTTGATACCAATAGTTGGAATAAATGAACACTGAGAGGGTGGAGGTGAATCAGTGTTTTGTAGTTTAGAAATTTATTAATTTGATTCTTCAACCACCAAATGCAAATAACTAAAAGCAAAGTGGAAAAACAAATCTCAAATAAGCATACAACCATAGCACCAATATTTTTATGTGGAAACCCCAAAAGAGAAAAACCACACTAGGATTTGAACCCACAATATTTTTATAGTATGGCCAATAGTAGAATAATATTATATGAGAGGAGTGCACACGCATTTAGGTGCACTACCTAGAGCTCACTACTCAATTACAAAAAGGGCTAGAACCCGAAGGAAGACTCACTACCTTACAAGATAATACATAATGATTACAATGAGTCATGAATTGAAGAAAAGAATCTAACTATGCCAAATGATAGTTTTGATCAGGCACAAAGTGATTTGTTGGTGATGTTCTGATAAACTACTATGTTATGCTCTACTACTGATTACCAGATCAACAACACTTAAGGCGCACATATGAAACTACACACAATCACTCCCAAAATCATCTCACATATCATATCACCGCCCAAAAAAATTATCCAATTAGATCTTATATATTTACACTAACAATATTGATCTCCCACAAGTCGTCTTATCAAAACATTAAAATATGAAACCTGTAGCATGAAGTCAGCTCAAATCTTCACCAAACCATATTGTGGATCCAAAACATATGATCACACGCTTCCCATAAGTCAGTCCAATTACCTCAAACTTACCAATAACCACTGAAATCACCTTAAAGAATCTGGTGTACATGTTACACCACAAATAATGGAGAACCTTGTTTTATTGCTCTACCAGATAGCGAACCTTCTAACATGCTCAAGAAACAACACTGGAAAATGGGATTGTGTGATAATCTTCTTCTCATACTCAATCAAGTTAACTCTAATCACTAAAACCAAAAAAAAATCATCGGAAATGAGAAATGCTCACCAAGACTATACACTGAGTATCACTGACAGGCTTATACCAAAACTTACTCAGGACATCTGGATATCCCAAACTCCATACTGGATAAGATCAATAGGCTGAGTTGCCAGCAATGACAACTCATAAGAAATCTCATGCACCAGACATCATCAATCTTCATAGGAGCATCACTGGAATAGTGTCTTATACAAACATGAAAATGAGCAAAAGAACAAGAATTAGAAAATTGAACAAGAATTTTGGGGGCTTCCAACAATAGCTAGGGATGTGGAAGATGAGGATGAATCACTCACATGAAAATTTATTTAAGGGAGACACATTTAGATTTTTCTTAAATTGATTACAGTTGATGGGAATAATAAGTCAAAATGTATAAAGGGGGCTTAGATAAATCAATTTTTGTGCACTACAAATTTGGGCATCAACACCACCTAATTTTTTATTCTAATTAGATATATTAAAAAGAGTGTACACACAATCAAGTTGACATTCTAAAATTTTGATAACATAAATGTAAATATTGAAAATGATGAAAGAAACACAATAATCATAACAAAATACCATGAAAGAAAATTGAAGGAAGGAATTAGTAACATAAGAACATGTGATATTAATTTTTCTACCATTTTTAAGGTTTGGCATAATGTTTACATTTATATTTCATGTTATAAATTTCTATACTTTATTATTAAAATGGAGTTTAAGATTGATGAAGTTTTAGTTTATATTTATTATTGTATATGGTGAAAAGTGGATAATGGAAATAACAATATTGAAAGACTAAAACATATTCAACCACAAAACCCTAGCCTAAAAATGAAAGCAATCCACCATACACAAAGAAGATACCTAAGACAATGCAAATAAACAAAACAAACAAGTGTACCATTAACATGTCTAGTAGGGTTTCAATCTCCATTTCTTCCTATCTCCATTGGTCTTGCTTGATATGTTTGGTCTTAGATTTTATGTGTGCACAAGATATCAATAAAGAACATAAATATGGTTGATAGCTCAGTTGCAAGAAGGTTTGATTGCATAAGATTGATTAGACACCTTGATTCGATAATTAGACGATGAGGATTGATAATGAAGGAGAGTGTCCTCTTATATACAAGACCCTGTAGGAAATGGAGGGATAAGATTAAGAGGTGTAAAGATAAATGGCTAGCTAGGATTAAAGGGTAGGTAAAAGAAATAAGAAAATAATGAGAGGGTAGGTAGTGTAGGAATTAAGAGATGAACGACATGTGTCATGGGTTGAAAAGGATAATGAATTAATTAAATAAATAAATATTTATCTAATTAATAGAGGAAGTGGGATCAATTAAATAAAAAAATATTTATTTAATTTAGAAAAAGGACAATTTAAATAAATAAAAGTATTTATTTAAATGAGGAAAGGCTTAGAAGAGGATTAATGAATTAATTAAATAAATAAAGATTTCTTGAATTAATAGAAGACTTCTTGAATACATAAAAATATTTATTTAAGTAGATAGGAAAATTTTAGGTGTCTACATTTTGCCCCTCTTTGAGATAATGCAACTTGTCATGTTGGCTCAAAGAAGATAAGATAAATTGATACAAAGTTTCCCCATGATAGGAATGATATGCCCCCTCGAGAGATTGGATGAAAATGTTTGTAAAGATTGCAAACTATCTCTCGATAAGAAAGAAAGGCTAAAAAGGACTGATAAGAGAAGATGACAAGGTCATGTAGGAAAAAGACTTACTCGGGATGGGAAATTGACAAAAGTGATGAGGGTCCGGTAGCCAATAAGATAGGGCCCAAAAGGAAAACATCTACATTTGCATCCACACCTTAGAGTTCAGAGTGTAGAGAGAGAGCTTAGAGCAGTCAGAGCAATCCGCGATGATGGATAGTGTTCATAGGTTTGATTGGGTTTAACGATATCAGAGGTCAGATGACATGGGTGAGTCATTAAGTACCTCAAAGCCATGTTGTATGTTTTTGCATTTATTCTTGTCATGAATTCATTTTAGAGTAGGTAAAGAAAAATGAAGAACCAATGTTTGCTGCAAAACCGCGTCTAGGTAGGCTATAGACATGTCTAGGATAGAAAACCACGTTTAGGTCAATTATGAACACATCTATGATTATGATCATGTTTAGGTTAGGTAAGGACACATGTATGTCAGGTTGACACATCTATGTCACAAAAGCACATTAAGGTTGAGCAATAGTGCATCTATGTCAGGAAGGCACGTCTTGGGCAAAAAGGTGTGTTTAGGTAAGGTAAAATCACGTCTGCATTGTAAAAATGTGTTCCTATCTTATGGGGTACAAGTCGACAATTCTATGATGAAAATATGCTATCAGTGGGTAAGTTGCTGAGAGGATTCACTCAAGAAGGTACCCAAGGGAAGACAAACTGAGAGAGAGGCATGAATTGACAATTTTGTGATAAACATACGTTGCCAATTGGATAAGATATAGATTCACTCAATAGGGATTCTAAATAGGATCAAGTGAAATGTGATGGGTATATAAATTATGATGTAGTGCCATGTGATAGACATAAGCACTAGGATAAGAGCTTGATAAGTATCACCATGTGATAGACATGTACCACTAG